>NW_019154096.1:22970370-23118099 GCF_002288905.1 Enhydra lutris kenyoni
AAAAGAAGAAGAAGAAGTCTGGAAAGTAGCCCAAGAAAATAATACCTTGCTCTAGGGGAAAAACTTTCTAATTCAAATGTCCGCACATTTCTCTTAGAAATCACATAAGCCTTACAGAAGGGGCAGAATATTTTTCCAGTACCAAAAGAAAAAAATTATTTACCCAAAATCCTATAACTAACAAAACAATATATCAGAAATGAAGGAGAAATTGAGACATTCCCACAATGAAGGAAAACTAAAGGAATTTGTTCTTAGTTGACCTACTACCCTGAAAGAATGGATAAAGGAAGATCTTTAAATAGAAAGGAAATGATAAAAGAACAGAAATTTGGAAAATCAAGAGGGAAGAACAGAGTAAACAAATATATGGATGGATACAATATGTTTTTCATTTCCTACAAATTATATTTGATGATTGAAGCAAAAATTAGAACACAGTCTGACGTAGTCTATGTAGAAAAAAAAGACAATCATAAACAGAAGAAAGGGACATAAATGGAGTTAAGCTCTCCAACTTCACAAGCACTAGTAAAATGACAAAATCAACAGACTACGTGTGCGTGTGTGTCTGATGTAATACACAGAGCAACAGACCAATTACTAAAAGCTATTCAAAGTGATCACACAAAAATACCATAGAGAAATCAAAATGGAATAAAAACTGTTCAAGTAAACCATAAGGCAGGAAAAAGAAAACAATCAATAAAGAGAGGGGAACTTGGCTGCCTCAGCCACTAGAACATATGACTCTTGATCTCAGGGTTTTGAGTTTGAGCCCCATGTTGGGTGTGATTATAAAAAGAAAATAAACAACAACAATAAAAACCATAGGAAACAGGGACGCCTGGGTGGCTCAGTTGGTTGGACGACTGCCTTCGGCTCAGGTCATGATCCCGGAGTCCCTGGATCGAGTCCCGCATCGGGCTCCCAGCTCCATGGGAGTCTGCTTCTCCCTCTGACCTTCTCCTCGCTCATGCTCTCTCTCACTGTCTCTCTCTCAAATAAATAAATTAAATCTTTAAAAAAAAAAAACCATAGGAAACATAAAACAAAAAATAAAATGACTTAAGACCCAACGTGTATCAATATTTATGATGAATGTAAACAGTTTATATATGTGCCATGTATATTTTAAAAGACAGGGATTAGGGATGCCTGGGTGGCTCAGTTGTTAAACCTCTGCCTTCAGCTCAGGTCATTATCCCAGGGTGCTGGAATAAAACCGCACATTCGGCTCCATGCTCAGTGGGAGGCCTGCTTCTTCCCCTCCCACTTCCCCTGCTTGTATTCCCTCTCACTGTCTGTCACATAAATAAAATCTTAAAAAAAAAAAAAGACAGGAATCAAAACAATTAAAAAACAGATTGGCAGGGGCACCTGGGTGGCTCAGATGTTTGGGCATCTGCCTTCGGCTCGGGTCATGATCCCCAGGTCCTGGGATTGAGTCCTACATCGGGCTCCCTGCTCGGTGGGGAGCCTGCTTCTCTCTCTGCCTCTCTCTCTCTCTCATGAATGAATCAATAAAATCTTAAAAAAAAAAAGATTGGCAGAGTAGATAACATTATTTAGCTATATACTTTATACAAGAAAGTCACTTCAAATTTAATGATAGAAGGCATGTTAAAAATTGAAGGATGAAGGATCACACTGATAGATTTTCTTGCTGAATAATCTCTCTATCGTGGGAATAAATCCCACTTGTTCACAGTGTACAAACCTTTTAATGCCCTGCTAAATTTGATCTGTGAATACACTGTTGAGAATGTCTGTATCAGTCAAATACAACCAATAGGTTTGTGTTTTTTTTAAGGATTTTATTTATTTATTTGACAGAGAGAGATCACAAGCAGGCAGAGAGGCAGGCAGAGAGAGGGAAGCAGGCTCCCTGCTGAGCAGAGAGCCCGATGCGGGGCTCAATCCCATGACCTCGGGATCATGACCTGAGCCAAAGGCAGAGACTTTAACCCACTGAGCCACCCAGGCACCCCAATAGGTTTTTTTTTTAAGATTTTTATTTACTGGACAGAGACATAGCGAAAGAGGGAACACAAGCAGGGGAAGCTACAGAGAGAGAGGGAGAAGCAGGCTTCTCACCGAGCAGGGAGCCGGATATGGCGCTCGATCCCAGGACTCTGGGATCATGACCTGAGCCAAAGGCAGAGGCTTTAACTCACTAAGCCACCCAGGCACCCCAATAAGTTTAATTTTTAAGAAGTTAATCAGATATACATTTTAGGCACTTCAAAAATTTTTTTCTTTTTTTTAAGATTTTATTCATTTATTTGACAGAACAAGAGAGAACAAGCATGGGGAGCAGCAGAGGGAGAGGGAGAAGCAGGCTCCTGGCTGAGCAGGGACCCAGATGTAGGGTTTGATCCCAGGACCCCAGGACCATAACCTGAGCCAAAGGCAGACCCCCAACTGAATGAGCCACCCACCCAGGTGCCCTTCAAAATTTTTCAATAACTGGTATAGATATTAGAAAAAGGAATAGAAGGAACAGCCTATTAAATTTATTTTATTTATTTTAGATGATTTTTTTCAAAGACAAAACTATCAGTTAAAACTTCCCAGGGTGGGGAGTGCCTTGCTGGCTCAGTCAGTAGAACAAGTAACTCTTGATCGTGGGGTCACGAGTTCAAGTCCTATGTTGATGTAGAGATTACTTAAAAATAAAAATTTTTTTTAAAGATTTTAATTATTTATTTGAGAGAGAGAGCACAAGCAGGTGGAGAGGCAGAGGGAGAGAGAGAAGCAGACTCCCTGATGAGCAAAAGGATGCTGGGATCATCACCTAAGCTGAAGGCAGACATTTAACCAAGTGAGCCATCCAGGTGCCCCAAAAATAAAATCTTTTTTTTTTTTTAAGATTTATTTATATATTTGACAGAGAGAGACACAGCAATACAGGGAACAGAAGCAGGAGGAGTGGGAGAGAGAGAAGTAGGCTTCCTGCCGAGCAGGGAGCCCAATGCAGGGCTTGATCCCAGGACCCTGGGATCATGACCTGAGCCGAAGGTAGACACTTAATGACTGAGCCACCCAGGTGCCCCCCAAAATAAAATCTTTAAAAAATAAAACTTCCCCCAAAAATACAGATATTAAATAATAAAATAAAAACTAGGCTCTATATCAAAAGTCTCTAAGTCTAGGAGCGCCTGGGTGGCTCAGTGGGTTAATGCCTCTGCCTTCGGCTCAGGTCATGATCTCAGGGTCCTGAGATCGAGCCCCACATCGGGCTCTCTGCTCAGCGGGGAGCCTGCTTCCCCCCCACTCTCTCTCTCTGCCTGCCTCTCTGCCTCCTTGTGATTTGTCTGTCAAATAAATAAATAAAATATTAAAAAAAAAAAAAGTCTCTAAGTCTAGAAAAACCTATCATTAGACTGTTCATTGTTTGGAATTCAAACAGGCTAAATAATCCTAATTATTTACTAATTTTTTAGTAAATTATTTACTAATAATAAATAATTATTAGTAGTTTTCGAGGTGTGATATTATAATATAATAATACATGTTTGTCCTCCTCTGGGTTCCTGACACAGAGATCCTAAAATCCTTGGAATTTCCTGAGTGTTAGGGGAGAGAGGAATATCTCTTGTTATTCATAATAAGCCTCTTTCAACCATACCTGCATTATGCTAATTAGAGGATGGGAGTTGGAAGCCAGAGGAACCAATCTAGAGATTAAAGGGTTAGAATTTTTCAACCCCATCCCCAACCCCACCCCTCTACTGAGGGAAGGGTAGAGGGTCTGGAAATTGAGCTAATCACCAAACACCAATGATTTAATCAATCATGCCTACATGATGGAATCTCCATAAAAACCCCCACACAAAGGGGTTCAGAGAGCTTCTGGGTTGGTGAACACATCATGGTGCTGGGAGGGTGGTTCATCCGGAGAGGGTATAGAAGCTCTAGATCCCTATCCGCATTCCTAACCCTATGCATCTCTTCCATTTGGCTGTTTCTGAATTGCATCCTGTGAATACATCCAGTAATTTCGTCAGTAAAGCACTTACTTGAATTCTGTAAGCCATTCTAGCAAGTTATCGAACCCTAGGATGGGGTTATGGGGACCCTGATTTATGGCTGTTAGCTCAGAGAGATGCACTGGAGGCCCGGACTTACAACTGGGAACTGAAGTGGGTGGTGCAATCCTATTAAGTGGTTGAGCACTAAGCTGCAGAATCAGCACTATCTCCACTAGCTAGTGTCAGAAGTGCTGGGAGTGGAGAGAAACAAGCATTTTCCATAACTAGGATAGTTTAAACTAGGAGATGGGAGCCCTGAATAATAAACCAGAATCCTCATTTCAGTTCAAAAGCAAAGAGCAAACTATAAACTAGTAAAACTGGTCAATGTGACTGAATTTCCCAGAATGTTGTTTCTCCACTCAGTCTGGCTACAAAAATTCCTGCTGGTATTATTATGCAATAACTGTACTTACGTGGCTGTTGTAGAGTTCTTCCAGAAGAGCTAAGGATTTAATGGACTTGGATCTGCAAATTTCCTCCTCTGTGAATTTCTGGATGTCTTGATGTACCTTCTGAGCCTGACCCAAACGCAAAAATCCTATTTTAAACTTCGCTAACTTCAGAAGAATATTGTCAACAGCAGAATGTGTATAGCTGGTCAACAAAACACTAAAACCACAGGCATAGAGAATTCTTACCTAATAATGAATAAAAGAAAGGAAAATAACATTACTTTTAATTCCAAATAATTTTCAACATGCTTCAAATACAATTTTCATTTTTCTTTTTTTTTTTTTAAGATTTTATTTATTTATTTCACAGAGAGAGATTACAAGTAGGCAGAGAGACAGGCAGAGAGAGAGAGAGAGGAGGAAGCAGGTTCTCCGCTGAGCAGAGAGCCCAATGCGGGACTCGATCCCAGGACCCTGAGATCATGACCTGAGCCAAAGGCAGAGGCTTAACCCACTGAGCCACCCAGGTGCCCCCAAATACAATTTTCAAATACATTGTTCAATTTCAACATTTTTCAAACACAATCAGAAAACAGGAAGCGTATCTTAGAGCTGAGTCAAGCTAAGTATTTAAAAAAATTATAAAGTCAAAATGTTTGATGAAAGTCACATGGCGTTATCTCGTTAATTAATGATATATTAATACCATACTATTAATGATAATAAAATTAGGTATATTTTATTATTTATTATTGATAATAAAATTGAGTACAAAGTACAAACTTTGAATAGTGCCTGGCACACAGTATCAATCAACAAATATTTGTTGCCATCATTATGATTACTCTAAGATTAGCAGAGAAATCTACTGACATGGAAAAACAAATCCCAGAAAAATCTATTTCAACCACCTCTGTATAATTTATCAATTTTTTAAGGCAAAGAAAACATACAATGAAACACATGCCACCAACCAAAAGACATCTCAGATAATCCTAAATGCAAAAAACCTACAATTTGATTACAACTTTTTGTGACTTAGCTTTTATATTTCTCTTGTCATTCATTTTTTTTTAAGATTTTATTTATTTATTTGACATATAGAGAGAGTTCACACGTAGGCAGAGAGGCAGGCAGAGAGAGGGGGGGAAGCAGGCTCCCAGCTGAGCAGAGAGCCTGATATGGGGCTCAATCCCAGGACCCCACGATCATAACCTGAGCCAAAGGCAGAGGTTTAACCCACTGAGCCACCCAGGCACCCCTCTCATGTCATTCTTAAAGGTTAATTTGAAATAAAGCCTTTTGATTTAAAATTCAGCCCTTTTGATAGAAAACATCACATTCTCCAAACTGAGAAACTGATTTAAATAGTTTCTAAGCAAAAGAATAACCTTACAAGAGTACATATTGTAGTTGTTTTTCCTGTTCCAGGCATACCCACGATGAGTGTGTAGTCTTTTGAAAGAAGTACCTTTTTCATTGCTTGCCTCTGAGGTTTATTCAAACCTACATTTAAATTTAAAAATAGAGGAAAAAGAATGTTGGATTTCAATGAGCAAATTAACTGTAAGAAAAGCAGCCTCTCTATCAGACACATGAAAAAATGTTCATCATCACTAGCCATCAGGGAGATTCAAATTAAAACCACATTGAGATACCACCTTACACCAGTTAGAATGGCCAAAATTAGCAAGACAGGAAACAACATGTGTTGGAGAGGATGTGGAGAAAGGGGAACCCTCTTACACTGTTGGTGGGAATGCAAGTTGGTGCAGCCACTTTGGAGAACAGTGTGGAGATTCCTCAAGAAATTAAAAATAGAGCTTCCCTATGACCCTGCAATTGCACTACTGGGTATTTACCCCAAAGATACTGATGTAGTGAAAAGAAGGGCCATCTGTACCCCAATGTTTATAGCAGCAATGGCCACGGCCGCCCAACTGTGGAAAGAACCAAGATGCCCTTCAACGGACGAATGGATAAGGAAGATGTGGTCCATATACACTATGGAGTATTATGCCTCCATCAGAAAGGATGAACACCCAACTTTTGTAGCAACATGGACGGGACTGGAAGAGATTATGCTGAGTGAAATAAGTCAAGCAGAGAGAGTCAATTATCATATGGTTTCACTTATTTTTGGAGCATAAGAAATAACATGGAGGACATGGGGAGATGGAGCAGAGAAGGGAGTTGAGGGAAATTGGAGGGGGAAATGAACCATGAGAGACTATGGACTCTGAAAAACAATCTGAGGGTTTTGAAGGGGCAGGGGGTGGGAGGTTGGGGGAACCAGGTGGTGGGTGTTAGAGAGGGCACGGATTGCATGGAGCACTGGGTGTGGTGCAAAAAACAATGAATATTGTTACGCTGAAAAGAAATAAAAAATTAAAAAAAAAAAAAGCAGCCTCTTTTCAAGCCTGTTTTTCAACATGTCTTTTTAAAGTAAGAAAAATGTCATGGTGATATTAAAGCATATAGGTAAACTACTTCCCAAGAAAATCTGTCTAAAAATTACAAGTTTATTAAGTTACAAAAATGCTAGGCTATAATAGACACTGAATTATATATACAACCAAGAACAATCAATGGAAGCAGACATGCTGATTATCACATACCTTTTAGAATGCAGGCAACTGTATCTTTAGCATCATATGGAAGAACAGAACTGAGGTAGGATGTAAATTGAGGTTCACGAAAGTCAATGATCAAATCTCTAAGTTTCTGGCTGAAAAGAAAAAAAAAGTGTTTTTAGTAATATTCCTTAAGAAAGATGGGTAAATTTCAGATTCACTCATTGTTACAAACCTGACACAAGTATTCTCCATCAATTTAGAAAGATTTCCTAAGGGGGTGTCTATATCACAAGTTTTTTCTTCCTGGTCCAATCTGAACAAAGTTGATTCTGGGAGTATTGACAAGTTCCTAAAACAGCAAACAGATATACATGAATGTTCTTCATTTAACATAGTCAGTTGGTCTGTATAAGAAACACATTGCCTGTTTGTAGGATGCCTGAGTGGCTGTTGGTTAAGCCTCTGCCTTTGGCAGAGGTCATGATCCCAGGGTCCTGGGATCAAGTGCCGCACTGGGTTCCTCGCTCAGCAGAAATTCTGCTTCTCTCTCTGCCTGCCACCCCCCTTGTTTGTAATCTCAATTTCTCTCTCTCTCTCCGACTAATAAAATCTTAAAAAAGGAAGGAAGGGAGGGAGGGAGGGAAGGAGGGAGGAAGGAAGGAATACATTACTGTTTGCTAAAAGAGTAAATGAGCCAGAATAACTATTAAAATGGCTACCTGGGGGGCACCTGAGTGGCTCAGTGGGTTAAAGCCTCTGCCTTCAGCTCAGGTCATGGTTTCAGGGTCCTGGGATCAAGGCCTGCATAGGGAGGGAGCCCGCTTCCCCCTCCTTCTCGGCGTGCCTCACTGCCTACTTGTGATCTCTCTCTCTGTCAAATAAATAAATAAAATCTTAAAAAAAAAAAAAAAAAGGCTACCTGGGGCACCTGGGTGGCTCAGTGGGTTTAGCCTCTGCCTTCGGCTCAGGTCATGATCCCAGGGTCCTGGGATCGAGCCCCACATCAGGCTCTCTGCTCAGCAGGGAGCCTGCTTTCCCCTCTCCCTCTCTGCCTGCCTCTGTGCCTACTTGTGATCTCTGTCAAATAAATAAATAAAATCTTTAAAAACAAAAAAGGGCTACCAGGCCCTAATTCATACTTGCCAATCAGACAACTTAAGAATGGTGCACTGGGGCGCCTGGGTGGCTCAGTGGGTTGGGCATCTGCTTTCGGCTCAGGTCATGATCTAAGGGTCCTGGGATCGAGCCCCACGTCAGGCTCCCTGCTTGCTGGGGAGTCTGCTTCTCCTCTCTCTCTGCCTGCCTACTTGTGATCTCTCTCTGTCAGATAAATAAAATCTTAAAAAAAAAAAAGAATGGTGCACTGGCCGGAAAAGGGAGAAAAGTAGGGTTTAAGACACTAAGGTCAAATCAATTAATCAGGAACCTACAACACCTGCTGACAATTCACTAGGCCTAGCTTTGCAATCTAGCCTGGACTCACCACACCGAGAAGGATCCTGAGCACAGGGCCCCTCTCTCCTCTAGCCTGGAGCACAGGTCTCTTTCCTGATGCCTTCTCCCACTCCTCTTCCAACTCCTAAAACCCCAGGGCTCCCTAGAGTCCCTCCCCTGGTCCTCTATACTGTTCTTTCTTGTCATTTTCCCTTGGTTCCATCCCCTCATGTAGCTCTAAATGCCACATCTACATCTTGAGGCCTGACCTCACATTCTTCTTCTGCCTGGCTGCTCACCTGAGCTTCAGGTTTGGATATCCGGCAGGCAGCAAGAATTTTCCACTTGGTCAAAACCCAGGCTATGAAAACTCAATACATTCAAAACTGAACAAATCTTTACTCCCGCTGAACCTGATCCTTATTATGTGGCTCTGATTCCAGTCAACAGCACGTGCCTCTACACCACTGCATTGTCCTTCCTTCTCCCTTCCCCTCACCCTCTCCCCAACGTCCATATCCAATCAGCATCCAAATGTTAGCCAATTTTACTTTCTAAATAACTTCTCAAAATCACTCCATGCTCTCTGCCAAAGCTACCTTGCCCTCAATCACCACTGGCCTGGGCCACTACAAGTTTCCTGGTTTCCATGCTTTCAGATTCATCTCTATTAACTGTTCCTCCCAATGCATCCACAGAGAAATGCAAATCCGATTATTATCGCTTTTCTGTTTAAAACTCTTTAATAGGGGCGCCTGGATGGCTCGGTGGGTTAAAGCCTCTGCCTTTGGCTCAGGTCATGATCTCAGGGTCCTGGGATCAAGCCCCGCATCAGGCTCTCTGCTCAGCAGGGAGCCTGCTTCCCTCTCTCTCTCTCTGCCTGCCTCTCTGCCTACTTGTGATCTCTCTCTCTCTGTCAAATAAATAAAATCTTTAAAAAAAAATAAAAAATAAAAAATAAAACTCTTTAATACATCTGAATAGTCACAACTTAACATGTTATGTAAAATCTTCTATGAAGTGACCTCCCCAATCACACTCTCTTCTTCATCTTTTACATTCCTGCACTTTGCTGAACGTACCGTCACACTGTTATGTTGTTATGCACCACATTCCTCTGTCTGGCACACTCTTCTCACACTCCTACACCAGGCAATTAATTCACCAGGTGAAGATCCAGAATGACCTCTTTCAAAAGCTTTCCCTGAGCCTTCTAAAATTAGGTTCAATGCCTCTCATCCGTATTCTCTTCAATTCAAACACTTGTCATATTAGACCAGAAATATGTTTATTTGTTTACCCCCAAGATTATAAACTCCTCAACAATTTGCAAAGCAGGATACTCACTAAATAAATAACTGCAAGAGACTGCCAGAAATCCTGAGAGACAAAAGAAGTACTGTGCCTCATACTCCCATATAATGAAACCCAGACTGCGGCTGGTAGTAGCTAAACTAGAATTACTGACTGGCCGAGGACAAGCCCGGACACATCCAGGGCAGTTACCCAGAAGTCACTGCATCCCAATTCCTGATCTCCATCCATTAAGATAAGGGAGGCCTGGCCTGCACTTCATGCAAGGAAGGCTGGGAGGGCAGGAAGAGGGGAATGTAGACATTAGTGAGCCTGGATATCGGTCTCAACCACAAATGTTCATACCAATTTTTCTATTTACTTAATATTTTTCTTTAAATAAACTCACTTTGTTTTAACAGAGATAAATATACTTTATGTCACAACTACAAATAGGAAAAAAATGGTTTTTTAGTAAAATATTTTATTTTTAAGTAACCTGTACAGTCAACATGGGGCTCAAATCCATAATCCAGAGATCAAGAGTTGCATGCTTGACTGAGTGAGCCAGGCACCCCAAAACGGTTCTTTTTAGAAGGAGAAAATGAAATGGTGAGTGCCCAGAGTGCTACAAGTAAGCTTCATGGCTAACTGGGGATCTAGCCTGCCTGACATTCATGGGGTGATGAGAACTAGGTAAGATCACGTCCACATTAGCATCATGAAACAGAATATACTAACCAAACCTTAGCAGTTTGGTAGTTCCTCAAAATGCTAAACTCAATTTCACCAGTAGGCATCTACAAAGGAGAGTAAAAATATATTTACATAGGGACGCTTGTGGGGTCTCAGATGGTTAAGAGTCCGACTCTTGATTTCAGCTCAAACCACGATCTCAGGGTCCTAGGACTGAGCCCCACATTGGGCTCTGTGCTCAGGGGGAGTCTGCTTCTTCCTCTCCCTCTGGTCTTCCCCCTGCTCCTTCTCTCTGTCACTCTCTCTCTCTCAAATTAAAAAAAAAACAAAACAGTATGCTAAGTAAAGAAAAGCCAGTCACAGAAGATCATATATGATCCCATTTCTATGAAATGTTCAGAACAGGCATACCTACAGAGACAGAAAAGAAACTGGCAATTGCCTAGAGTAGGGGGAATGAATACCAAAGGGTACAAGGGTTCTTTTTTGGGGTGATGAAAATATTCTAAAAGTGATTTTGGTGATGGCTGCACAACTATAATATACTAGAAACCATGAATAATGGTTTAAATGAATAAACTGTGAGTAGGATGCAATTTATATATCCATAAAGCTGCCACCCCACCAAAGGAACATTTCATTACCTGTCTAATAAGCAGGTTACTGATGTCACGTTAATCTCCTTCACATATCCCCTAGATAAAGCAAACAGTGTTCTCTCTTCTCCACTTAAAATAATTCTATCACCTGCCATTAGATTTGTGACAGGCATGTCACCATTTTTACGTCGAAAATTATGTAAATATTGTCCATCACAAACTGTTTTCACACATTCTATTCTAATCAGGTTTCCAATGCAGTTACCACTCTCCTCCCTATGAAACAGAAAGAAAGAGAGAAAGCTCCCATTTACATCATATATATAAATACTATATTAGCATTTTTCCACAATTTACTTGTTCATCTGGCCCCTGAAAGTCATAACGCTGACTCATTCATTTTTACATTTTCCACAATCTACATTAAAGTGTTAGAAATGCTGAGCTAACATTCTATTAGTTTAAAAATAATCTCTCGTCAAAAGACCTCTTGACGAGTGCTAGGTAGCCCATCCCTTCTTGCAGCCACAGGCTGGGATCTCTGAACAACATGTGAATCAGTACTTTGAACTCTGAATGACATCCCTACTTCCTATGCTGATACACGTAACAATGAGGAAGACAAATGGTAATACTTTTCCTGAACTTGATGTTCTTTAGTATTTACAAGAGGATTTATAATCACTGTTATTAAAATAATAGCAAGCAAACTGATCATTCCAATGCTTCCAAGAAGCAAGTTTTAAGCATTTACAATTTCTCAGGTACAACTGTTAAATACAGCTTTGGAAGCTTGTTGGCATGTACACTTGACCTATTCACTGTGCTGACATGGTCTATCAAAAACAACGTAAATTTTATCCACTGTAATGATTCCTTGTATTAAAATTTACTGTTAAGGAAATAATGATCCAATTATTTCTAAAGTCACATTAAAATTGATATTCATTCTAAAAGTTATAAATAAGTAGATCAAAAACAATGGAATACTACATAAAGAAAAATATTCTGCGAAGATATACAGAATTACTTCTTTATAAACAACTTGTAAAAAAATAGAGCTCTACAGGAAACAGACTGAGGGCTGCTGGAGGGGAGGTGGGTAGAGTGATGGGGTAACTGGGTGATGAGCATTAAGGAAGGCACTATAAGGTGTTGTACACAATGACTCACTAAACTCTACCCCTGAAACTAAAAAATAAAAAAACTTAAAAAAATTTTTATAATAAAAAATAGATCTGACCACCTTTAGAAAATTTGAATCTGGGCACCTGGGTGGCTCAGTGGGTTGAGCCTCTGCCTTCGGCTCAGGTCATGATCCCAGGGTCCTGGAATCAAGCCCCACATCAGTTTCTCTGCTCAGCGGGGAGCCTGCTTACCCTGCCCCCTCTCTGCCTGCTTGTGATCTCTGTCAAATCAATAAATAAAATCTTAAAAAAAAAAAAAAAGAAAATTTGAATCTGTATCAAAACTTACTGAAAAATAAACTTTTTAAAGACTAGTATTTAAATATTAAGTAAAATGTCATTAATTTGTACACTACTACTATGTTAAAATTCACCTTATATTAAACTCTATGCTTTTTTCACTGATGAAAAAGGAGTAAAACTTTTTATTTTTTTATTTTTATTTTTTAAGATTTTTTATTTATTTATTTGACAGAGAGAGAGAGATCACAAGTAGGCAGAGAGGCAGGCAGAGAGAGAGGGGGAAGCAGGCTCTCTGCTGAGCAGAGAGTCCAAGGTGGGGCCCGATCCCAGGACCCCAAGATCATGACCTGAGCCGAAGGCAGAGGCTTAACCCACTGAACCACCCAGGTACCCCAAAAGGACTAAGAATTTTCAAAATAAGATTTCTCAAGGGGTGCCTGGGTGGCTCAGTCATTAGGCATCTGCCTTCGGCTCAGGTCATGATCCCAGGGTCCTGGGATCGAGCCCTGCATCGGGTTCCCTGCTCAGTGGGGAACTTGCTTCTCCCTCTCCCACTCCTTCTGCTTGTGTTGCCTCTCTCGCTGTGTCTCTATCAAATAAATAAATAAAATCTTTAAAAAAAAAAAAAAGATTTCTCAAGACATATTTAACCTACTGAAAATAAGAATAGTGCTCTACTTAGAAACAATTCCTTGACAACCATCTACAGTTGGCATGAATATATGAAATTGCACAGCTCTAACATGATATCATGTATCCTGTATTTTTCATGAATTCCAGATACCATCCCATTAGGTAATCCAAATTACTGAAGTTTTACTGTATTAGATAGACCACTTACAATTCTGAAGCAGGCATTAACCAAATATGTTGGTGATTCTTTTTATTATCCTTTGACTGTGACTCCAGGGTTAACATTAGACACCAAAGGCTGAAATACTCTAAGTGTGTAAGCTTTAGATGTTGGGTTTCTTCTTTTATTTTGGGCAGCATGCCAACTGGGACTGAACTGTCATCCATCCGTTGTTCCACTGCTCTAGAGAGATGTACATAAAGCATTTTACTGGCTGGCTATAAAAATGAGGTTATTTCTAAAATAAGCAACATATATGATGATCACTATACCTTATAACCACAGGTCCTAATTTTCTTTAAAATCATTTCAACATTTTATAAGCCAAATGGCTTTTTACAAAGCAAAATGCTTAAGAAACCCAGTATAGTATTATTTTGCCCTTAAGGACTACAACCTAATACCTACTTAAGTTTGGTATACTCTAATTTTCATTACTATAATAGTATCAAGTCTCGGCTTTTTGTACAACTGCACTTCTCAAAATCACAATTTGCGTACATCCATCTCTATAACATTAAGAAAGTCAACACGAAAAACATGGAAAACTGGGGCGCCTGGGTGGCTGTCACTAAGCGTCTGCCTTCAGCTCAGGTCAGGATCCCAGGGTCCTGGGATTGAGCCCTACCTCGGGCTCCCTGCTCAGTGGGAGGTCTGCTTCTCCCTCTCTCACTCCCCCTGCTTCTCCCTCTCTCACTCCCCCTGCTTGTGTTCCCTCTCTCACTCTCTCTCTCTCTGTCCAACAGATAAATATTTTTTTAAAAAAATGGAGAGGGGCGCCTGGGATTCCAGGGTCCTGGGATCAAGCCCCACATCGGGCTCTCTGCTCAGCGGGGAGCCTGCTTCCCTCTCTCTCTCTGCCTGCCTCTCTGCTACTTGTGATCTCTGTCAAATACATAAATAAAATCTTTTTTTAAAAAAGTCTTTAAAAAATGGAGAATTATATGGAGTACCAATTGTGCTTAATATTAACTTCTGAATTTTTATATAAAAACAATTATAAGATAGCATACAAAACATAGAGAATAAGATTTTCAAAAAAAATGTGCTTGTGCTACAGGTCCAAGCTTCCCAAAGCTCATTGTCCTCTGCGTTAAGAAATCATTTATTTGATATAATACTTTGAAAAGTCCTTTATGGGAATTTTTAGGCTGAACTGGAAATTTTAGTCTTGATTTGATCTTGTTTCCTACTCTGTATTTACATCTAACTACTTTTTTGTGTCTTTCAAAACTTTCACTGGCTGATGAAGGTATAAATACAAATGACTGGTCTTAAGACAGCTAATAAACTTCCCATATGTAGAAAAATAGACATATAGGCATCTGGCTGGCTCAGTCAGTGGAGCATTCAACTCTTGATCTTGGGATTGTAAGTTAGAGTCCCATGTTGGGTGTAGAGATCACTTAAAAAAAAAAAAAATCTTGGGGCACCTGGGCAGCTCAGTCAGTTAAGCATCTGTCTTTAGTTCAGGTCATGATCACAGGGTTCCTGGATCGAGACCAGTGTTGGGCTCCCTACTCAACAAGGAGTCTGTTTCTCCTTCTCCCTCTGCCACTTCCCCAGGTCATGTTCTCCCCACCCTGTGTCAAATAAATAAGTAAAATAATGGGGAAAAAATTTGTGTAATATCTAAAATTCCTGGGGCACCTGGGTGGCTCAGTCATTAAGCACCTGCCTTTAGCTCAGGTCATGATCCCAGGGGCCCTAATTGAGCCCCACATTTGGCTCCCTACTTAGCGGGAAGTCTGCTTCTCCCTCTAACCCTCCCTCCTCTCATGCTCTCACTCTCTTTCTCAAATAAATAAAATCTTTAAAAACAACAACAAAAAAGTCGTATAACATTAAAATTTCCTGGGGCACCTGGGTGGCTCAGTCAATTAAGCATCTGCCTTCGGCCCAGGTCATGATCCAAGTGTCCTCGGATCAGTCCCGCATCAGGCTCCATGCTCAGCAGGGAGTCTGCTATTCCCTCTGCCTGCTGCTCCCCCAGCTTGTGCTCCTCTCTCTGACAAATTAAAGAAAAAAAATCTTAAGTTTTTTTAAGTTATCTCTACACTCTACATGGGGTTCAAACTTAAAACCCTGAGATCAAAACACATGCTCCCCTAAATGAACCTGCCAGATCCCCCTTCTTAACAGAAGATTACCCCTTCTTAACCAGATTCCATTAAGTCCTAAAAGTATTTCATTTCCCCAGAAACTATCTGCAGCAAGATTAAAATAACCACTTTTGAAAGAAGTTTAAAAGCATTCTATTATTCCCCAAGGAAAGAGGCTGGTTACAAAACATGAACTGTCGTTTGTTTTTTTCTATTCCCTTCATTTTAGAAATACTACCCATGAAGAAAAATCACTAAAATGAAATCATCAGTTACAGATCAGACAACAAAGTTAAATCATTTTGAGCTAAGTAAATACTTAACTGGAATTAATACTTTGGGAAGAAAATGTTTTTACCTGCTATAAAGAGCACAGTTGCCAATTTGTGAACAATATTTACAAGTTTGCTGGTCCTCAATTATTTGTGGTAAAGGAGCAAGCTTTGTCTTCTCCTTTTCAATAGCAGATTTACTAATACGGTGAAACAAAGAGAATGCCATCTGGTTTCTTAGCTTTAATAATTCTATGGAACAAAAAGGTAGGTGTGTGTTTAAGAATTAAGTTTATTTATATATCTTTCTCTTGTAAAACTTTCAGATTTAAAAACACAAAATGAACAACACTCTTATTTCCTATTACACTAGAATAACTGTTAACACTTTGGTGTATATTAAAAAAAAACCTTTTGGTATATATTTGCTTAAATTTTTGTTCACTTCGTAAGTTCTTTTTCTTTATTATTAACATATAATGTATTATTTGTTTCAGGGGTACAGAAATGTGATTCATCAGTCTTACACAATTCACAGCGCTAACCACAAAACATACCCTCCCCAGTGTCCATAACCCAGTCACCCTACCCTTCCCCCACATCACTCCAGCAACCCTGTTTAAAGTCTAAGGTTAAAAGTCTATTATGGTTTGTGTTCCTCTCTGGTTTCATCTTATTTCATGTTTTCCTCTCTTCACCTATGATCCTCTGCCTTGTTTCTTAAATTGTGCATATGAATGAGATCATATCTTTCTAATTGACTTATTTCACTTAGCATAATACCCTCTAGTTCCATCCAGGTTGATGCAAATTTTTTGATGGCTGCAGAGTATTCCATTATATATACAGATCACATCTTCTTTATCCATTCATGTGTTGATGGACACCTAGGCTCTTTTCATAGTTTGGCTATTGTGGACATTACTGCTATAAACATCGGGGTGCATGTGCCCCTTTGGGTCACTTCATAAGTTCTTTGAAACAGTCATATATATATCTCATAACTAGTAAATATTGTGAAGTTGATTTTTTAGCTAAATGGTAAGGATAAATATAGCTATCTAGAGTGTCTCAAGGAAGTTTAAATAAATTTTGTATAATAAAAATTCATATAATAAAAATAAAACCTTTCAAAAAATATTAAAGTTGTTTTCAAATATACAGTATATTGTTAAAATTCCTTTTTAAAATATACTACAACTGGGGCGCCTGGGTGGCTCAGTGGGTTAAGCCACTGCCTTTGGCTCAGGTCATGATCTCAGGGTCCTGGGATCGAGTCCCGCATCGGGCTCTCTGCTCAGCCAAGAGCCTGCTTCTCTCTCTCTCTCTCCTATTCTCTCTCTGTCTGCCTCTCTGCCTACTTGTGATCTCTGTCAAATAAATAAATAAAATATTAAAAAAAAAAAAAGAAGTTTAGTTATAAAAAAAAATACTACAACTAAAAATAAATAAATAAGGAAGCAAGCAAATAAATAAATAAAACCACAACTATATATTATAACCTGTATTAGGCCTAGCAAGTACAGTGAATGATTTTTCAGGTATATATACAGATGACCAAAGGTTAAAGGAAAAAAAAGAAACAATCAACAGCCAGAGAAGTAACTGGAGAAAGAACAACTCAACCTCTTTTATCAAGATGGTTGGCAGGCACAGGGTACATGTGGCCAGTCTTGAGGTAAAGGAGCAGGCCGGCCTCTGGATCAGCTCTCCTCTCTTGGCTCAGCAGTGTGTACAGAACAAGCTGTGAAAACATTGTACATTTTGTCAAATAAAAGTTTAACTTTCATATGTCCATGCATGTTTAGCAATCAACACATACTGTAACTTTAAAATAAAAAAATCAGGGGCGCCTGGGTGGCTCAGTGGGTTAAGCCGCTGCCTTCGGCTCAGGTCATGATCTCAGAGTCCTGGGATCGAGCCCCGCATCGGGCTCTCTGCTCAGCAGGGAGCCTGCTTCCTCCTCTCTCTGCCTGCCTCTCTGCCTGCTTGTGATCTCTATCAAATAAATAAATAAAAATCTTAAAAAAAAAAAAAAAGATCAGGGAGCCTGGGTGCCTCAGTCAGTTGAGCAACCAACTATGGGTTTCAACTCAGGTCATGATCTCGTGGGTTGTGGGATCCAGCCTCACAAACAGCTCCTTGCTCAGCAGATAGTCTGCTTGAAAGATTCTCTCCTGGGGTCCCTGGGTGGCTCAGTTGTTAAGTGTCTGCCTTTAGCTCAGGTCATGATCCTGGGGTCCTGGGATCGAGTCTGGCATCGGGCTCCCTGCTCAGCGGGAAGCCTGCTTCTCCCTCTCCCACTCCCCCTGCGTGTGTTCCCTCCCTTGCTGTGTCTCTCTTCATCAAATAAATAAATAAAATCTTTAAAAAAAGAAAGATTCTCTCCCTCTGCAACCTCCACTGCATGCACACACAATAAATTAAAAAATCAAAAGGTCCATTAAACTATTTCCATTTTGAAAATAACATTAGGCAAATTAATAAAGATAACACAATAATTCAATGTCAAATATTGAACTTCTACAACACAAACACTTGTCTGTGCTTCCAGTTTTACACAATAAAGAAATACATAGAGGGATGCTTGGGTGGCTCAGTCAGTTAAGTGCCTGCCTTTGGCCCAGATCTTAATCCCAGGGTCCCGGTATTGAGCCCCACATCAGGCTCCCTCCTCAGTGGGTAGTCTGCTAATCCCTCTCTCTCTGCCCCTTCTCTGCTTGTGTTCTTTGTGTCATTCTCTCTCTCTCAAATAAGTAAATATTTTTTAAAAAATACATAGAACTGGGGTGCCTGGGTGGCTCAGTGGGTTAAAGCCCCTGCCTTTGGCTTGGTCATGATGCCAGGGTCCTGGGATCAAGCCCTGCCTCAGGCTCTCTGCTCAGCGGGGAGCCTGCTTCCTCCTCTCTCACTCTCTGCCTCTCTGGCTACTTATGATCTCTCTCTCTGTCAAATAAATAAAATCTTTAAAAAAAAAACATGGAATTTTTCTTAGACAGTAAATATTAAGGTTTCCAATAAATTAGAGAGGGAAATTAGCCAAATTATATTTTACATTCTGAAGTTAACAGTCTTTAGACACTACTTTCCCTGTTTAAAATATGTGAACTAAAAAAATAAGTGAATTAAACACTAAAATTCACTAAATTAATTCACTAAATTAATTCACTAAAATAAGTGAATTAAACACTAAAATGCATATTATTCATGTCATAGTTACTAGGACAACTAAATGAGACTAACTCTACAAAGCTCACTGTTTTTTGCACAGCATGAATCATTATTAGCTGCTTTAAATTTATGCGGTACTCTCCAAAGAACCCATCTAAGACAAGTTAGAAACAGTTGGTTTACAATTCGTGAAACCACCTTAGCAACAATAGCAAGTCATTTAGTCATACACAACCTGCAAAGAAGCTAGTATGTTTTCCAGGACAAGATTAAAATGTTGAATGATTTATGTGTTTGTTTATTTTTTAGTAGGTTCCACACCCAGCCTGAAGCCCAGTGTGGAACCAGAACTCTCATCCATGAGATCAAGACCTGAGCTGAGATCAAGAGTTGGAAGCTTGGGAGGCATGGGTGGCTCAGCTGTTAAGCATCTGCCTTCAGCTCAGGTCATGATCCCAGTGTCCTGATGCATCCCTCCCCCAGTGCCCCAGCTCATGTTGTCTCGCTCTCCCAAATAAATAATACATAAATCATGAAATTCCAAAACACCAAGACCAGTCATTATAATTAACATACCTCGGTAGGAGGAAAGAAAGATTTATGTTACTTTACATCACTATAAATAATATAAATTTCAGATAATTTTGAAGGACAAGAAAAGATTGTTATGTTTACCAAAGAGAAGAAAAGATTAATAAGAACTTGAATTTAACATAATGGTAATAAGACATGGTTCTATATTTCATTTTATTTATTTATTTTTAAAAATATTTTATTTATTTATTTGACAGACAAAGATCACAAGTAGGCAGAGAGCGAGGAGGAAGCAGGCTCCCAGCTGAGCAGAGAGCCCGATCCCAGGACCCTGGGATCATGACCTGAGCCGAAGGCAGAGGCTTTAACCCACTGAGCCACCCAGGCACCCCTGTATTTCATTTTAGATAATAATCATTAAAATCAGATTAAGAGACAAAAATAAAAGAATGGATTTAGTCTGATTTGTGTGTGTGTGTGTGTGTTTTAAGATTTTATTTATTTATTTGACAGAGAGACACAGCGAGAGAGGGAACATAAGCAGGGAGAGTGAGAGAGGGAAAAGCAGGCTACCCTCTGAGCAGGGAGCCTGATGCAGGGCTCTATCCCAGGACCCTGGGATCATGACCTGAACCAAAGGCAGGCGCTTAAGGACTGAACCACCCAGGCACCCTAGACTGATGTTTTCTAAGAGTATCCTATGTTAGATGTTACATGAAAACAATAGTCCCATGTTAAACTAAGTTTAGAAAACAACAGGTTTAAACATACCTAAACCAAATCCATATTATTTTGATTTCTCAGAAACTTTAATAGGCTACCGTGCATCATTAAATTTCCAAATATATTTGGTTTCAGCAAATTTTATCACCAAAGACTTCTTTAGGAGTATCTGTTTAGACTAGTAGTTTGGCAACATAAACCTGGCAACACTGTCTTTTTTTTTTTTTTTTTTTAAGATTTTTTATTTATTCATTCGACAGAAAGAGATCACAAGTAGGCAGAGAGGCATACAGAGAGAGAGAGAGTAGGAAGCAGGCTCCCCACCAAGGAGAGAGCCCGATGTGGGGCTCGATCCCTGGACCCTGGGATCATGACCTGAGCCGAAGGCAGAGGCTTTAACCCTCTGAGCCACCCAGGCGCCCCCTGGCAACACTGTCTTATAAATTCAGCTGTTGTATTTCTTCACTAGAGAAAACTTTCGGCTAGCTGCGTATACATTTACAAACAATTTGAGTACTCTGGATACATCCCAAATTGAAAAGTACTATATGAAACTTAAATAAAAATTACCCAAATTGAACCAAAATATATAAAGCAGACCTACATTTTTCAGTGTACTAAATATTCAGATAATTTTCTTACTAAGACTTATACCTACCTGACTACGGTGTTCAATAGAATTTAATTCTTTGCCAGTTTTAAGTTCCAGTGGCATTATCTTATATTTCGTTTTACATCCTCGATGTATTTTCACACCAACCGTGACATCTATTTTGCCTTTCAATCCAAACCTAGGGGACCAAATGCTTTCTTCAATATCCAACGAGTTTATGACTTCAATATTACATGTTGAATTATTATTATTACCATCACTCGGCCTAAAAAACGAAACAGAAGAATACTTCCTTAGAACACTTTGCACTTTTCTCACATTCTGGCACTGACTCTATGACACACAGAGGATTGGGGGATGGGAGACCATCCACACACTTTTACAGAAGTGATTCTCAAAATGTGGTGCCTAGACGAGCATCATCAACATCACCTAGGAACTTCTAATAAAAGCAAATTCTCAGGCTCCACTCCAGACCTACTCATCAGAAGGTCTGCAGGTAAAACCCAGCAATTTGTTTTACAAACTCTGCAAGTGATTCTGATGCATGCTCAAGATTGAGAACCGTTGTCCAATGCCTCTAACTCACATAATTTAAGTCTTAATACTTACCATCTATACTTTTGAGTTCATTCCTACTATAATCTTCCTAACTCATATCTCCTCAGGCCTAGATTACTACAAGTATCACTATTTGGACCTAATGAAGCCACAAACCAGTATGAATATTCTGATATACAATTATTACACAGGTTAATAGAAAATGGCTTGCATGTGGTTGCACCCAAGGTAGCAAAAGCTGTGTTCCTTCACTGATACCATATTAAACTGTGTAAGAATGAGCTATCTTTCCCCATCATCCATGCGGTATGAAGCCTGATTATCAAACACTTTGCTCCTGCACTCCCCATAACAATCTTCAAAGGACATCATGTGCAGCTACAATTCCTCATTGTTTTCTTCACTTAAATGTTAAATGAATCCATTTCTGTCACTACCAATATTTAAAACTAAGTACTCAGCATTGTTTTGTTTTTTTTTTTTAAGATTTTTATTTATTTATTTGACAGAGAGAGAGAGATCACAAGTAGGCAGAGAGGCAGAGAGAGAAGGGGAAGCAGGCTCCCTGCTGAGCAAAGAGCCGGATGTGGGGCTCGATCCCAAGACCCTGAGATCATGACCTGAGCCAAAGGCAGGTGCTTAACCCACTGAGCCACCCAGGCACCCCTCGGCATTGTTTTTTATATTACAAAAGAAGTTCTGAGTCTACTATCCTAACTTAAATAACCAAGAGCACAGGAAGGAGAAAAATATATATATAAACATCAAAGGAATTAGGAAGTGAAAATAACTTTGAAAGCCTCCTACCTAAGGCTCTTATCTAAGATTTACTCATTTTCAGAACAGTAAATTATTCAGCAGGAGAAAAGTCAGATAGCACCAACTTTTATTAAACCTATTCTAGACTCAAAGCCAGATAAGATACAAAATCTAATAGAAATCTTACAAAAGGGCACCTGGGTGGCCCAGTGGGTTAAGCCTCTGCCTTCGGCTCAGGTCATGATTTCAGGGTCCCGGGATCGAGTCCCCCATTGGGCTCTCTGCTTGGCGGGGAGCCTGATTCCTCCTCTCTCTCTCTCTCTGCCTGCTTCTCTGCCTACTTGTGATCTCTGTCAAATAAATAAATTCTTTTTTTTTTTTTTTTTTTAAAGATTTTGTTTATTTGTCAGAGAGAGAGAGAGAGAGAAAGCAAGTACAGGCAGACAGAGTGGCAGGCAGAGGCAGAGGGAGAAGCAGGCTCCCTGCCGAGCAAGGAGCCCGAGGCGGGACTCGATCCCAGGACGCTGGGATCATGACCTGAGCCGAAGGCAGCTGCTCAACCAACTGAGCCACCCAGGCGTCCCAAATAAATAAATTCTTTAAAAAATAAAAAATAAATAAATAAATAAATCTTACACGAAAAGGATAAATTTTCTAGTAATAAAATATATTTTAGATCATAAAAATCGAGATTTGGGGTGCCTGGGTAGCTCAGTCAGTTGAGTCTCTGCCTTCAGCTCAGGTCATGATCCCAGGGTCCTTGGATCTGCCTGCGGCTCTGCCTACTTGTGTCCTCTCTCTGTCAAATAAATAAATAAAATCTTTAAAAATAAATGTTAATTAAATAAAATAAGAATTGAGATTTAGGGGCGCCTGGGTGGCTCAGTGGGTTAAGCCACTGCCTTCGGCTCAGGTCATGATCCCAGGGTCCTGGGATTGAGTCCCGCATCGGGCTCTCTGCTCAGCAGGAAGCCTGCTTCCCTCTCTCTCTCTCTCTCTCTCTCCCTCTCTCTGCCTGCCTCTCTACTTGTGATGTCTCTCTATCAAATAAATAAATAAAATCTTTAAAAAAAAAAAGAATTGAGACTTAAAAAGCTTAAGAATTCTATCAGAATACATGATTTAGTTGACTTTGATTTGCTAATTTCATGTTATTTAGATCAGCAACTACACCTTAACAAAGAAAAAATTTTTTTTCTAGAGAAAAAAATGACGTTTCAGTAATTTTTTTTTTACTGTTTCAGGTTAAAAATATAGTCTCCAGGAATATATTTATACTTCTGCAGTCTCTGAGGAAGACAACAGAGGAATTCAAAGAAGCTACAACTTATCCGTAATTTCTTTTTAATATTAAATTTTATTTTTTATCTTATCCGTAGTTTCTTAAATATTATTGTTTTCTTTCACCAAAATGTTATCTAATTGTGTTATATATTTAAATATGCTCCAATGAAATAAAGCAAACTTCATTATTCATAAAATATCACATGTATACTTAATAGAAGATAGATAATGAAACTTTTAACATTGCTACTAAAATTCATTCCCCTAGAAAATGGAAGTAATGTGATTTTGTTTTTTGTGTTTTATTTTATTTATTTATTTGACAGAGAGAGATCACAAGTAGGCAGAGAGGCAGGCAGAGAGAAAGGAAGAAGCAGGCTCCCTGCTGAGCACAGAGTACAACTTGGGGCCTGATCCCAGGACCTGAGATCACGGCCTGAGCCAAAGGCAGAGGCTTAACCCACTGAGCCACCCAGGCACCCCAGTAATGTGATTTTAGACCTAGGTCTGTGGAATAAATGACAGTATTTCAATTTTACTATGATTTTAACCAAATAATGCTGTAAAACTCCGATGGAGAATATGATACCGTAAAGATGAAGATTTACACTTACTACCTAATGGGTGAGAAAGCTTGTCTCCCTAAATGACCTTTAAAGGTCTCATTCTCTGTGCTAAAGTCTAAAAAAGATTTTTTTTTTTAAGATTTTATTTATTTGTTTAACAGAGAGAGACACCGTGACAGAGGGAACACAAGCAGGGGGAGTGGGAGAGGGAGAAGCAGGCTTTCCACTGAGCAGGGAGCCCGATGCGGGACTCAATCCCAGAACCCTGAGATCATGACCTGAGCTGAAGGCAGAAGCTTAACGACTGAGCCACCCAGGCACCCCAAGATTTTTTTTTTTAAGGTGGCTGTAAACTGCTGCAAAAATGACATAAGCTAAAATATAGAGGAGCTCTTCCTTCACAGACATAGAAGATTCCACTGGAAGTAACTGAAACAAAAAAAAGTTTTATACCAAGATACAGAGAGGAGGACACTGGGCTAGGAATCAAGAATTATTACTGTAGACTCAGCTCCACCACTGTTTTTTCACATAAAACCTGGAAAAGTCATACCACTCACTGGATCTCAGTTTCCTTATGTGAAACTAGGAGTTGACCTCAAAAATCCCTTTTAGGGATCTGAATCCCACACCTTCCCTTGCTTCCTATCAGGAAGGCTTGTTCCAGGCTACCTAATTCCTTACTGGTCCACCATAAGCCTCCCCAGCCTCCTTTGATGGATTCTACTACTCTCTCCCTCTTTCCTTACATAGCACACTCTTCCATACCTCTTGTTGCCCTACATGTTCTCTCTAAGCAATGCCCTCCAGGTATATGTTTTCAACTACCACCAGTAGAGAGTTCCTGGAGGGGTTTAGTCTCCCTGGAACACCAGGTCCTAGCACAATGCTGAGCAGATACTGCATGGAATACGTGTTTGCTAAATAGCTAAGCCCATGGGTCATTGAGAAAATGGCAGCTTAGCACCGCAAAAACAATGAATACATTTCAACCAAAAGAAAAAACATGCAGACAAAATGCTAAAACAAACAGTAAAATAAAAGCTAATATGTGAAACAACAAAGAAAAGGTATATCCACCACAACTCTAATTCTCAAGCAAATTTAAATGACTCCAAAATAAATAATAAGGAAGGAAAAGAGAGGTGCGTAGTGAGAGAGGGTAAATAAGGATAAAGAAATAATTAGGAACAACAGAAAACAAAAATTAAGTTTGTAATTATGATAGAAAATCAAGAGACTAGAATAACAGAAATACTACAAAACAATGAAACAAATTATGAGAAGAATGACTACTTAATAAACACTTCTGTTTATCACAGTGAAGACTAATGCACAGAGACCCACCCCCTATTCTAGACATAGGCAATTTGCTTCAAAGAAATAACAAAGAATGAAGCGTTTATAAATTTAACCCATTTATTACAGTTTTGTTTTTTTTTTTTTTTTAAGGAATGGAGCTACTGGTATATTTAAGACCACTTCAGAAAAAAGGAATATGAAAAATAAACCCAATTCTAACAGCACGATAAGCCTCATTTTTTTATTTTTTTTTATTTTTTTTTTTTTTAAGATTTTATTTATTTGTCAGAGAGAGAGAGGGAGAGAGAGCAAGCACAGGCAGACAGAATGGCAGGCACAGGCAGAGGAAGAAGCAAGCTCCCTGATGAGCAAGGAGCCCGATGTGGGACTCGATCCCAGGACGCTGGGATCATGACCTGAGCCGAAGGCAGCTGCTTAACCAACTGAGCCACCCAGGCGTCCCAAGCCTCATTTTTTTAAAATAACCATTATTAAAATAGATATCAAAATCCTGGCAACTGATTATGGTGATGGTTACACAACTCTACAAATATACTGAAAGTCCCTGAATTGTAAATAATAATAAAAGAAATAAAAACAATTAAAATCCAGATACGGGGGCTCCTGGGTGGCTCAGTGGGTTAAGCCTCTGCCTTCAGCTCAGGTCATGATCTCGGGGTCCTGACGTCGAGCCCCACGTCGGGCTCTCTGCTCAACGGAGAGCCTGCTTCCCCTTCTCTCTACCTGCTTCTCTGCCTACTTGTGACCTCTCTCTCTGTCAAATAAAAAAAAACAAAATCTTTAAAAAAAAAATTAAAAAGGGGCGCCTGGGTGGCTCAGTGGATTAAAGCCTCTGCCTTCAGCTCAGGTCATGATCTCAGGGTCCTGGGATCGAGTCCCGCTTCAGGCTCTCTGCTAAGCAGGGAGCCTGCTTCCTCCCCTCTCTCTCTCTCTGCCTGCCTCTCTGCCTACTTGTGATCTCTGTCAAATAAATAAATAAAATCTTTAAAAAAATTAAAAATAAAAATAAAAATAAATAAAATCCAGATACAGGACATTTAAACATTGCTAACAACCTTCTAAAATGATTACAAAATTCTCAGAGAACTTTAGCACTATGTAAAAGGTTGTAAAATTTCCAAATATCTTTGATGAAGTAGTCCACTTGAGATTTTAACGCCAAGAAATAAGTGTCCCATAGGTCAACCCTTCCACTTGTGTACTCTCATTCCTTCTGCCATGCTCAACACATAGCTGACCTTTCCCATCTCTCATGATGAATTCTGCCCTCTCAGTGGAATTCTCCCCATGAGCACATGAACACATTATAGCTCCCATCTTCAAAACAACAAAGCTCTCTTAGCCCCCACATAAGCCTCTGGCTACCATTTCATTTCTATGTGCCCCTCACTATAGCTGCCTAACTCCCTGTCTCCAAATCCTCCTCTACCATTCTCTCTTGACGTCCTTCTCATCACATTTTCTGCCCTGGAATCACTACTGACTTTTCCTTCCCTCACACTCCACATCCAATCCAAAACTATCCGTTCTACCACTAAAGTCTGACTGAAGTCCAACTGATTCTCATCACTTCCACACTTGCACTGTCTCAGCCACCAACATCCTCATTTGGGTTCTTTTAAGAGCCTCCAACTTAGTCTCTCTACCTCTGCCCTTATCCTACAACGCAGTCTCAAAAGAGCAGCCAGAATGATCCTTTTAAAAGTAAATCTGTCAGGCTCCCGACTCGGGAGGGAGTCTGCTTCTCCCTCTGACCTCTTTCCTCTCATGCTCTCTCTCTCTCTCTCTCTCAAATAAATAAATAAAATCTTAAAAAAAAAAAAAGTAAATCTGATGGGGGTGCCTAGCTGGCTCAGTAAGAAGAGCAACTCTTGATCTCGGGGTCAAGAGTTCAAGCTCCATGCTGGGTGGAGAGGTCACTTAAATAAAAAAACATATAAAAATAAAGTAAATCTGGAGGCACCTGGGTGGCTCAGTTGGTTAAGTGTCTGCCTTCGGCTCAGGTCATGATCTCAGGGTCCTGGGATCGAGTCCTACATCAGGCTCCCTGCTCAGCAGGGAGCATGCTTCTCCCTTTCTCCACTACCCACTTGTGTTCTCTTATTCTCTCTCTCAAATAAATAAATAAAATCTTTTTAAAAAATGAAGTAAATCTGATCAATGCGCACAGAGAGGTTAAGTTACAGAGCTAAATTGCGGCAAAACTGGGATTCACATCCAGGTTCAGCGTAGGTCTCTCTGAACCACAGAGAACTTTAAACAACAAACTGGTCCAAAGAACTAACGGTTCCTAAGTTTCTGATGCACAAATCTTAAACAAGTTTTTCAGATCACAAAGTGTCCTGCGATAAAATAGTAAGAATACTGAGAAAAGGTAAGAAAATTTATATAAATGGAAGCTGTGCCTCTTTAAGGAAAAAGAAAATGTTGATAAGGGGGAGTGGTGGGGAGCAGGAAATTATATCAAAACCCTCTGTGCAAGCAAGCTCTCCAGTGGCCTCTTATCTAATCAGAACAGCAGCCAGAGTCCTGACATGGCTTACAAGGCCCCAGGAAAGCTACTTCTGTTCCTTCCCTCCTTGCTCTGCCCCCACCACACTGGCAGGTGTCATCACCCTGAGGGGCTCTGCCTGGAACACTCTTCCCGCAGAGAGCTGTTCGGCTACCTCCTTCATCTCCTTCAGGCTTCATCTCCATGTCATCTTATTGGAGAGGCCTTTCACGACCATTCACTGGAAATAATATGTCCACCACCACTACCACCAACTCCACATTCCTTCTTATGTTGTTCTACCCTGCATTTATCACAGTCTGTTGTTTACTTGTTCAGTACTATAGAAACATCATGAAGTCAGCTGCTTCCCCCCAACACCCATGATAATCCCAGCACCTAGAACATTACCTGGCACATATTAGGCACTAGAGAAACACTTGCTGAATGAGTAAACAATGAAAGAGGAAAAAAATGTATGATTTAAACTTACACGAATGCTTCTTTAAGGGAAAAAAACCAATAAACTGCCAAATGCCAAAATGAGTTAAATGCTTCAATACAGTATTTAAACATAGAGCACAAATCCACAGGACAATCAGCATGTGACAGTCCATATAGGATAGTAATAGAAATACATACAAATTACAATCCCGAGAAGATCTATAAATTGGTTATTTTATTTAAAAAACATACTGACAGGGGCACCTGGCTGGCTCAGTCAGTAGAGAATGAGACTCTTGATCTTTGGGTTATAAGTTCAAGTCCTACGTTGGGTATAGAGATTACTTTAAAAAAAAAAAAATCTTTTTTTTTTTTTTTTAAGATTTTATTTATTTATTTGACAGAGAGAGAGAGAGAGAGATCACAAGTAGGCAGAGAGGCAGGCAGAGAGAGAGGGGGAAGCAGGCTCCCCGCTGAGCAGAGAGCCCGATGCGGGGCTCGATCCCAGGACCCTGAGATCATGACCTGGGCTGAAGGCAGAGGCTTAACCCACTGAGCCACCCAAGCGCCCCTAAAATAAAAAAAAAAATCTTAAAAAAACAAACTGATATACAAAAATCAGAAGATTTTATGATAATGAAAGTAAAATTTCTATTCATTAGATTATTTTTTGTCCTGGAAAGACACTCGGGACCATAACATATAAAATAAGCAAACAAAAAAGCTAATTGTACTAACTCAACCTTTAAAAAATTGTAATTCTGGGCGCCTGGGTGGCTCAGTGGGTTAATCCGCTGCCTTCGGCTCGGGTCATGATCTCAGGGTCCTGGGATCGAGTCCCGCATCGGGCTCTCTGCTCAGCGGGGAGCCTGCTTCCCTCTCTCTCTCTCTGCCTGCCTCTCCGTCTACTTGTGATCTCTCTCTGTCAAATAAATAAATAAAAATATTAAAAAAAAAAAAAAAAAAAAAAAAAACTATAAAAAAATTGTAATTCAACACATAGAGTAAAATCCTGATCTGAACATATGAACACCATATAAACAAAATGAGTTTCTTACAGAGAGAGCTGCATCTGGGGTAAGTCAGCTGAAGTGTATTTATGCATGAAATCTCTGGCCCATTTAGAAAATGAAGGAAGATACTCTTCTACTTCTTGTTTTATCTCTTCTTGATTCAGATTTAAGCGATACCTGCAAAATAAGAGATTAAGCAAGAAAGCATAAACATGAAAAAAGTAAGTAAGAACCAAAACATCCAAATAAACAAGTTATCCACCAACTAATTAATGGATATATAATGTGATATATATGGGCCACCTGGCTGCTTCAGTTGGTAGAGCACAGAGCATGCGACTCGTGATCTCAGGGGTGTGAGCTCACGCCCCACATTGGGGAAAGAGTTTACTTAAAAATTAAGTAAATAAAATCTTTTTTTTAAATGTGGTGTAGGGCGCCTGGGTGGCTCAGTTGGTTAAGCAACTGCCTTCGGCTCAGGTCATGATCCTGGAGTCCCGGGATCGAGTCCCGCATCGGGCTCCCAGCTCCACGGGGAGTCTGCTTCTCCCTCTGACCTTCTCCTCGCTCATGCTCTCTCTCACTGTCTCTCTCTTCTCTCAAATAAATAAATAAAATGTTTAAAAAAAAAAATGTGGTGTATACATACAATGGAATATTATTCAGCCTTTAAACTGAAGAAAGCAGAGCCTATCGGTCCTCCAAAAGAACTGGTTCGGCAGAGAAAACAATATTAGCAACGCTAGTTCTGCCAAAATTGCTTTTCCTGAGCACAGTAGCAACCTCAAGCTGCAAGACAAGCTTAAATTCCTCAGGGGAGCAATTGCTGATACCAGAAAGCTCCAAATGATCACATATTCAGACGACCAGAGGCAAGGGTTATCCTTGCAAAAGGCTGCTTGAAATCTGGCCAAGTCCTTGGCTAACAGCTGGACGCCACACCAAGCACAAAGACCCCTGACACAGCCATCGAATGTCACCACCCGCCAGGCTCCAGCCACCCGGCTGTGTGGGGAGAAGAGAGGCCTGAAGGCAAAGTGAGCAAGACCAGCGCTGCCCAATGTAGTGGGGGCTCCTGAGCCCACGGGGAACACTGGACTGTCCAGAGCCCTGCTCAGCCTCTTCTACGGGTATTGTCATTATGGTATACAGCCCATCATACCATGGCATATACTATTTAATCTTAGAATCTACACACATCTAATAGGTGAATCCCAGTAAAAAGTATATGGATGCTGTCTGCACTAATCCTGCAACTTTGCTCTAAATTTGAAATTATTTCCAAATAAAAAGATTTTTTAAATGTTTTAAGGGCATATATTCTCTGGCCCCACAATTCTACTTCTAAGTATTTAACCCAGATATATGCCTCAAAGGTATGAAATAAGGGATATATAAAGGTATTTTTTTTTAAAGATTTGTTTATTTATTGGAGAGACAGAGAGTGAGAGAGGGACAACAGGGGCAGAGGGAGAGGGAGAGAAAACGTCAAGCAAACTCCACGCTAAGCACGGAGCCCAAGGCAGGGCTCAATCCCACGACTCCGAGATCATGACTTAAGCCGAAATCAAGAGTTGAAAGCTTAACCAGCTGGGCCACCAAGGGGCCCCTAAAGGTGTTTCTTACACGATTGCTAATAAAAGCAAAGACTGAAATGCCAGGGGGATACTTAAATAAATTATAGTACATCCATACAATGAAATATTACACCATTATTAATTAAAATTGAGACAGCTCAGGGGTGCCTGAGTGACTCAGCCAGTTGGGCGTCAGACTCTTGATTTCAGCTCAGGTCATGACCATGGGGTCATGAGATCAAGCCCCGCAGCAGGCTCGGCACTGGGCTGGGTGTAGAGCCTGTTTAAGTCTTTCCCTCTCCCTCTCCCTCTGCCCCTACCACCCCCTACCCATGCTCTCTCTCAAAAAAAAAAAAAAAAAAAAGCTCAGTAAGTACTACCAAGGAATGATCACTACACTTAACCTTTAAGTGCACAATAATATACATAGTATTCTACAATTTACCTAACAAAAAATATATATGTACACATACACACACACATATAAACATTTGAAATCTCTGTAAAATGACATACAAGAAACTGGTAACAGTGGTTGCCTCTGGGGCAACTGGATGGCTCTGTCGGTTAAGTGTCTGCCTTCAGCTCAGGTCATAATCCCAGGGTCCTGGGATTGGATCCCTCATCAGCCTCCCTGCTCAGCAGGGAGCCTGCTTCTCCCTCTGCCTGCTGTTCCCCCTGCTTCTGCTCTCTGTCAAATAAACAAAATCTTAAAAAAAAAAAGTTTTCTCTTGATGGGACGGCTGACTGGCTTAGTCAGTAGAGCATGTAACTCTTGATCTTGGTGTGGTGAGTTTTCACCCCACACGTGGGGTAGAGTTTACTTTAAAAAAGGGGGGTCATTACAGCTTCCTGCTTGCACACTTTCTTAGACCCTTTAATCTGAAATAGCAGCTGCTGTGTTGTAGGAGAGACTCACATGGCAAGAAACTGAAGCCTCATGACAACAGCCATGACTGTTATCACCTTGGAAGCAGATCCTCCCTTCAAAAGACTGCAGTTCCAGGGGTGCCTGGGTGGCTCGGTGGGTTAAAGCCTCTGCCTTCGGCTCAGGTCATGATCCCAGAGTCCTGGGTTCGAGCCCCGCATCGGGCTCTCTGCTCCGCGGGGAGCCTGCTTCCTCCCGTCTCTCTCTCTCTGCCTGCCTCTCTGCCTACCTGTGATCTCTCTTTTTTTAAAAAAAAAAAAAAAAAATTAAAAAAAAAAAAAAAAAAAAAAAAGGACTGCAGCTCCAAACAGGAGACCCTGAGCCCGAGCCATCCAGCTAAGGCACCTCTGAATTCCTAACCTATAGAAACTATGAGATAATTGATTAGATACTTGTCATTTAAGCCACTATGGTTTTTTTTTAAGCTACTAAGTTTTTTTTGTTTGTTTTATTTGACAGAGAGAGAGAGAGCGCGAGAACGCACAAGCAGGGGAAGTGGCAGGCAGGGGGAGAGGGAGAAGCAGGTTCCCCGCTGAGCAGAGAGCCAAAGGTGGGGCTCGATCCCAGGACCCTGAGATCACGACCCGAGAGGAAAGCAGATGCTTAACTGACCAAGCCACCCAGGCGCCCCCTTAAGCTACTAAGTTTTGATGTGATTTGTTTCAAGGCAATGATCAATACAACACACAATAGGTATCAATGTGTGTTGATTAGGGTATGACAAAAAAAATTAAAACTCTGAAATGCCATAAACAAGTGTTGGCAAGAACGTGGGGAAAAAAAACCAAAAAACCCCTATGTACTATTGGTGAAAATGCAAACTGGTGCAGCCACAGTGGAAACAGTATGGAGGTTCCTCAAAAAAATTAAAAATATAACTACCCTTTGATCCTGAATCACACTACTGGGTATTTACCCAAAGAATTCAAAAACACTAATTCAAAAGGGTATATGCACCCCTATGCTTATAGCAGCATTTACAATAGGCAAATTGTAGAAGCAACCCAAGTGTCCATCAATAGATAAGTGGATAAAGATGGCAAGAGAGAGCACACACACACACAAACACACACACAGGAATATTACTCAGCCATAAAAAAGAATGAAATCTTGCTTTTTACAACAACATGGATGGACCTAGAGAGTATAACACTAAGCGAAGGAAGTCAGAGAAAGACAAATACCATACAATTTCACTCATATGTGGAATTTAAGAAACAAACAATCAAAAAAAAACAAAAAACAAAAAAAACCAACAAAGGGAAAAAAAGGCCCTGACCCAAAAAACAGACTTTTTTTTTTTTTTTAAAGATTTTATTTATTTGAGAGAGAGAGAGCGCATGAAAGGGGAGAGGGGCAGAGGGAGAAGCCAGCTCCCTGATGAGCAGAGGGCCTGATGTGGGACTTGATCCTGGGACTCCAGGATCATGACCTGAGCCGAAGGCAGTTGCTTAACCAACTGAGCCACCCAGGTTCCCCCAAAAACAGACTCTTAACTGTAAAGAACAAACTGATGGTTACCAGAGAGGAGGTGGGTGGGAGAATGAGTGAAATAGATGAAGGAGATTAAGACTCCACTTATCTCAATGAGCACAGGGTGATGTGTGGAAGTGCTAAATCACTACATTGCACACCTGAACTAATATAACATTGTATGTTAACTATACTGGAAGTATAATTAAAAACTTAATAAAGAAAAAAAGATAAGTTACTTTATATATATATGACATTTCTATTTTTAAAAAGCAAAATATCTGTTTTACAGAAAAACCTTGACCAAGGCACAACCTCTCTGTGTTAGTGTTTCTTCATTTATAACGGATCATATAAGATAACTAAAAGCACTGAACACAGGACCTGACACACATCAGGGTTCTAAAATGTTTTTAGGAGGGGGCGCCTGGGTGGCTCAGTTATTTATGCATCTGCCTTCAGCTCAGGTCCTGATCTCCAGGTCCTGAGATCGAGTCCCGTCTTGGGCTCCTGGCTCAGTGGGAAGTCTGCTTCTTCCTCTGCCTCTCCCCCCATTCCTGCTCTTTCCTCTTCTCACTGTCTTTCTCTCTCATATAAATAAATAAAATCTTCTTTAAAAAAAAATAAGAAAGAGGGGCGCCTGAGTGGCTCAGTTGGTTAAGCGACTGCCTTCAGCCCAGGTCATGATCCTGGAGTCCCCGGATTGAGTCACACATCGGACTCCCTGATCAGCAGGGAGTCTGCTTCTCCAGCTGACCTTTCTCCACTCATGCTCTCTCTCTCATTCTCTGTCTCTCAAATAAATAAATAAAAATTAAAAAGAAAAAAGAAAAACAAAAGAAAAAATTTTTAGGACAATAGATCATATGGCATTAGTAAATCAGTTGTATGGCATTCTGGAACACATTTTTTCCATATAAACAGGGAAAGAGGTTACCAAGTGACTCAGTGGATTAAGCCCCTGCCTTCTCCTCAGGTCATGATCCCGGGGTCCTGGGATCAAGGCCTACATGGGGCTCTCTGTTCAGCAGGGAGCCTGCTTCCCCCCTCTCTCTCTGTCTTCCTCTCTGCCTACTTGTGATCTCTCTCTGTGTCAAATAAATAAATAAACAAACAAATAAACCTTTTTTAAAATAAATAAATAAACTGGGAAAGAGAATTACATCTGGGAAAAGGTTTACGTCAACTAGTCTGGAAATCAAAATTACCCCTAATAAAAATAATTCTGTGAAAAAACACGGTTTGCAATAAGAGTCACAAAGAAACAGCAGAATATGCCAACCTCTCTGCATGTAGTCTCTCATAAAATGTCAACGATTAGCCATTTGTGGGTTTACATATATTCTCTCCACTGTCATAAAAATTTTGCAAAATAGGTATTACCGCCTTTTTCAAAATCTTTAGGTAACCTGTTCAAACCTAAAACTGGCAAAGCTAAAATTTAAAACTAGGTCCATCTGACTCCCAAACCCATACAATTTATAGTATGTCACATTTCTAGAAATAAAGCAAAATGTTTTTCACACTCTTGGAGAGCAGCTGGAGTCTATTGTGCACGTGTACAGATATTTTTAGCTCAAGAGTTTCTATTCTGCAATTTCAGAAGCTCTTCACAGAACTGCAGTGGGGTACTACAACCCTGAATTTGCATTCTAGTATTATTCTGATTTATATTTAATAGTCTAATAACAAAATACCTTATGGATTCCAGGAGAGAATTCTCTATAATAAAATAGTACCTATAGCACATGTTGTAACTACTTACATTTCCTTGAGATGCCTTATTTCTTGAACAGTTTGAAAAGCAAATGCTTGTAGCTTTTCTGGGGCAAAGCTATTGCTTATTGCTTTTTGAAATACTTCATGAAGAACTGTACCAATCAGCATTTGGCGCGTGGCTGGATCAGAGCTCTATTTAAAAAAAAAAAAAATCATACATTTTATTTCAAAACATATTAACAGACACGATCCCATATTATTACCTATCCTATTAAACCACCACAGCCAAAATGCACAGGTGAGACAAAGGTCAAAATATTAAATAACTTTTTTCTAGTGAGTAAAATTATAGATGACTTTCACTTTCTTTTCTTTTTTTTTAAAGTTTTTTTTTTTTTTAAATTTATTCATTTGAGAGAGAAGAGAGTGCACAAGCAGGGGGAGAGGGAGAGGGAGAAGCAGACTCCCCATGAGCAGGGAGCCCAATGCAGGGCTGGATCCCAGGACCCTGAGATCATGACCTGAGCCAAAAGCAGACACTCAACTGACTGAGCCACCCAGGCACCCAACTTTTACTTTCTTCTATTCAGAATTACTTGAGTTTACAAGCATGTTCTTTTTTAATCAGTGATTTCCATTTTGAAAACATTAAAAATAAGCTATATGAAAAATTTCAATGTATTCTCAAATGCTTAACATATTATTTTCTAACTTCACTTTATAATCTACTCAAATAAAACCCAATGCAGCCATAGATCATAAATTCATGTAAGTAAAAGATATTATCAAACATAAACTTCAGGGCGCCTCGATGGCTCAGTCGTTAAGCATCTGCCTTCAGGCTGGGTCATGATTCCCAGGTCCTGGGATTGAGCCCTGCATCAGGCTCTCTGCTCAGCAAGGAGCCTGCTTCTCCCTCTCACACTCCCCCTGCTTGTGTTCCCTCTCTCTCTGTGTCTCTCTCTGTCAAATAAATAAAATCTTAAAAAAAACAAACAAACATAAACTTCAAACTTACAACAAAGATTTTTGACAAGGGAACTTGTCAAAAATGTTCCCTCCACTCAAAAAGAAACAGTATTTTAAAAAAAGACACCATATTTCTCAATTAACTCTATTCTTAGCCTAGACCTTCCTCTTAAAGATACAATAAAGCCACCAAGACATGCTTCAGAAATTTTAAAAATTAATTTACAGAGGACTCCCTGTACTATTTATGCAAGTTCTTTGTGAGTCTTAAAGTACTTAAAATAAAAAGTTTTTAAAAATTAAAAAATAGGGGCGCCTGGGTGGCTCAGTGGGTTAAAGCCTCTGCCTTCGGCTCAGGTCATGATCCCAGGGTCCTGGGATCGAGCCCCGTATCGGGCTCTCTGCTCAGCAGGGAGCCTGCTTCCCTCTCTCTCTGTCTGCCTGCCTCTCTGCCTACTTGTGATCTCTGTCTGTCAAATAAATAAATAAACAAAATCTTTTAAAAAAAAAATTTAAAAAATATTCAGGGCTAACTTATAAAATGTAGTTAAAAGACAAGTTGATAGTTCCCCCTACCCACAAATGAAAATACAAAGCTGATTTTTTACAACTACAATTAATTGACAACTAAGACTATTAGAAAATGTCTATTTAGGGATTCTTCCTTCTCTTTTTTTTTCTTTTTGCTCAGCTGTATTTTTGGATTTCTATATACATATAAATTGTATAATTTAAAAAATACCCTGAAAAGAAGAAATTCTTTAACAAATAAAACCCAGGTTCTTCAACAAATGGCACTGAAGCAAAGAGGGTCAGTATAAGGTAAAACTAATATAGATTAAAAGAAACTTAGGAGATGTACCAACCAAACATAATGCAAAAAAATTTTTTGGAAGAACCTGGCTGGCTCAGTCAGAGAAGCATGCAAATCTTGATCTTGGGGTTGTAGTTTCAAGCTCCATGTTAGGATTAGAGACTACTTAAAAAAAATAAAATCTTGGGGTGCCTGGGTGGCTCAGTGGATTAAGCCTTTGCCTTCCACTCAGGTCATGATCTCAGGGTTCTGGGATCAAGTCCCACATCAGGCCCTCCGCTCAGCAGGGAGCCAGCTTCCACACCTCCCCCTTTGCCTCTCTGCCTACTTGTGATCTCTGTCTGCCAAATAATAAATAAAATCTTTTAAAAAATAAAACTAATTTAAAAATAAAAAATAAAATCTTAAGGGGTGCCTGGGTGGCTCAGTTGCTTAAGCATCTGACCCTTGGTATCTGCTCAGGTCATGCTCTCACAGTCATGTGATCAAGCCCTGCAAAGGGCCCTCTGCACTCAGTACAGAGTCTGCTTCAGACTGTCTCTCCCTCCCATGTGCTCTCTCTCTCTCAAATAAATAAAATCTTTAAAAAATAATAAAATAAATAAAATCTTAAAAAAGAAGAAGAAAAAGAAAAAGATCTTATTTGGATTCTGACTGATTCTAAGAAAACAACTGAATAAAAAGATATTTTCCTGGGGCGCCTGGGTGACTCAGTCAGTTAAGCGCCTGCCTTCAGCTCAGGTCATGCTCCCAGGATCAGTCTGCATCAGGCTCCCTGTTCAGCAGGGATCCTGCTTCTCCCTCTCCCTCTGCCTGCCATTCCCCCTGCTTGTGTTCTCTCTCTCCCTGACAAAAATTTCAAGGCTTTTATTTATTATTTGAGAGAGAGAGAGCACAAGCAAGACAAAGAGTATGAGCAAGGGGGAGAGGCAGAGGGAGAGAGAGAAACAGACTCCCCACCAAGCAGAGAGCCCAATTCAGGGCTCGATCCCAGACCTCAGTATCATGACCTGAACTGAAGGCAGACACTTAATCCACTGAACCACCCAGGTCCCCCTAAAAAGATATTTTCAATAAAACACATCACAGGGGCGCCTGGGTAGCTCAGTCGGTTAAGCATCCAACTTTTGATTTCAGCTCAAATGATGATCTCAGGGTTGTAAGATGGAGTGTGTCTGGCTTGGCACTGAACACAGAGCCTGCCTGAGATTCTCTCTCCCTTTCCCCCCACCCCCCGAACCCCGCAAGTACTCCCCTTCTCTCTAAACAATAATAATAAAAATAAAAAATAATAAAAAGACATTACAGAAAATTGAGCATTATATTAATTTAAGGAATTATGATTCTTTATATTATGTATGATAAAGATATTATATTTATATTTTAAAGATCTTCAGCTTTCATTTACTTGCAAAATAACAGAATGTTTGGGAACAACAAAATGGATACATGGGAGTTTACTTAAAAAAAAGAAAAAGTGTTATCAGGCGCCTGGCTGGCTGGCTCAGTCAGTTAAGCGTCTGTCATGGGTTTAGTTCATGATCCCAGGGTCCTGGGACTGAGCCCATCAGGCTTCCTGCTCAGTGGGGAACCTGTTTCTCCCTCTCCCTCTGTGTGCTACTCCCCCTGCTTGTGTGCTCTCTTTCTCTCTGTCAAGTAAATAAATTTAAAAAAGAATTTTTTTTGAAAGTGTGAAAGTGCTCTGTAACTCTAATACCCGTAGAAACACCAGCTGTTAATATTATTCACCCTAAAAGTTTCACTCAGGACAGCTCTTCTCATACACCGAATACTACTGGCTATGCTTGTGCCAGAAATCAGCATGTCTGGATATAGAATCAAATATCCAAAATCTTCATCTATTATCCAAGTATCAGACAGGCAGTCTCCCTCCAAATGAATGATGTCCCCTGGCTCCAGTGGTACAGAGCACCTACAAATAAAGCATAGTATACATAGTTTAGATTCCTACATTTAAACATATTAAAGAAGCCTCAAAAAGTAAACGAATACTTTATCTAAAGGAACGGTATCTGTAAACTTTTGGGTCTTTCAAAAAAAATCTAACACTAGGATGTAGTCTTTTGAATCAACTCCTAGTCACTCTGCTCCTTTCTACCTTTGAAATATACCTGAGAATACTCAGGGGTCTTCCTGAAATACCAAAAAGGAAAACTGCTTAATGTTAGCATCATCTAACACAAAAGCTACCAAATCTTTAATAGTGTTAATACATTGCTCCAATTATGGATTAGATTGTTTCAATAATAATTCTCTCATTCCTAAAACTTCTAGCGTATCTAGTTTCTGTAAGTCTTAAGGCATGAAGCCAAACCCAATGTGTTAAGCATAAAATATTTATCATTTTTATCCGGACAAAAAGCCCAAATAGACAAAATTAGACCTCCACTTTCTCTGCGTTTCCTCTTCACCCCTCACAAACCATACTTTGCTTGAGTAGAGAAATCTAGGGTTTAAGAATGTTCTAATACTGTAATTAATTTTGCTCTTAGTGAAAAGCTGCAATCTTAAGACAAAAAGTACTGGGAAATTTTAGAAGTAGTCGCTTAATAAGGACCTTTGTAATAAACTTTCAAATGACAATAAAAACCAAGTTTCAGAATAAGGAGCTTGACATGCTGGGGTAACAAGCACAATTTCTACAAGAAATTAATTCAGGTTCATATCTATTCCCTTTATTAACAATTAAATTATAGCAACATTCACACAAGTCAATGTGATGAGTTTTAAGATGGTCCCCTTAAGCCAGATCAGTGCTCAAAGTAACACGAAAATTACCAGTCATTCCTAAGGATACACAGTTCTTTATTTTCTAGTGACTGGGAAGCAGTAATGATTAGGTGTTTTTCATGGGTTCCTTCTTCATTCTGTACAATATTGACTGCTAACACCAGGTACCGGTTATCCATTCCTCCATTCAGAACCATTTTAGAAATGGAAGCTTCCACCTTCTTCTGAAATCTGAAACATATACAAACAAAACTACTATAATATGAAATAAGTCATCCAATTTCCTTTATCTACAAACCAACCTTCTCAATTTTCTAGGTTTGCTTCTTGTAGAAAGCTTATCGCAATGATCATTAGCTAAATAGGTAAAAATTAAGAGATTAAGGGCATAGCAGAATTCCTATTAAAAAACTTCCCAGACATGGGGCGCCTGGGTGGCTCAGAGTGTTGGGCCTCTGCCTTCAGCTCAGGTCATGAACTCAGGGTCCTGGGATGGAGCCCTGTATAGGGCTCTCTGCTCAGCAGGGAGCCTGCTTCCCACCCCACCTCTGCCTGACTCTGCCTACTTGTGATCTCTCTCTCCGTTAAATAAATAAAAAAACTTAAAAAAATTAAAAAAAAAAAAACTTCCCAGACGTAATGCCACTTAAAACATGCTTATGATATGGATTTTTTTTAAATATTTTATTTATTTATTTGAAAGACAGAAATCACAAGTAGGCAGAGAGGCAGGCAGAGAGAGAGGAGGACGCGTGGGGCTCCATCCCAGGACCCTGAGATCATGACCTGAGCTGAAGGCAGACGCTTAAGCCACTGAGCCACCCAGGTGCCCCTATGATATGGATTTTTTCCAAACACACTCTTAGTTCTTAGGAGGAGCTCTCTGGGACATCCATAATCACGAAAATCAAGGATAAATTGAAAAATATTAAATAACAAATTCCTACCACTGGTGCAAACCTTACCAAAGTACAAGCAAAAGGAAATGACTTGGACACTATCCTTTTTGTAAATGAAAGGGATAAATGTCAGGGAAAAGCATAGTGTGGGTGGTTTGCTGATGTCCTACTGTGAGCCACAGTATTACATTAACCTTTAGGCCTACTTAGAAATCACTACTCCAAACTACTATTTCATGAAGAAAATCCTTCTATAAAATTTCAGTGAGAAACAACTAGCCCCTACCTCGCAGAGAAAAGTAAGCTTAATACCTGTCATGTTAGCTCATTCCTTCACGGAGTAACTCACACATTTCTTATTTATAATGGGCAGGTCAACTTCACAACACTTTTATCCATTAATCCTTAAGCCGCCTGAAAACTGCAGAATTCTCTAATCGTTACAGAAAACACTAAGTCCCTCGTTAGTCTTTCCAGTTTGACTGCAGTCTTTGTCAGTGACAGTACAACTGAGTCCAACGTCATTGCCTCTATAATTATAACACCCAACCCTCGGCTCTCTTACTCTGTAATCGCCTCATTCACCTACTTCAGGAGGCCTCAAGCCATGAATTTCCCGGGGTCAGCTGGGACGCCTTAAGGATTTCGCAAAGGATAATGCAGATCAAAACCCAAAATGCAAAGATCCGTCAACAATAATTAGTATCATTATTAATTGAAAATAATTCCACACCATGATTATGGGTGAGTTGTCCTGACTAGTCCAAGTTGAGGGTAGAGAGCTCTCCTGGAGCAAGTTTCCCCGACTTAAACATAGAGGAAAGCATCTACAGTTGCAACTTCCCTTTATGAGGGCGTTTAAGGTGCCTGGCACTCCCCGAATTCGGGTAAGTGATATCTAGAGAAAGAAATGAACCGTTAAGGGAGCCGTCTCTGGGCTCTGGCCCGAGCGTGGCCCCAAAGAGAACATTACGAAGCGGACCCCAGCTTTGCAAACTCATCGGGAGCCCCGAGTGGGGTCCCCTAACCCCGAGCCCCGCTCCTCGGAAGCGCGGCTGCGGCCTCTCCCGCTCCTTCCTTTCAAATCTCCCGCCGGGCTCCCAGACCCTCCCTCCGCTCCGCTCACCGCTCAGCCGGCGGCTCAGCCTCTTCCCCGAGACTCTTCTTCAGCAGCTCCAGTTCTTCCAGTTGCGCCATGGCAAGCGCGGAAAATGCAAACTGTCGCCAGGTAAAATCAGAAAACCCCAGCAGCTCCGAAGACAAAAAAGAAGCGCGAGTTTGGGAGGCGTCGTGCGCATGCTCCTTCCCGCTGTGGCCCCAAGGGACCTGCGCGAAAGAGGCCCCCTCCCGGCCTGGCGTTTCCACGCGGAGCCCCCGACCCGGTGGCGGTAGTCTGAACAAAGTCTTTACTCCCTTGCTTTCGGCTTTCGTAGGCAAGGAGTCTCCTAATCTGGCCCAGACTAAGTGCTCCTGCTCTTTCTCTTAGACACGCCAATCCTTGCTCAACTCACACTCTTAAAATCAATTGCCCAAACCCAGCCCTCCCTTGTTAGCTTGCAGAATTTTCCAATTTGGGGGGAAACAACCTCCCCTCTTTTTTTTTTTTTTTTTTTTTTTGAGAGAGAGAGCGGGGGGGTTGGCGGTGGGGAGTGGGGGAAGAGGGCAGGGAGAAGCCGACTCCCGGCTGAGTAGGGAGCCCCAGGCAAGCTGGATCTCAGGAGCCTGGGATTTTGACTTGAGTGGAAGGCAGGCAGAGGCTTAGCCAACTGGGCCACCCAGGTGCCGCTGCCTTTGTTGTGTTTTTGTTTTTGTTTTTGTTTTTGTTTTTTTTAAGATTATTTATTTATTTATTTGACGGGCAGAGATTACAAGTAGGCAGAGAGGCAGGCAGAGAGAGAGAGAGAGAGAGAGAGAGGAGGAAGCAAGCTCCCTGCTGAGCAGAGAGCCCGATGCGGGGCTCGATCCCAGCACCCTGTGATCATGACCTGAGCCGAAGGCAGAGGCTTTAACACACTGAGCCACCCAGGTGCCCCTGTTTTGTTTTTTAAAGATTGATTTTATTTCTTTCTTTCTGTATGTATGTATGTATGTATTTACTTACTTACTTACTTATTTATTTGTTTGTTTGCTTGTTTGTTTGTTTGACAGAGATCACAAGTAGGCAGAGAGGCAGGCGGGGCGGGGGGTAGAATTCTCCCTGCCTAGCAAAGAGCCCAATGCCGGGCTCCATTCATGGACCCTGAGATCATTACCTGAGCTGAAGGCAGAGGCTTAACCCACTGAGCCACCCAGGCGCCCCTGTTTTGTTTTAAGATTGATTTATTTTAGAAGGAGAAAGAGCGCACCCGGAGCATGAGCAGGGGGAAGAGCAGAGGGAGAGTAAGAGATTGGGGAGCCCCAGGTGGGGCTGAATCTCAAGACCACCCAGGAGCCCCTCCTCCTCTTTTTTTTTTTTTTTTTTTTTTGTGGAAAACTCATTGAGAAATTAGAAGCTGTCAGATAAGAACATCCTCATCAAGCCACAACTAAGTCTATAAAAGTACTAATATCTGTACTTGCCTTATAACCTATTTCCACTTTTTTCAACAGTAGACAAAGCCCATACTGATCAGTGAACCACCCTACTTGTACTCCTTCTCAAGGGCATTGCTTCTTCAGCTATGACATCATTGGGTTTAGATATTAGTTTAATTTTGAAGTTTTTAAGGGGCATTTGGGTGGCTCAGTCCGTTAAGCCTCTGCTTTAGGCTGGGTTCATGGTCCCGGGGTCCTGGAATGGAGCCCTGGATCAGGGCTCCTTGCTCAGCAGAGCTGCTTCTGCTCTCCCTCTGCCTGCCTCTCTGCCTACTTGTTCTCTCTCACTCTCTCTCAAATAAATAAAATCCTTTTTAAAAAAATTTTTAAAGGGTTTTATTTATTTATTTGTCAGAGAGAGTGTAAGTAGGGGGAACAGAAGACAGGGAAAAGCTGGCTCCCTCCTTCTCCCTGCAGAGGCTTAACCGACTGAGCCACCCAGGCTTCCCCCCCCCAAAAAAAAATCTTCAAAAAAATAATATACTAGGGAATATTTCTGAATGAAATGTGTAAAAAATAATAAAATAATCACCTAATAAAGCTATCATCCAATTTTATTTTATCACAGTTTTTTAAGATTTTGGGGCACTTCGGTGGCTCAGTCGGTTAAGAGTCTGCTTTCAGCTCAAGTCATGATCCTGGAGTCCCGGAATCGGGCCCTAAAACGGGCTCTCTGCTCACCAGGGATTCTGCTTCTCCCTCTGCCCTTCACCCCGCTCATGCTCTCTCTCTGGCTCTTGCTCTCTCTCGAGTAAATAAATAAAATCTTCTAAAAGTAATAATAATTTTTAGAAGACTTTATTTTTTTAATTATTTTTTTCTCATACCCTCCAATGTCCACTACCCAGCCACCCCATGCCTCCCAACACCTTCCCCAGAAGATTTTATTTTTAGAGTACTCTCTAAACCCAGCATGAGTCTCAAACTCATAACTCCAATGTCAAGATTCACATGCTTGTCTGACTGAGCCAGACAGGTGCCCCCATCATCCAATTTTATTTATTTATTATTATTTTTAAAGATTTTTATTAATTGACAGAGAGAGAGAGAGAGAGCGCGCGCACAAGCAGGGGGAGCAGCAGACAGTGGGAGAAGCAGGTTCCCCGCTGAGCAAGGAGCTTGATATGGGACTTGATCCCAGGACCCTGGGATTATGACCCAAGCTCAAGGCAGATGCTTAATCAACTGAGCCACCCAGGTATCCCCCATCATCCAATTTTAAAATAATCTTTATCAAAAGTTATCTTTTGGAGCAGGCGCCTGGGTGACTCAGGCAGTTGAGTGACCAACTCTTGATTTTGGCTCACATCATGATCTCAGGGTCCTGGGACCCAGCGCTCAGGGAATAAGAGTCTGCCTTTCTCCTTCTCCCCCTCCCCAGCTTGCGCAGGTGCTCACACTCTCTCTAAAACAAGTAAATCTTAAAAAAAAAAAAAAGAAAAAGACTTTTAAAAAAAGTTGTTTAAGGATGCCTGGGTGGCTCAGCCCTTAAGCCTCTACCTTCAGCTCAGGTCATGATCCCAGTGTCCTGGAATTCAGTAACAAATTGGACTCCTTGCTCATCTGGTAGCTTGCTTCTCCCTCTGTCTGCTGCTCCCCCTGCTTGAACTCTGTCTGTCTCTCTCTCTCTCTCTGACAAAAAAAAAAAAAAATCTTTTAAAAAATAAGTAAACAGGGGCGCCTGCGTGGCTCAATGGGTTAAAGCCTCTGCCTTTGGCTCAGGTCATGATCCTGGAGTCCTGGGATCAAGCCCCGCATCGGGCTCTCTGCTCAGCAGAGAGCCTGCTTCCTCCTCCCTCTCTGCCTACCTCTCTGCCTACTTGTGATCCCTGTCAAATAAATAAATAAAATCTTTTAAATAAATAAATAAATAAACAAAAAGTTGTCTTTTACATTTATGTTAATTCATACAAAAATTATGAGAAACTTCTTGAAAAAAATGGAAAAAGCTCGCCTGAAATAGATACAGATTTTCTATCTGTGATGCCACATTCAGCTGGTTTTCCTCCAGCCTCACAGGCCCTCCTCAGTCTCCTTTACTATCTCTTCATTTTCTGCCCAATCTCTAAACACTGAAAATTCTTAGAGGTCAGTTCTGGACAAATTTCTCTATCGACCATCTCCCTAGGTTATTTCATCTATGCTCATGGCTTTAAATACCATCTCTATCCTGCCAATTCTCAAATTCATATGTATCGACTGGGCTTTTCCTCTGAATTCAAAAATCCAACTATATACTTGATAGCTACACTTTGAAATATTTAGGGGTGGAGGGGAAGTCTTTCATTATAACGTGGCCAAAATCGAATTTTTAATTTTCTCGACAGACCTATTATTCTTCCCAGTAATAGCACTATCTACCCAGAATATAAGGCCAGAAACCCAGAAGTTCTCCTGATTGCCTTCTGTTACCACCCACATTCAATCCCTAGGCAGACCCATAGATTCAGCCTTTAAAACTTTCTTAAATCTCTTCATGCCTTTCTGTCTCCAAGGTCACTACCCAATCATTATCTCTATCCTAAAAAACTTCAGCACACTCTTAAATGTGTTTCCACACTTGTCTCTCTGCAATTCAGTCCCTTTTCCCAATATTTAAAAAAAATTTTTTAATTTAATGTTTTATATGTAAAGATTTAAAGTTTACATTTTAAAAATGCACAGATCTTAGGTGTACCAGTTGATGAATTTTGACAAATGAGTTTAATTCAAACCCCTACTAAACAAAGAATGTGTTATCATCACTCTAGAAAGTTCTCTCATGCCCTTTTTCAAGCAATTCCTACATCCATCCCTGCTAGAGAGGTAACCACTAGTCTGTTTTTGTTCTTTGTTTTCCACTAGAGATTAGATCTGTCTACTCTAGAACTCCACATAAATGGAATCATATGATACACACTATTTTCTATCTGGCACATTTAGTCATTTCTACACCTTTCAATATAATATGTCTGTTCAAATCCTTTACCTATTTTTTTTTTAATTGCATTGTTCTTGGGGTGCCTAGCTAGCTCACTCAGTAGAGCATGGGACTCTTGATCTCATGGTTGTGAGTTCAAGTCTCATGTTGGGTAGAGAGATTACTTGAAAATAAAATCTTTTTTAAAAGTTAAAATAGGGGTGCCTGGATGGTTGAGTCGTTAAGCCTCTGCCTTCAGCCCAGGTCATGACACCGGGGTGCTGGGATCCAGCCCCACACCGGGTTCCCTGCTCAGCTGGAAGCCTGCTTCTCCCTTTCCAACTCCCCCTGCTTGTGTTCCCTCTTTCATAGTCTCTCTCTCTCTCTCTCTCTCTCTCTCTCTCTGTCAAATACATAAATAAATAAAATCTTTTTTAAAAAATCAAAAAGTTAGGGGCGCCTGGGTGGCTCAGTGGGTTAAAGCCTCTGCCTTCGGCTCAGGTCATGATCCCAGGGTTCTGGGATCGAGCCCCGCATCGGGCTCTCTGCACAGCAGAGAGTCTGCTTCCTCCTATCTCTCTCTGCCTGCTTCTCTGCCTACTTGTGATCTCTGTCAAATAAATAAATAAAATCTTTAAAAAAAAATCAAAAAGTTAAAATAAAATTGCATTGTTCTTTTATTGTTAAGTTACAGAGATTCTTTATATTCTAGATTCAAGACTTATGTTGGATACGTTTGCAAGGATTTTCTCCCAGTCTGTGGCATGCTTATTCATCAATTTTTTTTAAAGATTTTATTTTTAAGTAATCTCTACACCCAATGTGGGGCTCAAACTTACAACCCCCAGATTAGGAGTCACATGCTTTTCTGACTGAGCCAGCCAAGCACCCCACTTATTCATCTTCTTAACAAGATCTTTATAGAGAAGTTTAAGTCTTTCTGAAGTCTAATTGTCCATGTTTCTTCCATGCTTTTTGCTACCTGTGGCCTAAGGAGTCTTTTCTAACCCCTAAGTAATGAAGATATTCTCCTGTTTTCTTCTTGAAGCTTGATTGCTCTATTTTTCATTTTGGTCCATAATCCATCTCAAATTAATTTGTGTGTGTGGTACAAGGTAGAGATTGAATCTCCCTCACCCACTGTGTGCATATCCAGTTTTTCCAGCAGCACTTGTTGAAAAGGCTTTCCTTCCCCATTGGATTGCTTTGGCACCCTTAAAACGTCAAATGACCTTTTAAGTACAGGTCTGTTTCTGGGCTCTCTACTCTGTTATTCTGTTATTCTGATGTTTGTTGATCGTTATGCCAGTCCCTCAATGTTATAATTATTACAGTTTTATAGTAAGTCATATGGTCAGGTGGTGATGCCTTTGTTCTTAAATCTTAAAAAATCTTAAAAAAGATTGTTTTGGGTATTCTAGATATTTGAGTTTCTATACAGATTTTAGAATCGGATTGCAAGTTTCTAGAAAAGAGCCTTCGGAGGGCTGGGGGACTGGGACTTGGGTGGCTCAGTCAGTTAAATGTCTGCCACTCAGGTCTTGATCCTAGGGTCCTGGGATTGAGTCCCACCTGGGGCTCCCTACTCACCAGAGAGCCTGCTTCTCCCTCTCCTCCCTGCTCGTGCTCTATCTCTGCCTCACTCTCTCTCTCTCAAATAAATACACAAAATCTTTAAAAATAATAATAATAATAATAATAATAATAATAGAGCCTACAGGAATTATGATTGAGATTGCATTTGATCTATACATCAACTTGGAAAAATTAATTTCTTTACACTATAGTCTTCTGATTCATAAACATGGGTTATCTCTCCATTTATACAGATCCTTAATGTCTCTTAGCAACATTTTGTAATTGTCAGTGTAGAGCTCTTGCACATCTTTTACTAAGTTGAAATGTTTTATACTTTTTTTTTTTTTTTTTTTAAAGATTTTATTTATTTATTTGACAGAGAGAGATCACAAGTAGGCAGAGAGGCGGGCAGAGAGAGAGAGGGGGAAGCAGGCTCCCCGCTGAGCAGAGAGCCCGATGTGGGGCTCGATCCCAGGACTCCGGGATCATGACCTGGGCCGAAGGCAGAGGCTTTAACCCACTGAGCCACCCAGGCGTCCCTGTTTTATACTTTTGATGCTATTATAAATTAAATTGTTGGGGCGCCTCTGCCTTCTGCTCAGGTCATGGTCCAGAGGTCCTGGGATCTAGCCCCGCATCAGGCTCTCTGCTCAGCAGGGAGCCTGCTTCCTCCTCTCTCTTTGCCTGCCTCTCTGCCTACTTGTGATCTCTGGGTCAAATAAATAAATAAAATCTCTTAAAAAATAGTTTTTTCTTGTGTTCCTTTTTTTAACTTACAGATTTTATTATTTTTTGAAGATTTTTTTTAAAGTAATCTCTATTCCCCAAATGGGGTTTGAACTTAAAACCCCAAGATCGAGAGTCACATGCTGTACTGATTGAGCTACCCAGGTACTTTAAAGGGTTTTTGTTTTGTTTTGTTTTGTTTTTTTAAGATTTATTTATTTGCGAGAGAGAGAGAGACAGAGAGAGAGAGAGCATGAGTTTGTGGGGCAGAGAGAGGGAGAGAGAATCCTTAAGCCGACTCCGAGCCAAGCATGGAGCACAATGCCGAGCTGGATCTCATGACCCTGAGATCACAACCTGAGCCAAAACCAACAGTCAGATGCCTAACTGACTGCGCCACCCAGGTGCCCCTAAAGACTTTTTTTTTAAGTAATGTCTATACCCAATGTGGGGCTCAAATTCACAACCCACACAAGATTTCAATGCTCCACCAATTGACTGAGGGAGCCAGGCACTCCTGAATTTTTTTAAAAAATATTTTATTTATTTATTTGACAGACAGAGATCACAAGTAGGCAGAGAGGCAGACAGAGAGAGAGGAGGAAGCAGGCTCCCTGCCAAGCAGAGAGCCCGATGTGGAGCTCGATCCCAGGACCCTGGGATCATGACCTGAGCCAAAAGCAGAGGCTTTAACCCATTGAGCCACACAGGCGCCCCCTGAATTTTTTTTTAAGTAAGCTCTATGCTCAATGTGGGACTTGAACTCACCATGATGGGATCAAGAGTCGCAGGCTCTACGGACTGAACCAGCCAAGTACCTCTAAATGAAATTGCTTTTAAATTGTTTTTCAGGGGCACCTGGGTGGCTCAGTCATTGGGCGTCTGCCTTCGGCTCAGGTCATGATCCCAGGGTCCTGGGATCAAGCCCTGCATCAGGCTCCCTGCTTTGCAGGAGGCCTGCTTCTCTCTCTCCTACTCTCCCCACTTATGTTCCCTCTCTCATTGTCTCTCTCTGTCAAATAAATAAATCTTTTTAAAACATTGCTTTCAAATTGCTTCCTGATAGTGAATAAAAGTATATATTTTTAGGGGCACCTGGCTGGCTCACTCGGTGGACCATGCAACTCTTGGATCTTGTGGTTGTGAGTTCAAGCCCCACATTGGATGTAGAGAGTACTTAAAAATAAAATATTTGATGGAAGCAGGGGCTGCAAATAAAAATGAAAATAAAATCTTTTTAAAAAATGTATATTTTTACATTTACTTTATATCCTGAGATATAAATTCACTTATAATTTCTCAAAATTGTGCTATAGGTCCATTAAGACTTTCTACGTAATCATGTCATCTACAAATAGAGGGAGTTTTACTTCTTCCTTTCTGCTCTTTATGCTTTTTATTTCATTTTCTTACCTATGTTCATTGGTTAAATAGAAGTTGTGACACTGGGTATCCTTACCTTCTACCTGCTCTTAGGAGGAAAGCATTCAATATTTCACCATGAAGTATGATGCTAGCTGTTGGGTTTTCATGGGTAACTGTTACAGTTATCTAATACTACATAAAAACAAAATAAACTTCCCAAACTTAGTGTCTTAAAACAACAATAATTTTTTTTAGCTTGTGAAATTTCAATTTGGACAGAGCTTAGTGGGGAAAGCTTGTTTCTTTTCCACAAAGCCATCAGCTGGGACTGAAGAACCCGATTTGAAGATGGCTTACTCAAATGGCCGGTAAGTTGAGGCTGGCTGTAAGTTTCTCTGCAGAGGCTGCTTGGCTTCCTCATAGCATGGTGGCTGGATTCCAGGAGCAAGAATTCCAAAAGAAGCCATCTCAGCACTGTGACATAACCTCAAAAGTCACATAGCCTTACTCCCACTGTAGTCTTAGGTGCACCAAGCCAAATTTAAGAGGTGAACATAGTCTCTCTCTCTCTCTCTTTTTTTTAAAGATTTTATTTATTTGACAGAGAGAGAGACAGCGAAAGAGGGAACACAAGCAGGGGGAGTGGGAGAGGGAGAAGCAGACTTCCCGCTGAGCAGGGAGCCCCATGTGGAACTTGATCCTAGGACTCCCGGATCATGACCTGAGCAGAAGGCAGACGCTTAACAACTGAGCCACCCAGGTACCCCACATAGTCCTTACCTCTTGATGGGATGAGTGTTAATGACACATGAGAAGAGCAGGTGAGATGGAATGTATTGTTGGAAAATGTAATCTGACAAAATGCCCCCTATCAGATTGATATAATGAATCATATAATGAATATAATTCATATAATGAATCAATAGTGAATTTTCCAAGTACTTTTCCTGCATCCATTGAAGGATTTTCTCTTTTATGCTGTTATTACCGGAAATCACACTATTGACTTTAGATTGTTAAACCATTTGGTAATCCTAGGATAAATTCAACTTGATTATGCTATAATAAACTTTTTATGTATCACTGGGTTTAATTTGCTAGTATGTTGCCTACTTTATTTATTTAATTTTTTTTAAAGTAATGTCTACACCCAACTCATGACCCCAGAACCAAGAGTTGCATGCTCTACCGGCTGAGGTAGCCAGGTGCCTGATTTGCTATGTTGTTAAGAATTTTTCCATCCTTACTTTTGAAAGACACTCTCTGTATCTTTCAGTACTGAACTCTTTAAATTTCAGCTCAGGTCTTGATTTCAGGGTTGTCTTTTCAAATTGTTCTTCCCATGTGCCTTATTTCTCCCCACTGAACATAAAGTCTCCAAAAACATGGACTGAGCCATCCTTCTTCAATAAACATCATTGAACATCCATTATGGTGCCTCACCCTGTCCTCCTTATAGGGGATGAAGGCAGAGCTCAACCCTTGAGAGAACCATCTCGGTGGACATAGGTAAACAAGCAGTTACCATGAAGTGTAGGACATACTCTATTAGAGAAATACCTGACGTTGGATGCTGTTGGACATCCAAATCAGACTGAAAGTACAGCTAACAGACTTCCCAAGGTAAGCTATCCATAATGCCTGACACACAATGGGTGCCGAACAGATGGATGTTGAATACCCAGAGGGGAAAGAGGGTAAGATATTATTATATATACCTATTAACTTTTCTAACTCCATACCCTTGTGAGCTAGGAGTGGTACCTCACTTATCAATCCCTATGGGACAGTGGTCTGTCCCATTCTATAGATCACAGGGCTATTCCCACAAAAGGCAGGAAGAGTAACAGTGGAAATCAAAACAGAAACAGTCAATCCTCAGTGGAAGATAACCTGGCAAGATACACTTTGGGTCATCAATCTGAAATAAATCAAATAAATATAGTCACTATTTTAAATACTCTTACATTCTAACTACTTATATTTAGCATTTGTGCTTCAATGATGTGAATAGGTTTTTTTTTATTTAATTTTATTTTTTCAGTGTTCCAACATTCATTGTTTATTCACGACAATGAACAGTTTTTTTAATAATGTGAACAGTTAAAAAGGAGAAATAATGGCCAAAATACAAATAAAATTTATTTTTAATATCCTATGTATTCTATAATAGACATAGAATGCAAATTTTTATTTAAAAAAATATTTGCAGTCCTCTTTTATTGATAACATAACTGAGATACTTATTTCATACATTTAAATTATCTTGAGATTTGATAACAATATTTAGCTACAATGTAGCCCAGAAATGAAAATATACAAAATAGTTTTAAGAACACATGTATTTCTACTTGTGGGTACACTTACAAATCACACAAAGATACATATTCATTTTAAAATAAAGACTTTGAAAATGAAACCAGTTCATCTAATTTTTACTAAGTTATGACAAAAAATCTTTTATGCAAACAAAATTAAAACTGAAGCAGAAATAACACTTCCAACTTAGTTTTCTAATACATAAATTAGATGGTAACTAGACTTACTGTGGTGATTATTTTGCAGTAAATACAAATATTGAATCATTACATTGTGCACCTGAAACTAATATATTGCTATATGTCAATTTTACCTCAATAGAAAAATTATAAAGTTAGAACAATTAAAATAGTTTGCATTGATCAAAAAGAATCACATCAATTTTACAAATCACTACTTCTGAGGACAGAACCATAATTGTTCCCTTCTCATTTCTGTCATGCTTACAATAAAAGATAAAAGGTAATCAAAACACAGTAAATGGAATTCTTATATTTTAAACCATTTTAACATAAAGAATAGTAATTAAATCATGTCTTACATTTCTACTTAAGGTTATATTGCACTAAAATTATTTTACATGGAAGAACTAGTTGATGCATCATGACAAAATACCTTACATTCTTTGACATACACATCTTATATTAATGGTTATTTCACAGTCCACTTAAATAAATTTTCTAGTGTATACCAAATCACCTAACAAAAACAAATTTATAATGCTAATCTGTTTTGAGAGCAAAGATATTCAGTATTTATTATTACTGCCTTTGGGAAATACATTGACTTTTAAAAACAAATTTAAGTCAGTCATAGTACCTAGTACCTAGTAATAACATTTGAGCAATACCTGAAAATTCTTCATTTATTGTTGAGTTTCTACAAGGCTAATTTTTAAATACAACATTTATTTTATTTAAAAACAAAGAGAAAAGTGTCAGTCCCTTTATGCAGTGGAGCAGAATTATGAGAAAAGAGATAATAAGAATAATCTTCAATGCTGGCATCTAAACTGCATGTTTGTAAGATTTTTTTTAAATTTTCTTATTTTTAGTAATCTCTACACACAGAGTGGGGCTCAAACTTATGATCCCGAGATTAAGAATCACATGCTTTTCTGGATGGGCCAGCCAAGCACCAACCCCCCAAGCTATGTTTTACATAACTTAAAAATTCAGTTTTCACCATTCTGCTGCAATATAACCAAGCCTATTTATTGTAATTATAATAACTAATCATAGAGTCTTTGAAAATCATGATTATAATTAAAGCTTGGAATTAAAGCATGATAAAGCTAATGGCAACCTCTTAAATCCAATTTTAAGTTAGTTCTACTTCCAAGTAACACTTTAAAATAGTTTCAAATAACCTAACTGATTAGACAGCATCAGCTTAGGAATTTTTTTCAATGTTCTAAGGTATAACATTTGGCATCAAAAAGCACAGTAAGCACTTCTGATTTGTGACGAATAAAAAAAAAATCAAGTACTAAAAAACCAGTGGTTCCTGTGACAAGGCAAATATCCCCCTTCAAGTAATGTTCCTTCCAAAATTAAAGTAACATTTTGTTTCTCCCTCTGAGATTTTATTAAGAAAAAGAAAACGTGATTTTCTTTAGTTGAGGTGAAAAAACTGCTTCATAAGTTCATATGTTGTGAAAGCCACTGCTTGAGAGGGAACACAGCGAATGTAATTAAGAGATAAACCACGATATAATCCTTTTCGAATTCCATGGTGTCCATAGACATACTTCATAGTCTCCCACATGGTACTGAAAGATAATGATTAAATGACAAAACCATTATACCCACTCATGAAGAGACAATTTCAGGATCCATAATAGCATTTTTTAAAAAGATTTTATTTATTGGGGCGCCTGGGTGGCTCAGTGGGTTAAAGCCTCTGCCTTCGGCTCAGGTCATGATCCCAGGGTCCTGGGATCGAGCTCCGCATCGGGCTCTCTGCTCAGCGGGGAGCCTGCTTCCTTCTCTCTCTCTCTCTCTCTCTCTCTCTCTCTCTGCTTGCCTCTCTGCCTACTTGTGATCTCTGTCTGTCAAATAAATAAATAAAATCTAAAAAAAAAAAAGATTTTATTTATTTATTTGATAGAGAGACACAGCATGAGCAGGGTCAGAGGAACAAGCAGACTCCCCACTGAGCGCCATGCCTGGATGGATACAGGGCCCAATTCCAGGACCCTGACATCATGACCTGAGCAAAGTCAGATGCCTATCCAACTGAGTCACCCAGGCGCCAACCCTCCCATAACAGCATTTTTTTTTTTAATTTGACACAGTGAGAGATCACAAGCAGGTAGAGAGGCAGGCAGAGAAAGAGGGGGAAGCAGGCTCCCTCCTGAGCAGAGAGCCCTATGCAAGCCTCGATCCCGGGACCCTGAGATCATGATCTGAACCAAAGGCAGAGGCTTAACCCCCTAGTCACCCAGGTACCCCATAACAACATTTTTAAAAGAAGCCAAAATGCCATCTTAAATAGCTTTTGGAAAACAAGTGTAAAAATAAGCTGAAGATAATATAATAATAAAAATTTTTTAAGGGGCACCTGGGTGGCTCAGTGGGTTAAAGCCTCTGCCTTCGGCTCAGGTCATGATCCCAGGGTCCTGGGATCGAGCCCCGCATCAGGCTCTCTGCTCAGCAGGGAGCCTGCTTCCCCTCTCCTGCCACCTTCCTCTCTGCCTACTTGTGATCTCTCTCTGTCAAATAAATAAATAAAATATTAAAAACAAAACAAAACAAAAAAACCCACCAACTTGAAAATTCACAATAAAGCAGCAATTCATTCCAAATAAGTACAAGCATTATACACAGAACTGCCAGGCTCATTAGTCCAATCTATTTTGTTTGGATTATGTCTGTAATATTTACTGGCAACACTATTTCATAATAATATCTGGACAACTAGTAAGACCATAGTCCTATTTCCCTACTCACTTTAAACATTACATTTCCTAAAGAAAATGAACAATGACAGAGAACGAGAACTTACAGGCACTTTTCAAATTCTGGAAGAACAGTTCCTAATTGCATTCGCCGACGAGTTACATCAAATGGGTAGCTAGAAGAAAAAGGCAGGACTTAAAAATGATTTTTAGTGTTCTACTCAACAATTATTGAATACAAAGACCTATATATTATTTCCTTAGAAAAGAATGTGTTCCTATGTTTTTATTGTTTTGGGAGTCCATATATAAGCCCATAAGGTCTTGCTTTTGCTTATGTGGTTCCATTGGTTTAGATGATTCTTCTCTCTCAGCATTACAACACAGTGTTCTATTCGTTCCTCAAGGCCAAATTAAATGCTACTTTCTGAAGATTCAAACTGAGTATTTTTCATTGTTGGAAGCTAAGACACGGCTTGGCAACTTTGGCACTATGGACATTTTAGGCTGGGTAATTCTTAATTGTGCGGGGTCTATCCTGTGCTGTAAGTGCATCCCTGGCCTCTGCTGACTACATGCCAGCTGTGACAGTCAAAATTGTCTCCAGTCATTAATAAATGTCCACTGGGGGCAAAATCACCCCCAGATGAGAACCACTATTCTATGAGTATTCAGCAAGTCCCCCAGTATACAGTAGACCAACAAAAATTTTCCCTTAAGGACAAAAACCAACAATACACATATTGCATTTAGAAGACAGAGAAAATGCTATGTAAAAAAAAAAATTACCTGAAATGAAATTTATAAAAGTAATCTCTTATAAGAGTGGGACCACAAGTGATTTTTTAAAATTATTTTTATTTTGCTAATATTGACTACTCGTGTTAGGTCCTATGCTGAACAATTTATGTAAATTATCTCATTATATCTTCACAACTACGTGAAGTAGGTACTGTTATCCCAACATTAGTCAATTGAATCTTAGAGACATGCTCCAGTGTGACAAAGCTGTTTTCTACTTTCCTATTCAAAGATTTCCATGGTACGTACTATATACCTAAATGATATATAACAAAAATAATAATATACTTTTATATACACTTCTATTTTCAATGAAATGTTATAATTGAAAAGAAACCATGTTTTTTAATCAAACAGTTTAAAAAATAACATTACCAGTCACTAAAGCTCCATATGTATTTCAATAGCATCTCCAGGAATTATTTTTTTAAGGGGGATAGTAAGAGGAAGAAACTTTATGAGAATTAAGGGACAAAAACCTCAACCTGAAGGATTCAGTTTCCAAACAGGGAAAGACGTATGTGAGTACCAGGAATTGGTTAGTAGAAAGGAGGGAATGGAAGAAGACCAGGTACAGGGAGTAGAACAAGGGAAATAACAGAAAGAAAGAAAAAGCACATTGGGCAATGTTCTACAGTAAAAAATAAGACAGAGTGATAATTGGGAATGTGAAAGTTGATTTCAAGATATTACCAGGGCTAGAAGATTAATAGTTATCAGTAACGAATAAGAAATCTAGGAGCTGAAGATTGTCACCAAGAGTAAGAGAAGAAAGTACTACCTGGACTATGGAGTTTGCACTGATGGCAGAAGTCCAAGTAGAAACATCCAAGAGCTTGCTAGAGAAGTAATGGAGAGTCAGTAACAAAGACTTAAATAGAATTTGTTATCTGTGCAGAAGTGACCACTGAAACCATAAAGATAGATGAGCTATTCTAGGTATTTATGGGAAGAGCAGAGGACTAAAGTCAGGCTGGGCCTTAACAAATCAGCATGAATAGGTAGCAAGATGAGGATATGAACAAAGAAAATACCGAGAGAGGTTACTGTTACAAAAACCCAGAACTAGAACAACTGAAAGGAAGCAAAAGAACTGAAAGGGAGCCTTCGAATTGGCTAAGAGTCAAAAGGTACAGAATACAGTTTAAGCAAAGAAGTGGGAAAGAAAGGACAAATTTTAAGGATCTAAATTAGAAGTGAGTAGTAAAGAAAAAAGGCAGTAAAAACAATAAGAGAATCAGGGAGCTAGAGGGTTTCTGAAAATGAGCAAGGTTCCACAGTCAGGTTTATAAAAGTAAATCATACACCTTTCCTTCTTGACCTTCAACCTTGTACAATTGGCTTCCACGCAAAGGTACACTGAATCTGCTTTTGCAAAGGTGATCTTTTCATTGTAAAATCTAATAAACACCTTACATTTTGGTACTTATTTTACTTTGACTTTTCCTTACCACTGGATACTCTTTTTTTTTTTTTAAGATTTTATTTATTTATTTGACAGAGAGAGAGAAATCACAAGTAGGCAGAGAGGCAGGCAGAGAGAGAGAGAAAAGGGGTAGCAGGCTCCCCACTGAGCAGAGTCATGACCCAAGCCAAAGGCAGAGGCTTAACCCACTGAGCCACCCAGGCGCCCAGATACTCTTTTTTATCTTTGTGACACTACTTCCTCTTTTTCACGATACTCCTCAAGTCACAGAAAGCTTTTCTTCTTGTTCCTGAAAAGTTCCTGCTTCCTAGTGTGCCAGCCTCTTTGATCTCATCTAATCAATCTCTCTTGGGCTGGGAAATTCTTGGAAATCACCTTCCCAATTACAATATAGTAATACCTTTGTCTATATTCCCACTACAACTTCTATTAAGCTATAATTCTATTGTATTGCCACTGTCTTAAGAATGTAGGCTTTTTGAAGCAATAACTTTGTTTTGCCTTCAGCAAAAGTCCTAAAGTCTAGTACACTGCCTGGCACAAAAGAACCCTTCAAGATTTAGTGCAAGAGAAGTGTCTCCTTACACACACACAGAGCTCAGATTTCAGAAACTCATAAAGGCAAATTCATAAGAAAATATGTATGATGACCATACTTAAAAATTCTTTCTATCTTGCTTTTTTTATCTTTCTTTCATTAAAAAAATTTTTTAAGGATTTTATTTTATTTTTTTTTTAAAGGATTTTATTTTTAAGTAATCTCTACACCCAATGTGGAACTCGAACTTACAAGTCCAAGATCAAGAATCACACGCTATGTGGACTGAACCATCCAGGTGCCCCTCTTTCTTTCTTTTAAATGAATGCACGGGAATCTGGATGGGTTCAAATTAACTTGGTCAATTTGGCACCTAATTATTTACAACATGCTTAAAGTGCTACATCTGGAAAAATGTATTAGATTACAGCTTATATTTTGCAAGGGATCCTGTGCTTAAATTATCTATTAGAAAAAATAAAACGATTAACTAATGCTGAAAATCAAGACTGAAACTGCGATTAGACTGAATTAAGTTGATGAAGAAACTTACGATATTGTCTGTGCTATTGCTCCAGCAACACCACCACAAAGTAAGTTTATGTGGGTTTTCAAAACTAAGACATTAGGATTGTCTGATGAAGGTCTGCCAAGAAGGGTAGGAGCATGGGAAAGCCCAACACTCTTTAAGGTACCAAAAGTAAAAAATGAAACACCTGAAAAACAAAATATAGATTCACCATGATGCTTAATATTACATGAGTCATAAAAAGACACTATTCTTCATAATAAACAATTAAGTCAAGGAACAAACTATACATTTCCTGATTTCTGATGTTTGGCTTATTCTATAAGAAAAAGGTTTAATTAACATTTATAAGTAACCTAAAGATGACAAAATAACCACCTATAAAAAGTATAGCCATGGTTTTCATACACTAATATATACTTCAGTTTATTGAATAAAGGCAGTAGTTGGTTATAAATGCCACTTTATATATTAATAGAATTAAATAGTTTCCAAGGTTTCACATGGGTAAAAGTTAAAATTCATGACTAATAACTACAAGTAAATATGACACTTATATTATACTTATATTATATATTATAAACTTATATTCACATTAACAATGATGGTGATAAGATTAAAAAAAAAACTTCAGGAGTGACAAAGAATTGTTATTTTAACTCAGCATCTAATTTTGTCTTCAGGGCAGAGTTGTAACCATGAAAGAAATGTTCATATTGGATCATAAGACATGTGAAATCTAATAAATATTAATTTATCAATAACATGTACTTGGTGCTTGCTGAACATTTACATGGTTTTATAATAGACCCATTAAAGTCTATATTAACAAAATCAAGAATAGAATTCAAGCAATTCTAATAACTAAACATTACTCAAGATAGCTTGATATTACTAAATTGTAAAATATATTTAAAATATTCTTGATGCTTAACAAGAAATGAGCACTAACAAAAATTCAGTCTAGGCGAATACCTCAATATATACATTTATTCTTTATACAAAATTCTTATTACAGTATTTTGAGTTGGTGATACATAATTTTAGAATATTCATATACTTTTATATTTGGGAAGTCTATTTTAAAGACAATCTAAAATCTGAAAAGGCTCATAATGAGGAAATTAATTGCAGGTTAAAAGTAAGTTAAAAAAATTAGAAATATCTAAATGCTGTGGAATAGTATTCAGTGAAATATGACACAACTAATAAAAATGACATTTGTAAAGAATATTCAAACATATGAAAAATGTTTGGGAAATGGGGAAAAATGAAGAAACAAAATTATGTATATATATAATTAGGTTAAAAATATTTTAGAAACAAAAAACTTAGAGAAGAAAATAGAGCAAAAAATTATGAAGTTCTGCTTCCAACATAACAGCAATCTAGGTACTCTGAATGACTCTGTCATTGCTACTGGACTTCCAAAAAGGCTGAGAAGGTCTTCAAGAACCCCAGCACCACAGCCTTCCAAAAATATAAGCTGGAGCCCACTTGGGAGTTGTGGGCCCACGAGAGAGATGAAGTGACTCTAAATAATGAAGCCAATAGCAGAAAGCTATTGAGATGGATCTTGCCACGGGTCTACAGAAGATGGAATCACTGGGTCTGAAACTTGGGAGATTAAGATCATAATTAAAGACCAACGACCATAGAAAGGGACAAGTAAATTTATACAAAACAGTAGGTAAGAGTTCAGAAAATAAGCAAACAAGAAAGAAATTTTTAAAAACATAAAAAGAAAAGCCCACAGGTAGAAATCAAATAGCAAAGTATAGAAACAAGTACAAATTTTTAAAAATACCCAGTTACATAATGATTGCAAAAGGAATACCTAAAACACAAAGACATGAAAAAGTAGCATATAAAAAACTGAAAAATACACTAGGCAAATATTCATGGTTTTGTTTGAAAACCAAAAGTGTATGGTTATGCTTAAAAAGAAAAAGCATAGATAGGAGCTGAATACTGAAATACTGTAGATGAAATAAAATGGATTTGCTTTAAAACAATTTGGGATGAGAGTGGAGGGAGTATTTAGGGGCATAGGTGAAAAAAGATTGGTAGTGAGTTGATCATTGTTGAAGGTAGGTGCTAGGTGCATGGTAGCTCAGTATACTATTATCTACTTTTGAACATGTTTGAAAATTTCCACATTTTAAGTAAAAACAATGAATAAAATAAACTCATGGGATACAGCTGAAGTAGGATTTAGCGGGGGAAAGCCTTTATTAGGAAAAAAAAAAAAAAACCCAAAGGATGAAAATGAATGAGGTAAGCATCCAGCTGAAGAATAAACCTGAGGAAGAAGAAGATAATTAAGAAATGAGTAAGAATCAATGAAATGGAAAATAAAGGTAGACTAGAGAAGAAAACAAAAACCAAAACTGATTCTTTGCAAAAATCTAATAAATGATTAAACAAATACAAATGAAAAAAAGGACAATAGAACAGATGTAAAAAAATATGAAATAAGGGAAATCTTTTATCAAAAAAAAAAAAGGAAACTAATACAAAAGGGTCAAGTTCAAAATGGTAAAGAAAGGTATGAATTACCGAAAATGGTCCACAAAAGATAGAAAATCTGAATGGTCCTACAACCATTTAAGAAATTAGACCAGTATTTAAAAATCATCTACAATGAGGGGTGCTTGGGTGGCTCAGTAGGTTAAAGCCTCTGCCTTCAGCTCAGGTCATGATCCCAGGGTCCTGGGATAGAGCCCCACATCGGGCTCTCTGCTCAGCAGGGAGCCTGCTTCCCTTCTTCTCTCTCTCTGCCTGCCTCTCTGCCTATTTGTGACCTCTGCCTGTCAAATAAATAAATAAATAAATCTTTTTAAAGAAAGAAAGAAAGAAAGAAAAATCAGCCACAATGAAAACTTTCAAAAAACAGACAATTCTAATCATTTTATTAGAGATTATTCCTGAAGATAGAAAATGAGGAAATTCTCTTCAACTCATTTGTAAGACCTAAATAACTTTGATATCCAAACCACAAAAGGATATTACAAAAAGAAAATTACAAGCTAATCTCATTTAGGAATACAGATGTAAAACTTCTAAGAACAATGAACAAACTTAATTCAACAGGACATAAAAAGGTCATTTTGTCATAATCAATTTGGGTTGATCTTAGAACACCTATTAAGGGGCACCTGGGTGGCTCAGGGGTTAAGCCTCTGCCTTCGGCTCAGGTCATGATCTCAGGGTCCTGGGATCGAGCCCCGCATCGGGCTCTCTGCTCAGTGGGGAGCCTGCTTACCCCCCTTCTCTCTCTCTGCCTGCTTCTCTGCCTACTTGTGATCTCTGTCTCTGCCAAATAAATAAATAAAATCTTTAAAAAAAAAAATGTAAAGGGACTTGTCCTACCAAATATAAAGATTCATAAAACTGCACCTATTATGTTTAGAAGTACCACTCCTGATCACTGGGGAAAAGGGGCTAATTAATAAATGGTCCTCGATCAAATGATTACCCTCAAGGAAGAAAAAAATAAATCCAGAGTGAATAAGGACTTGAATACAAAATGCTAAAATTTAAAAATCATTCTTAGAAAAGAATAAAAGATCAAGATTCTGCCAAATTTGAAAATACCTGCATATGGAGCCATTCCTAATATAGTGGGCATCAGGCCTCTGTAAAATCCAAGGAAACCTCCTTCCTTTTGAATGAAGAAAAATTAGAAGTAAGATTACATTGTGCTTAGTATGAAAATACCAAAAAACAAAAGCATACATTCCAATGAAAAAATTATTTTGGAACCCCCTCAAAACATAGATGTGTCATAATTATTAATATCAATAACCGTAAACAAAAGAGTTTAAATAACATTCAAATTATCAGTGGAGCTTGAGACTCTTGATCTTGGGTCAAGAGTTCAAGCCCCATGTTGAACATGGAACTTACATAAAAAAGAGGGGGGCACAATATAGGTGAGAAAAGTAAATGTGAAATACCTTTGCATAAATCGTTTTGAATGCATGAATAATTCCTGTGTAAGTGTGTTCCCCTTTCACCTGGAATGCTAGGCGTACTCTCACCATGTCAAGAGGGTAAGTACAGATAACTGCTGTCATACCTGAAAAAAAAGTAGAAACTTAAATGTAAAATCATATATATGTATCTTCCTATCATTAGGAGTGCTCTCAAATTATAGCAATGTTGAAAACCCAATGCAATAAAAAATATTACTGATAGAATATCATCAGCTGAAAAACAACGTTGTAAGCAAAGGGTCAGTCTGTAAAGTCTTTTCAAATTCTTCTCACTGTGAAGTTTTATTATTAACACGAAAATAGTACTATGAGTATTTTTTAAAATTCTATTTCTTGTCTATTCCCAGGTAAGATACCAGAAAGAAAAAACCATCTCCTAGCACTAGGCAAGATATTTGACTTTTAATTTACTATCTCTGATCCTAAAATGAAGAGATGTTTTACTTATCAAAGGAATTATTTTTTTGTAAGATTTTATTTATTTATTTGAGAGAGAGTGAGCGCACGCACAGGGGCAGGGGGAAAGGGAAATGGAGAAGCAGACTCCGTACTGAGCAGGGAGCATGGCTCAATCCCAGGAAACTGGGATGATGACCTGAGCCAAAGGCAGACACTTAACCCACTGAGCGACCCAGGCGCCCCTTGGAATTCTTATAAAAATATTTTAAAGGCATTTTTTTTTAAACTTCAAAGCAGGATCATTATTTTCTTCTTAGTATTTTTGTAAATTTGTTGTTGATGAAACGTAATAAAAATATAAATGCTCATAGTCCTAGAAAAATTTGTTTTAAGAATAAAAATCCAATAAGCAGATTTAGTATTAAGTTCTAGATTTTCATCAATAAATATAATATTCAAATTGCATGAACTATCCAGCTGGGTTATTTTTAAATTAAATCATGTGGGGCGCCTGGGTGGCTCAGTGGGTTAAAGCTTCTGCATTCGGCTCAGGTCATGATCCCAGGGTCCTGGGATCGAGCCCCGCATCGGGCTCTCTGCTCAGCAGGGAGCCTGCTTCCCTTCCTCTCTCTCTGCCTGCCTCTCTGCCTACTTGTGATCTCTGTCTGTCAAATAAATAAAATCTTTAAAAAAAAATTATTTAAATTAAATCATGTATTTTTAAAATAGGTATTACTTTTTTAAAATTTTATTTTAATTCCAGTACAGTTAACATAGTGTTAGTTTCGGGTATACAATAATAGTTTCAACAACTCTATACATTCTTAGGAGCTAGAATATTCTCTAGCTTTATCTATGTTGTTGCAAATGACAAAATTTCATTTTTTTTATGCCTAAAATAATATTCCAGTGTGTGTATGTATGTCTCACATCTTTATCCATGCATCTATTGATGGATACTTGGGCTGCTTCCATAATTTTGCTTTTGTAAATAATGCTGCAATAATCATAAGAGTGCGTACATCCTTTGGAATTAATATTTTTGTATTCTTTGGGTAAATATGCAGTAAGTGGAATTACTGGATCATATGGTAATTCTACTTCTAATTATTTGAGGAAATTCTATACTGTCTTCAACCAGTTTGTGTTCCCACCAACAGTGCACGAGGGCTCCTGTATCTCCATAGCCTGGCCAATACCTGTTTCTTGAGTTATTTTAGCCATTCTGGTCAAAGTGTGAGGTGATATCTCATTGTGGTTTTGATTTGCATTTCCCTGATGATGAGTGATGTTGAGGATCTTATGCGTCCACTGGCCATCTGCATATCTTCTTTGGAGAAATGTCTGTTCATGTCTTTTGTCCACTTTTTAATTGGATTATTTGGGGTTATTTTTATGTTGGGTTGTTATCAGTTCTTTATATATTTTGGATACTAATGTTTTATTGGATATATCATTTGCAAATGTCTTCACCCATTCGGTAAGTTGTCTTCAGTTTTTTGATAGTTTACTATACAGAGCTTTTTAATTATTTTTTTTTAACTTTTTAAAAGATTTTATTATTTGAGAGAGAGAGAGTGAGAGACAGTACGAGCAAGGTGAACAGCAGAGGGAGCAGCAGAGGGAGAAGAAGAAGCAGGCTCTCCACCAAGCAGGGAGCCCCATGCAAGGCTGGATCCCAGGACCCTGGGATCATGACCTAGGGGAAGGTAGATACTCAACCAATTGAGCCACCCAGACACCCGAATTTATGTGAAGTAATGTATTTAATTTTAAATACGAGCAATACTTTAGGTCAAGATTAGCCTAATGATGGTCAGAACAGGTTTGACTCTGGAAGAAAAGGCTGATTTATGATTAGTGTTATCTGTGGTATAGCTGTGACATTTTAAACCTTACATTTTTAGTTTGCCCATAACAATAAAGACTATGTGCCAAGCACACCACATCAGGTGCCTTACAAATACCACCTCTAATACTTGCCAAACACCACCAACAATCCTACAAGGTAGAAGATGGATATTATTTTTTTTAAAGATTTTATTTATTTATTTGACAGACAGAGATCACAAGTAGGCAGAGAGGCAGGCAGAGAGAGGCGGTGGGGGGGGGGAGCAGGCTCCCTGCTGAGCAGAGAGCCCCATTTGGGGCTCGATCCCAGGACCCTGGGATCATGACCTGAGCTGAAGACAGAGGCTTTAACCCACTGAGCCACCCAGGCACCCGAAGATGGATATTATTATTACTGCTTTACAAATTCAGAATATTGAGGTTCAAATCAGTTAAGTAACTTGACCAAATTCATAGTTTTCTGTATCAAAGAGTAGGATTCAAAACAAAGTTTTCTGGCTCATCCCATGACATATGTTGCTTTCTTGTAATTTTGTTTTATTATTCAACATTTGCTTAGTGATTTCTAAACTTAATTTTTTATTTCAGAAATTCTAGTTGTCTTCTTACTTCCTTCAGGTGGCTTAACATGAAATAACTGAATTCACAAAGTGGCAAATGATAAATTGGTAGAAAATGAGTGCATTCAGAAATCAGAAATGGTAAACAAGGCATTAGCTTAAAAGATGCAAAACCATGAGTCAGAAAGTAATTGGAAAGACCATAAGTCAGACTGAGGAATGGGCATAACCTAATTGTACATCAGAGAATGGCAAAAAATAATGCCAACGATTACTGGAATGCTAAACTTGTGATCTAGTTTCACAATATTTTAGCCATTTTTTTTTAAAGATTTTTATTTATTTGACAGAGAGAGAGAGAGATCACAAGTAGGCAGAGAGACAGGCAGGGAGAGAGGGGGAAGGAGGCTCCCTGCTGACCAGAGAGCCCAATGCGGGACTCAATCCCAGGACCCTGAGATCATGATCTGAGCCAAAGGCACAGGCTTAACCCACTGAGCCACCCAGGTGCCCCTATTTTAGCCATGTTTTCATATATTTCTTTTAAATTAAAAAAAAAAATCTAATCTTCCTAAAGAAAAACAAAACCTTTGTTTTAGGTTTCTTAACATTTGTTAAGAAAAAACAACGGGCGTTGGGGGGGGTGGCACCTGGATGGCTCAGTTGGTTAAGCATTTATTTTTTTTTTTTAAGATTTATCTATTTATTTGACAGACAGAAATCACAAGGAGGCAGAGAGGCAGGCAGAGAGAGAGGAGGAAGCAGGCTCCCCGCTGAGCAGAGAGCCCGATGTGGGGCTCGATCCCAGGACCCTGGGATCATGACCCGAGCCGAAGGCAGAGGCCTTAACCGACTGAGCCACCTAGGCGCCCCAGTTAAGCAGTTATTAAGCAGTTAAATGTCTGCCTTCAGCTCAGGTCATGATCCCAGGGCCCTCAGCTGGAGGCCCCTGTCAGGCTCTCTGCTCAGTGGGAATGTGATTCTCCCTTTCCCTGCTGCTCCCCCTGCTTGTACTTTCTGTCAAATAATAAATAAAATTAAAAACAAAAAAGAAAAACCCTTTAAAAAAAACAACAACAGGGGGTGCCTGGATGGCTCAGTAGGTTAGGTGTATGCCTTCAGCTCAGGTCATTATCCCAGCATCCTGGGATGGAGCCCCACATGGGGGTTCTCTGCTCAGCAAGGAGTCTGCTTCTCCCTCTCTCCCTCTGCCCACTCATGCTTCCTTTTCTCTCTCCATCTCTGAAATAGATAATAAAATTGGGGAGCCTGGGTGGCTCAGCTGGTTAAGCATCTGCCTTCAGCTCAGGTCATGATCTCCGGTCCTGGGATTGAGTCCTGCATCGGGCTCCCTGCTCAGCAGGGAGTCTGTGTCTCCCTCTCTCTCTGTGGTTCCCCCGGTTATGCGCTCTCTCTCTGTGTCAAATAAATAAAATCTTTAAAAATAATAACAAATAATAATAAAATATTTTTTTAAAAAAGAAACAACAGGTTTAAAGAAAAAGAAAAAGAAAAAAGAAACAACAGGCCCAAAATGGAGTCACTTGCGCTAAGTTCATAACACCAGACCAACTCTTAATACTTAACCTAAATGCAGTTTCAACCTTCTTCAGAAATGTGCCCACTCTTTCTTTATCTCTTCCCCCTTCTGGTTATAAAAGTCTTCCAGCCCTCATTTCTACTTGCTAGATGGGATGCTGCCCAATGATGAGTTGTTGAAAAAGCCAACCCGATCTTCAAATTTTCTCAGTTGAATTTTGTTACACAGGGATATAAAAATCACCAAGTTTTGTTATTGTTTTTCAATATTCCTGAAAATAACTTAATGATTTCAGTGTAATTTTAAGCCCTAGAATGTAAGCAGAGAATTCTTAATAATTTTGCACTCTGAAATCTTGAAAACTAATTAGTGACTTTAAATGTTTACTTATTTTTGGAATGAAGGGGAGGTAAGAAATATTCTTCTGATAATCATATTTTACCCTTCACTCTAAGTATAAAACTATGAAGCCCTCTACAGGGCTAGATGTAGACTTCTACAAATCCTAACTATGGAAAAAGATTATGATGTCTTACATTGTTCAAACTAAAAAGAATATTACAGTGTAAAATAAGTTTGAGGATATCCAACTAAGTTCTGATTTTCCTCACAATGACTATATTAATGCTTTTTCAAAATACCAAAACTCCCTGCTTTGCTGGGGACTTACGCAGGGACTTACTGTCAAGTAATCTAGCACTAGCATTATTTTCTTGGTTTGAACTTTTCTCATTTCAACTAATCTATTTTTTATTTATAAACTATTTATTTTTTACTTATGATCAAAATTGATCAAATCATCAAAAGAACTTATAAGTATGGACTCTAGAGTGAGCCTGATTGAGTTCAAATTAGACTCTACCTCTAACTAGCTGTGTGACCTTGAGCAAACTACTTAACCTGGGTGTCAACTTCAGAATCTATGAGGGTTTTTATGAAGCTTAAGTGAGTTAATATATGAGTTAATATATGTAAATAAATGCTTAATATAATTCCCAACATAAACTAAATATTATATTTAAATGTTAGTTGTTATTATTCTCCCAGTCTTTTTCAAGCTATTCATTTTTTAAAAAGATTTTATTTATTTATTTGACAGAGAGAGATCACAAGTAGGCAGAGAGACAGGCAGAGAGAGAGGGGGAAGCAGGCTCCCCACTGAGCAGAAAGCCTGATGCTGGGCTCGATCCCAGGACCCTGAGATCATGACCTGAGCTGAAGGCAGATGCTTAACCAGCTGAGCCACCCAGGCTCCCCGCTATTCATTTTTTCGATCCTTTCTTTTGTGAACCAAATCATTTGTCTGCTCTTTTTACCTGAATTCTTTCATTCTCAATCACTTCCTGCACATCAAGAATTCAAATGAAAATTTTTTTTTAATATAAAAAGAAAAAAAAAACAATGAGGGACTACTGAAGAAGAATATGTAACAAAGTGGGAAGTCAGCTTGACTGCTGGTAATCAGACTGACATATATATCAGTCATCCACATGGTGACTGGGGTTTTTCAATTCATAAACATAGTGTCTCCCATTTTGGCCTTTTTTCTATACTCACATATCTCTTCCTTACTATTCTAACTAGCACTGCTTTACAGAGAGGCCAAAAAAGTCCTCCAAGTACAATTAAGGGAAATCAGAAACTACCTACCTCTGATAGTGGTGGTGATATTTTTCTTCTTCCCCCATTTTACAACTACAATCCAATACAGAAACCAGTATATCTTCACCTACCAGGAAGCAACAAGACTCAATCAAGTTGAGATGTGCCTGCAATTTTTGTGTATGTGCAAAACTTCTCTTTCCCTCCCTTAGTCAAGAAACTGAGGACTTGGGGCTGCCTGGGTGGCTCAGTGGGTTAAGCCTCTGCCTTCAGCTCAGGTCCTGATCTCAGGGTTCTGGGATCAAGTCCCACATCGGGCTCTCTGCTAGGCAGGGAGCCTGCCTCCTCCTCTCTCTCTCTCTACTTGTGATCTCTCTCTCTGTCAAATAAATAAAATCTTAAAAAAAAAAAAAAAAAGAAAGAAACTGAGGACTTAATGATGAATCCAAACTGACTGTGACTGCTTTTTCCCTAGATTCTCACCCTCTCATTGTCTCCATAGTATAGAATCCAGGAATTGTGATAACCAAAAACATACTTTAATCAGCAGTTAGATTTTGCTGATTTGCAAAGCTTTGAAGAGCTCAACACTACCTCATTATCACTGTATAAAACACAAAAATCCTATGATTGCAAATTATATTTGTAACCATGATACTAAAGAAAGATAATTCTTGGTCATTAAAACTTCAGAGATTATATTCTGAAAATATGACAAATATGAATTTTTTTTAAATATAAATTTTTTGTTCTGCTCCAGCAAGAAGCATAAAGAACTTCTTAACAAAGGAACTAACACTATAAGACAGAGGCAGTAGAGGGAAGATGAAAGAGGACTTCAACCACCCCCATTGTGACCTCAGTCTGCAGTTTCTAATTGCTTAAGTTCTTTCCAGCTTATCTCTTAACTCAGGCAAAAGACCAAGTGGGCAGAGAATCCTGTGAGCATCTCTCAAGCAATAACAACGGCCCTGAGCCAGCGAGACCCCATGGGATTGACATCACAACAATGATCGACCTAACCTTTACTGCCCACCTGCATGTATTCACCGACCTTTGTCCACAATTTCCTTATATCAACCTAGAAGTATTTTCAGCCCTTCAAGACAGTCTTTGAGGTGTTAATCCACTGTATTCCGGGTAATGGCGTCACAGAAATAAATTCCTTTCTTGTTCTACTGCCATCCCCTCCTCTACCTCTGGATTTTATCCACAGCACGTGGCCAAACCTGGTCTGTTTGGGAACCCTGGAGTCAGGTGCTCTTGTACCTCTGAGCCCCAGCTACAGTTCTGGTGAGCCAGTCAGGAGCTATACTTCTGATTTATCCAGCCCCCTAGGACTCCCCAGTAGAGAGCAGTTAGCTGTGACAGTACCTCTCACCTCCCTGTGTTTCCTGAGCTAGTGGCTGTGATAGGTCTGAGTCAGCTACCTGTGGCTACTTGCTGCTGAAACCTGTTTCATTTCGAGGACTTTCTTTCTCAGTTGCCCAGAACTGGCACCAACTGTCTTAAGCGCATTTGGTGAAACAGAGAAATGAATTAGAAGTAGCAGGCCCTAGAAATTTGGATCCTGGTAAGTTCCCCCCAATAAATGCCTATTGGACCCTGTACTTCCTTAGTTCCCTACTATTGGGTTCTTTCGAACCATCTGTCAGGTTTTCATAACCTATTTGTTCAGGCTTGCATAGCTTGGAGTTGTGGCAGAGGCCACTGAAATTTGCGAGGGTACTGATGGAAAGAGGAACAATGAGAAGTAAACAGGAAGCTAGGGTACATATTTGGCAGGATCTCTGTTGGAATTTGTACCTATGTGAGTGTATGTAGCAGATGAGAAGTAATATTTCTATACCCTTTCAAAGCCTCCTAGAGAGAATATTGGCTGACTGGTCTACTTTTAATTATAAACCTATGACTGAGAAGAAAATGATATTCTAGTAACACCACCTGGCCTATGTATATGTTAAGCTCAGAGGAAAGATGGCCACTGAATGGCTCTCTTGAATTCCTTCCTCCCATTTGGTTGCTTCCAAATAGGGGGTTTTGGTTTGGTTTTCTTAGCTTTGTCTAGGAAGCCACCTGGTTCAGCTGGTGAAGCTCTGACTTTTGGGGAGAACCAAAAACCAAGAAGCCATTTGGTTCATTCAGTCAGTGAAACCCCTGACTTCTGGGGAAGAATGAATACTAATGGAGGTACTCTTGGTTTCTTTTAGTTTCATTTTGTTTCTTCTGTGTTCTTTCTGAACTTTTGCCTAGGAAAATAGGGAATATACCTTCTGCTCCCGAAGAAAGTCCATTAGGACATATTTTGAACAAATGGTGCAGAGGGCTGAAAAACAGCCAGAGAAAAAAAGCCTGGCTTGGCAAAAGGAAAGACAGGAGACAGAGATAAAGGAATGTTAGTCCAAACTTTCAATCTGTCTCTGGCCTTGCCAATGGCTCCCCTGCACCTCTGCCTCGGCCTCCCTCTCCTCCAGCTCCTGCACTACCACTGGCTAGCCAGCTCCTGTACCATCCTCAGCACCTCCAACACCATGGGCTCCTGCTCCTCCTACCCTTGCTATCAAGGAGCAAAAGGCACCCCAAGCTGTTCGGCTACTTCCTCATGAGGTTCAAACTGAAGCACGTCCCAAATCAACATGAAGAGGCCCAGAGGTTCCCCTGGACTTAAACCACCCAGTTCAGATTTCCTCACCGGAGTCCCAGGTAAAACTGACAGCGGAGAACAAAATTGATTTTTTAGAGGATGTGCAACATACTCAGTATCAAAGCTAACTCAAGATAGTTGGTTTAATTAAAATAAATGTGTCTTTAGAGTTGTCAGTATTAAATATAAACTTTTATTCTATCAAGGTTTACTAAAATGTCAAATAAATTCATGTTATTTCTGTTGCAATTTGAAATGAAGATCAATTTTGTCTATCTCAAAATTTTCATAAGTTATTGTTAAGGACAGGTAGACTGAATAAATAAAATGGTACAAGGATGAGAATACACTTTTGTTGAGGGAAAAGAACATAATTTTGTCCTACAATGAGACTGTCCTACAAGAGACAATAAATTTCTCTTATTTAGAGAAAGAAAGCTTATGACTAAATCTGAATGTATAAAGGAAGCTGTAAGTATGTGAGGTAGAATCCTTGGAAAAGAATTTTAAGCATGTTCAGAACTAAGATTGGAATGAATGAGTTTCTTTGTTTCTTTGGTTGGGGGGATAGGAGGGTGAGGTGGGGAGGAGACAACGGGAGAAGGAAAGAGAATCTCAAACTGGCTTCACGCCCAACACAGAGCTGGATGCAGGGCTAAATTCACAACCGTGAGATCATTACCTGAGCTGAAATCAAGAGTTGGAAGCTCAACCAACTGAGCCACACAGGCACCCCATGAATGAGTTTTAAAAGTATATTGGGTGGCGCCTGGGTGGCTCAGTGGGTTAAAGCCTCTGCCTTCAACTCAGGTCACGATCCCAGGGTCCTGGGATTGAGCCCCACATCGGGCTCTCTGTTCGGCGGGAAGCCTGCTTCCGCCCCTCTCTCTCTGCCTGCCTCTCTGCCTACTAATGATCTCTGTCTGTCAAATAAATAAATAAAAATCTTTAAAAAAATTAATTAAAAATAAAGTATATTGGTAGGGGTGCCTGCCTGGCTCAGAGAGTAAATTCTGTGACTCTTGATCTCAGGGTTGTGAGCTCAAGCCCCATGTTGGGAATAGAGCTTCCTTTACAAAAGTAAATAAATAAAAATAAAAATAAAGTGTACTCATTAAAAAAATAAAAATACATTGGTATAAAACTGAGATTTGGCTTTTTTCTCTGTTAAAAACACAAAGTTCTGTGGTACCTGGGTGGCTCAGTAGGTTAAGCAAATGCCTTCAGCTCAGGTCATGATCCCAGGGTCCTAGGATTGAGCCCCATGTCAGGCTCCCCGCTCAGCAGAAAGCCTGCTTCTCCCTCTCCCTCTGCTTGCTGCTCTGCCTGCTTGTGCTCTCTCTGAGAGTCTCTCTGTCAAATAAATAAATAAAATCTTCAAAAAAAAAAAAAAAAGAGACAAAGTTTTCTTAGATTGTTGGTCTGGTCTTGATAAGAAATTGTAAAAAAAAAAAAAAAAGTGTTTTCCTTTCCTTTATCTGCCCAGAAAAACCAGTTTCTATATTTTGTCATGATCAGGTCTTTGATTACTTAACAAAGTTAAAACTTCCTCAATATTAAAGGAGTTAAGTTTTGCTAATAACTATACAACCTTCTATACAATCTGTTATTGCCACCTTAGTTAAACAGATAATTAAAATTTTAGTTTTATAACAACCTATTATCTTGTTAAGGCAACTACTTTAAAACCTTCTGGTTTTGGGGTGTCTGTCTGGTTCAGTTGGAGGCAGGATTGGGAGTTCAAGCCACACACTGAATGTAGAGATTACTTAATCCCAGGATTGGGAGTTCCTGGGATTAGGAGTTCAAGCCGCACATTGAATGTAGAGATTACTTAAATTTTAAAAAAGGTGGGGGGGATGCCTGGGTGACACAGTCAGTAAGCATCCGACTTTTAGTTTTCGCTCAGATCATGATCTCAGGGTTGTGACACTGAGCCCCACATCAGGCTTTGCACTCAGCAAAGTCTGCTTAGGATTCTCTCCCACTCTTTCTGCCCCTCCTACTCATGCTCACACTAGCTCTCTCTCTCAAATAAATAAATAAATACTTTTAAAAAACCCAAACAAACGACCTTCTGAGGTTTTTAACAAACTTCCCAAGATTCAAATTCTAAATGAAGGTGTTTTGACTAATTGGGCTCGTTTATTCGGCATGTTGGGTTACAGAGGAAGCGCTGTCAAACAAATGGTGATAATCTTCTTAGGTTACATTGTATGAGTAAATGCTATAACTGTTCCAGAAGTTATATGAAATCTCTAAAGTTTTAACATGTCCTGGTATAAGGTCATCACTTGACATTCTAGTTACTGAAATGTTGTGTCACAGAAGTAACTGCATTTCCTTGTCAACTGCACTATAATAAACTGTCATCCAGTATTTCACCATGTCCATCTTTTAGTCTTAAATAAAAGACTTCATTTATTTATTTGAGGGAGAGAGAGAGAGAAAGAGTACAAGCAGAGGGTGGGGCAGGGAGAGGGAGAAGCAGACTCCCATTTGAGCAGGGAGCCCGATGTGGGGCTCAATCCCAGGACCCCGGGATCATGATCTGGGCTGAAGGCAGACGCTGAACCAACTGAGCTACCCAGATACCCCTAGTCTTTTGCTATTTATAATTATTGTTCTGATGCTCTTGAAAACATGTTTCATTTTCAAGGAGATTCATGAAAAGGACTTTCTGGCAAATACAGGTTTCTGACATCTTTGAAATCATAAAACTAAACCGGGTAAGAATTTCCAGCACTAATGGAAAAGCTACATTCAATCAGAACAAGAATTAGTAACAGGGACTAAATGAATTGAGAAAGATGATCATAGTCTTTATAACTCTTCTTCGAAACATAGCTGTTTCTAATGTTTGCTTCTCCAGATTTAAGGAAAATTTTTCTCTCAAAATATCTGACTTACAGAAATACGATAAAATATTCCTTTGTGAACAAATTGAAACATTTATCTTTACTGCCTACCTGAACCCTCCAAAATTCATAAGCTTTCATTGAGTATTCTTTCTTTTAAGGCAATGAAGAATCTGTTCTCCTTGTAACAGGACACCATTGGAAACATTGATTACTTTGTCAAGACTTTGACTGGAAGGTCATATTTAGAGAAAGACATGCATAGACTCAGATATGACCAAACAGTTTTAAAGAACTAAGGTTGACTTTATGGAGCCAACGGAGCCCCATGGAAATGCTGACCTGATCTTGCTAACAAAGTTCCCAGCAATCTTACCTGGTGAGTAAAGAAGGTCACTCCCTGGCAGATGCAGGAACCTCGGGCTATTTTGGGGAACTTGAGAAGAATTCACTTAAATTTACAGGTACTGTAGGCAAATCTGATCATAAGAATTTGGCTTGGCTTCTGGCCTTGCAAGGTTACTAAAAGTTCAGTCTAAAATTCCTTGTAGGGGGGCGCCTGGGTGGCTCAGTGGGTTAAGGCCTCTGCCTTCGGCTCAGGTCATGATCCCAGGGTCCTGGGATAGAGCCCCGCATCGGGCTCTCTGCTCAGCGGGGAGCCTGCTTCCACCTCTCCCTCTCTGCCTGCCTCTCAGCCTACTTGTGATCTCTGTCTGTCAAATAAATAAATAAAATCTTTAAAAAAAAAAATTCCTTGTAGGGGTGCCTGGCTGGCTCAGTTGGAATAGCATGCAACTCTTCATCTCAGGGTTATGAGTTTGAGCTCCCAGTTGGATGTAGAGATTACATAATACATAAATAAGTAAACAACATTATATATATATATATATATATATATACACACACACATAAATAAGTAAACAACATTATATATATATATAATATATATACATATACACACACACACACAAATAAAATAAAATTCCTTATACAAAGTTCCAGCAAAGCAGATTTAAAAGGACTAATACGATCACAATCACTGTTCTTGCTGTGCTTATATAAATAATTAGGCCAAGTTTGTTAAAACTGGACTTGGTTTACAAACAAATTGGTCTTCATTTGGTTATCTTTGATGAAAATGAGGGTGATTTTAAAGAGAAAAATTATGTTTCAATAACACACCTTTGAGCATGTTAGACTCCAGTTCTGATTAACTTTCCTTGAATGCTATTATTTGCCTAAGCTAGACATTTTGAGGTAAATGTCAGAGAAACTGCCACAATAGCCCATGTATAGACAATCTTCATGCCTATTACTCTGTGAGAGTAATAAAAGGACCCCAGGGACATAGAATTATTTGAACAGCTGGACAATGGGATGAACTCCCCAACAACTTTGTAATTCAGCTATCACCTTGACCGATTCTGTATGGCTGGGATAGTAAAACTGATCCTTAAAAGCCAGAGCAGGAGCACCTGGGTGGCACAATAGGTTAAGCGTCCAACTCTGGTTTCAGCTCAGGTCATGATCTCAGAGTCATGAGATCGAGCCCTACATCAGGCTCTGTGCTTTGCATGGAGTCTGCTTGGGATCCTCTCTCCTTCTCCCTCTGCCATTCATGCTCTTTCTAAAATATATAAATGAATCTTTAAAAAAAATAAATATAAAATAAAAGCCAGAGCATATCCCACTCCATGGGGTTAGCTATGGAGTTATGGAAACAGTGGATGGCCCCACCTTCATTATAACTGGACTGGACAGTGCACTGAGGGACACCCATATCTCCCGGGATGAGTCATCTCCCACTTGCCAGCAATTCTTCCTAATTAGGATATTGTTAAAGCTCGACATCAGGCAAAGAGGAGTTCTTGGTGATTTTATCCCTTAGCCATATTTGTCCCACGAGTCATCTCTATTGATGAAGAATTATAAAGAGAAGCTTTAGCTGGGGATACAGCAGCCACTCTTAAACAGAACGGGAATGGAGTCACCTTCCGAAATGATGAAACCACATAGATTCAAAACGTGGTCCTCCAAGGAGCACCTGGGTGGCTCAGTCAGTTAAGTGTCTGCCTTCAACTCAGGTCGTGATCTCAGGGTCCTGGGATTAAGCCCCATGTTAGGCTCCCTGTGCAGTGGGAAAACTGCTTATACTTCTCTCTCTGCCCCTCCCCCACCACTTGTGTCACTTGTGTGCATGTGTGTGCTCTCTCTCTAATAAAATCTTTTTTAAAAATTGTTAAAAAAAAAAAAAAAGTAGTCCTCAAAACCTGAATGGCCCTTGATATCTTGACTGCAGCCCAAGGAGGCACCTGTGCTTTCATTAAAAGTGATTATATTCCTTGGGGTGCCTGGGTGGCTCAGTGGGTTAAGCCTCTGCCTTCAGCTCAGGTCATGATCTCAGGGTCCTGAGATGGAGCCCTGCACTGGGCTCTCTACTCACCAGGTAGCCTGCTTCTCCCTCTCTCTCTGCCTGCCTCTCTGCCTACTTGTGATCTCTCTGTCAATAAATATAAAAATCTTTAAAAAAAAAAGTGTTTATATTCCAAATTACTTCAAAATTTTAACTAAAGCCTGGGATGCCTGGTCGGCTCAGTCGGTTAAGCATCTGCCTTAGGCTCAGGTCATGATCCCAAGATCCTGGGATTAAGTACGGCATCGGGCTCCTTGCTTAGCAGGGAGACTGCTTCTCCCTCTGCCTGCCACTCCTCTGCTTGGGCTCTCTATTTCTCTGGCTCGGACAAGTAAATAAATAAAACCTTTTAAAGAAATAATGTAACTAAAGCCAGGAAAGATGTAAACAAAACATCACTGCTATAGGTGCCCTAGCTCTAGATCCTTTTAACAACTGGCTAAATTTGATTCCTCCCAAATGGAAATATACCCTGCTAAGCATTGCTATATTTCTTGTTTTCTTTTTAGTTGTTAAAATTTGACTTTTTGTATTTGTCAAACAGGAACCTGTGCCATTCGAACAAGCTTAGAGATGCTCTTACTGTCTATTTCAGGAGGGACTTAAGAAATGAAGCTCTCGGGGCGCCTGGGTGGCTCAGTGGGTTGGGGCCTCTGCCTGCAGCTCAGGTCATGATCCCAGGGTCCTGGGATTGAGCCCCGCATCGGGTTCTCTGCTCGGCGGGGAGCCTGCTTCCCCTCTCTCTCTGCCTGCCTCTCTGCTTACTCGTGACCTCTGTCAAATAAATAATAAAATCTTAAAAAAAAAAAAAAAAAAAGAAGAAGCTCTCCTACACTGTCAGAGTCATTCCAAAATCCCTACACTGTCTCCATCAGTAGGAAATAGCTACAGAAGAAATGACTGTCATCCCTTTTTCCTTCCATAGAAAAGGAATGGTGTTTTGGTGCTGGGGATTTGAAAAGACTTCAACTACTTCCATTTTGACCTCAGTTTATGCTTTCTCATTGCTTAAGTTCTCCTTTCCAGCTTATCTCTTAACTCAGGCAAAAGCCACTGCAAGCAAACATCCCATGATGGGCAGAAAACCACCCCTCAAGCAATGACAAGTGCCTTGACACCAGCATGACCCAGCATGACTGACGCCAAGACAATTACTGACCTGACCTTTACTGCCCACCTGCATGTACTTACTGACCTTTGTTCCACATTTTCCTTATATAAACCTAGAAGTATTTTCACCACTTTGGAGCAGTCTTTGAGACATTAGTCCATTGTCTTCTGGGTGGTGGTCACTGAAATAAATTTCTTTCCTGTTTCACCACCACCCAGTCTCTGTTCTTTGGATTTTATCAGTGGCACGTGGCCAAACCTGGTCTGTTTGGGACCCGTGGAACCAGGTGCTCTTGAACCCCTGCCCCAGTTTCAAAGAGAGGAAAAGATATTAGAAATTGGATAATAAAGGATTGACGCAAAGGAGCATATACAGACCCTCATCAATTAATCTCCTTCCTCTCCAACTTCTCAATGAATATGGAAGGAGATTTCAGTTTTCAAAGATGGCTTCCCTCCCTAGCTCACTAACTTCCTTCCCATCTGAGGCTACCACAGTAGGAGCAGCGTCCAGACTTCATGTACACATCCAAAGAGATCAAAGTTCAATGAAAAAAATGCATGGATTAGAAATGAATACTTTAGGGGCGCCTGGGTGGCTCAGTGGGTTAAGCCTCTGCCTTCAATTCAGGTCGTGATCCCAGGGTCCTGGGATTGAGTCCCGCATCGGGCTCTCTGCTCAGTGGGGAGCCTGCTTCCTCCTCTTTCTCTCTGCCTGCCTCTCTGCTTACTTGTGATCTCTGTCTCTCAAATAAATAAATAAAATCTTAAAAAAAAAAAGAAATGAATACTTTAGACAAAGAAAGGGCTCTATGCATCATATTTACAAAAGATAAGCCATGAAGCTAAAGAAATTGGTCTAGAGTAGATATCCAAGAAAGTTTAATTCTACTGTATCCTATATTTTGGAACTACATCATTGCTTCAAGCCTGATGATTAAGGTTCAGTTGTAAATAACTAATAACCTGTCTATCATTATGTGCAACCTCTGAATCTTAGACAGACTTCCAGGGAGAAATAATTCAACTATGACATTTAGGAGCCACATCTGTGGTCATTATCATCCAAAAGGAGTAACCACGTGTGACTGCAGATACCTTTAGTACAATAGTCTCCTATGGAAATCAGATGTTTCAGTAACTGTATGACGTTAAGTCAAAGAGCCAAAGGGGTAGAAAGCAGAGGTCTGAACATTATGCCCATCCCATACACGGATTAGGCCTCAAATACATTAACCAAAGAAAGTAAGTTCTATTTACTTATTTATTTGTTTGTTTATTTATTTATTTATTTGACAGATGGCGTAAGTAGGCAGAGAGGCAGTCAGAGAGAGAGGAGGAAGCAGGCTCCCTGCTGTACAGAGAGCCCGATGTGGGGCTCAATCCCAGGACCCCGGGATCATGACCTGAGCTGGAGGCAGAGGTTTCAACCCACTGAGCCACCCAGGTGCCCCAATAAAATAAGTTCTGAAATCAAGGGTTGTACTACCAGCTCAGAAGAGTAATTTCTCCAAAAATATAGGAAGCTTCTTGCTTCTGGACTTGGGATAAGGGCTCAAGGGGGAATACCATTCCCTTTTAAATATTAAGGTCTGGGGAAAGTGCCTCCAAGTCTCCTTGAGATTCTCAAAACTACAGTGTGCAATCTGTCCTAATAATAACAACCTGTTCTAATAAAAACCTAATAACAGCACCATACATCCATTCTCACTCCTGACATCCAGCCTCTGTCCTGATTGGTTGCTACACACGCTATCCTGATTGTTAAATATTTTGAATATAAAAAATATATATATTTTGAATATCACCTTTATTTAAACTAAAATTTTCCCTGTGTTACAAATGAGACAGAAAAAGGAACAAGTAATTCAGGTGGCTGGCTCAAGACCATGTAACGAGTCACTGGCATAGGAGATTTAATAACATCCTCTAATATTTAAGAAGGACCTCTGATCTTTTTTTTTTTTTTTAAGATTTTATTTATTTGAGAGAGAGCGAGAGTGAGAGAGCATAAGTAGGAGGAGTGGCAGAGAAAGCAGCAGAAGCAGGCTCCCTCCTGAGCAGGGAAGCCAGATACAGGATTTGATCCCAGGATCCGGAAATCATGACCTGGGCCGAAGGCAGTCGATTAAGTGACTGAAACACCCAGGTGCCCCAGGAGGATCTAAGATCTTTCAGAATATTTTCAAAGCAATTCTTTGACCTTCAGAACAATTCAGAAAGAGAGAGTTGGACAAACACAAGCTCCACATTAACAAATGGAATGTGAATTATGGAAAGTTTAAATGATCTGCCCATGGTCAATATAATGTAATAGAGGCCAGCCAAGATCCTGGAAGTGTTCTGTACATTTGACCTCCTAACCTTGAGCCAAAACACCAAACTGGAATAGTCCAGAGAAGGCAGCGAACAGAACTCAGCTTACCACTTCTAGTTTCTAACTCTTCCCTCTTTTTTCTCTATCCCATCACTCTTAGTTCAATAAGAACTGGCAGAGCAAGACTGATTTCAAACAACTGAAATATACAGAAGGAAAGAAGACTCTTCTTAAATACAAACCTTGATTCTCAGTCCCTAGTTTTTCCTTTTTCTGGTTGACTAAGGTTCCTCATGTACTGGATTTTAATTGTAAGATGAGGGACACACTGAAGTTCAAAAAGGCTTTAAAATAAGCTCAGTTGAAATGATTGTGAAAAACACACCACTTTTTATCTTGGCAAATATTAAAATTTCCAAACTTACATTCAAGGCCACCAAAGGTACAGGAGCAAAGATACCTGATATAAAGAAACTAGAACATTCATTCCAACTATTTACAATCATAGGAACAAAATGTAAACTGTAATTACTCAAACATGGTAATAAAAATATAATCATTAAATAATGGAAGCACTAGTCTTATGTGTAATTGCTAGCATTTTAAAAAACTTTTTAAAAACTTTTTTCTCTAAAAATTAAAATTTATAATCAAAGTTCCTTTTGGTTATTATTATTTTCTAATATGTACTGAAAACGTGATGTTAACATGTCTTTCATTTCAGAAAAATGAAACTAGAAATACCCTTTGAATGAATAATGCTATTCAATAATCAAATACCGTGAAAAGACAGCAACACAAAGTCTTCAGGATTTAACTCATATTCATAATCCAACTTAATCTTTCTTTCAAGCTTCAAAGAAAAACTTTTGATCAGTCACTTGAAAAGCTGAATTTAAAAGACAGAAAATTTAAAAAGTGATGTATAATATTATACATCATATGTTGTAATTTAGGGGCGCCAGAGTGGCTCAGTTGGTTAAGCATCAGCCTTCAGCTCAGGTCTTGATCTCAGGGTCCTGGTACAGAGCTCCACATCGGGCTCCCCGTTCAGAGGGAAGTCTGCTTCTCTCTCTCCCTCTCCCTTTCCCCCTCTCCTTGCTTGTGCTCTCTCCCTCTCAACTAAATAGAATTCTCTAAAAAATTTTTGTAATGTAGAATCTTATTAAAATTTCTCTTCCATAAAATGAAGACAATCATGGCATTTTCCACACTATATTTTTCTGTGGACTACATGTCAAGTGCCTTAAGATTACATGTCAAGTGCTCAGGTCTATATATGATTCATAGCAAGTAATCAATACTTGTTACTAATGTTCCTCACTAGCACTATCATGCCAGTATAACATATTGAAATATTTCTATACCAGTTGGCCAACAGCTGTTGTTCCAACTCTAATATCCCTACCATGGCTCTGGTAGCCCTCTAGGCCTACCAAAACTCCCACCACCACTACCACCACATACTACTCATGCATCAATCACTAGCAAGTTAACTGTAGGCTTTCAGAACCAGTCCTAATTATTAGGACCTCTATAGTTGTATTGCTAAATATTTTGAATATTATTCCTGGTTATTTTTACTACTTCCTGTACTTTGGATCAGCCATCAAGGAGTCAAGAAAAGCTAAATAAGGGGCACCTGGGTGGCTCAGTGGGTTAAGCCTCTGCCTTCAGCTCAGATCATGATCCCAGGTCCTGGGATCGAGGCCTGCATCGGGCTCTCTGCTCAGCAGGGAGCCTGCTTCCCTCTCTCTCTCTCTCTGCCTGCCTCTCTGCCTACTTGTGATCTCTGACAAATAAATAAATAAAATCTTAAAAAAAAAAAAAAAAGCTAAATAAACATTGGATAAGGCAAAACCATAAATGAAGACTATATGGGTAGAAAGATAAGGCTGAAGAGTCACTGGTTTCAGAGTCAGAAGTTGTATCTGGAAAGTCTCTAAGACCTGTCATCCAAGAACAAGAATGTCATCCCAATAACCAGGAAGGTAGATGATTATCTATAGCCATAGTGTCCCCAATATCTATCCAATATCTATTCCTTTTGGGGCCTACATGCTCAAAACATCTGTCTCTACTACTCTCCCCAACCACACCATACATGTATATCTCAAGGGTTTTAGATATTCTGATATATGGAATTTTTTTTACCAGTCCTTTATAGCTACATATTTAAATGACCTTCTGGTATAATAAACAAAACTGCAATTAAAAACTTTGTTGCTAAATATCATTGTATACATCTTCACTTTCTGTCTTAAATAAAATTGCTGAGGGGGGATATGGGGAAATTGGGTGATAGGCATTATGGAGGGCACATGATGTAATGAGCACTGGGTATGTAATGACTGGTAAATGACTGAAGTCTACCTCTGAAACTAATAATTCACTACATGCTAATTAAATTTAAATAAATTAAAATTAAATTTAAGAGTAAATAAAAATAAAATTACTGAACTTAGTATATGATAGAGGTGGTACTTAAAGTCAGAAAAAAAGGTAAGTTATTGAGTAAGTACTGTTGGCATCAGTGACTAGTCATTTAGAGAAAATTTTTATTCAATCCCTACTTCATTCTTTATATAAAAATAAATATTAAAAAGATCAACATTAAAAAAATCATCAATAGGGACGCCTGGGTGGCTCAGTTGGTTGGACAACTGCCTTCAGCTCAGGTCATGATCCCGGAGTCCCGGGATCGAGTCCCGCATCGGGCTCCCAGCTCCACGGGGAGTGCGCTTCTTCCTCTGACCTTCTCCTCGCTCATGCTCTCTCTCACTGCCTCTCTCTCAAATAAATAAATAAAATCTTTAAAAAAAAATCATCAATATTGTTGGAGTCTGTTATCAAAGGAATGAGACTGAGAAAAAGTAAAAGTTATGCAAAGCCTTATTCTATGCCAAGCATTAGAAGTTAGACTGACCGGCCAGGGGAACGAGACTGAGACAAAATGAAAGTTATGTGAAGCTTTATTTTATGCCAAGCATTAGAAGTCAGACTGACTGGCCAAGGCTGCCTCCCAAGAGAGCGACCCCCTCCCAATCTCACAGGCTGGTTTTATAGGGCATAACTGCAGACCCAAGGAATGTGTCTTCTATTGTTAAGGTGTTTACTCACGGAATCCATACCCGGAACCATACCAAGAACTACGGGGGCGTTTATTCCCGGAATGAAGTCCGTGGATGTAAACAACAATATGGCTACCTAGGCAATATGGAGTTGCTCTGGCTAAGCAGGCCCTAATAGTTAAACAGGTTTTAACATTAAATCAGGCCTAACAAATATAAAAAAAAGTTTTAAGAATAAATAAATTTGGGGCGCCTGGGTGGTTCAGTGGGTTAAAGCCTCTGCCTTCGGCTCAGGTCATGATCCCAGGGTCCTGGGACTGAGTCCCACATCGGGCTCCCTGCTCAGCAGGGAGCTTGCTTCCCCCTCTTACTCTCTCTGCCTGCCTCTCGGCGTACTTGTTATCTCTGTCTGTCAAATAAATAAATAAAATCTTAAAAAAAAAAAAGAAAACATAAAATGTTTTTATCTTAGAATGAAGAAGGCATTTCTAAAAATAATACAAATGGGCACCTGGATGGCTCAGTGGGTTAAGCCTCTGCCTTCAGCTTGGGTCATGATCTCAGGGTCCTTGGATCAAGCCCTGCATCGGGCTCTCTGTGTGGCAGAGAGCCTGCTTCCCACCATCCCCCGCCCCTTGCCACCTGCCTCTCTGCCTACTTGTGATCTCTCTCTATCAAATAAATAAATAAAATCTTAAAAGAGAGAGAGAGAGAGAGAGAGAAATAATAATACAAAATTCTGGGGTGCCGGGTTGGCTTAGTGGGTTAAAGCCTCTGCCTTCCGCTCAGGTCATGGTCCCAGGGTCCTGGGATCAAGCCCTATATCCTGCTCTCCACTCCTCCTCCTCTCTCTCTCTGCCTGCCTCTCTGCCTACGTGAGATCTCTGCCTGTCAAATAAATAAATTTTTAAAAAAATCTTTAAAAAAATAACAATAATACAAAATATTGAGGCCACAGCATAACCCACTTCTACTGGTGTAGGGATGCAGGTGTGTGGATGTGTGTGAGAATTTTGGATGACGTTCCCTAAAAAAAAATAACAAGGTTAAAAGACAAATCTAAAACTGATATATAAATTATTAGTAATATTTGACAGGAAAAAAGCAATGTCCTAATTCCCAAGTTCATAAAAATAATTTTTTATAGTTTTTAAGCAAAAATGAGTATTTAAAAATAGAAACAACTCAGGCAGAAAATGAAAGAAACACATATGGTCAATACACATTGGAAAGCTGATCAGCCTTACTCATAATTAGTTGCTAAATATTAAAAATTTGGTAAGACCCAGTATAGGTATGGTATGTAAGGGAAAATTTCATTAAAAGCATTATGAAGATCAGCTTGACAACTGCCTATCAAATTTTAAATGCACATATCCCTTGATAAAGTAATTTCCCTTGCCAAAATACATTCTACAAATAAAATAACACAAGTAGGGGCGCCTGGGTGGCTCAGTGGGTTAAGCCTCTGCCTTCAGCTCAGGTCGTGATCCTGGGGTCCTGGGATCGAGCCCCAAATGGGGCTCTCTGCTCGGCAGGGAGCCTGCTTCCTCCTCTCTCTCTCTCTGCCTGCCTCTCTGACTACTTGTGATCTCTTGTCTGTCAAATAAATAAATAAAATCTTTTAATAAAAATAATAACACAAGTATTACTTGTGAAAAAAACCTGAAAATATTCCAAATGCCAGTCAATAGGAGATTGGATTAAATAAATCATGATACATTCATAGATTAGAATATAACATTAGGTCTTTAAAAAAAAATAAGAGGGGCGCCTGGGTGGCTCAGTGGGTTAAGCCACTGCCTTCAGCTCGGGTCGTGGTCTCGGGGTCCTGGGATTGAGTCCCACATCGGGCTCTCTGCTCGGCAGGAAGCCTGCTTCCCTCTCTCTCTCTGCCTGCCTCTCCGTCTACTTGTGATCTCTGTCAAATAAATAAATAACATCTTTAGAAAAAAAAAAAATCTTTAAAAAAAAATAAGAAAGATCTATGTATTGATATAGAAAAGTCTTGAGATTACTATTAAAAAAAAGGTTCTGGGCACCTGGGTTGCTCAGTTGATTAAGCATCTACCTTTGGTTCAGGTCATGATCCCAGGGTCCTGGAATCAAGCCCTACATTTGGCTCCCTGCTCAGTGAGAAGCCTGCTTCTCCCTCTCCCACTCCCCCAGCGTGTATTCCCTCTCTCACTGTCTCTCTCTCTCAAATAATTTTTTTTAAAAGCATATATAATGAAACTGCTAATAGTGATTGCTTCTAGGAAGTGGAACTATTTTCTTTGTATAGGAGCATGTATTATTATTATTATTATAGTCATTGTTTTTTTCAATGTTTGAAAGAAGAAAAATAAACATTTCCAGAAGTAGAATTCTCAAAGGGAATGTACATTGTTCACGTGGTTGTACATTTAAATTTCCTTACCTTTTCCTTTATTTTTTTTTTAAGATTTTATTCATTTGACAGAGAGAGAGAACACAAGCAGGTGGAGTGGGGGTTGGGGGTTGGAAGCAACCTTCCCACAGAGCAGGGAGCCCGATGTGGAGCTCAATCCCATGACCCCGGGATCATGACTACAGCTGAAGGCAGACGCTCAATGACTGAGCGAGCCACCTAGCAGCCCCTCCTTACCTTTTTGTCCTGTAAAAAAATTTTTTATTAGTTTGGATATTAATTCTTTCTTTTATAATTGAGTGTAGGAAGATGACAAATGTGTGCTACTTAATCAATGTCACAAATATTACCTAAACCAAATTAAGCATTTTAGTAGAGAATTAATTTGTCAGAAATAAAATACACCCAGGCACTTGGGTGGCTCAGTTGGTTAAGCAACTGCCTTCGACTCAGGTCATGATCCCAGAGGCCTGGGATCAAGTTCTGCATGGGCTCCCTGCTCAGCGGGAAGTCTGCTTCTGCTTCTCCCTCTCACTCTCCCCAACCCCTGCTGTGCTCTCTCTCTCAAATAAAAAAACTATTTAAAAAAAATAATAAATAAAAAGAAAGAGAGAAAAGAAGAAAGAAAGAAAATACATCCCTCCTCTTACCTGCCATGGATCCAGCCATTAATCTGTGCACATCCGGAAACTCCCAGCTTTGTAGTAATTAACTAGAAATCAAAAAAATCAAATTAAATGGAATATTTTTAAGTACTTCTCATTTTGCTGTTTCATAATGAAATCCATTATGAAATCCACTAAGAAGAAAATTAGTGTTAAACATAAGTGAAACGAGTGCAAGTGTATAAAGGTGAGCAGAGTTACAGCACCTGGTGAGCAGTTCAGGTATTTCCTCCGTAGCCTTCTGCTCTAGTTCTGCACATTTAAAATCCTAACTTAGAATTGCCAAATACACTATGTTGCACATTGATGACCACATATACTTAAAGAGTGAGTGGCAGTAGTACAAATAAAATGCTACTACAGGCAATGAAGTCTTGATATACTGATGACATCAGTTCTGACTGATGAGCTTTAGAATGTTGTTCCCATTCTTTTTTTTTTTTTTTTTAAGATTTTTTTTTTATTTGACAGACAGATCACAAAGTAGGCAGAGAGGCAGGCAGAGAGAGGAGGAGGAGGCAGGCTCCCTGCCGAGCAGAGAGCCCGATGTGAGGCTCGATCCCAGGACCCTGGGATCATGACCCGAGCTGAAGGCAGAGGCTTTAACCACTGAGCCACCCAGGCGCCCATGTTGTTCCCATTCTATTGCTTACATTTCTTTTGAAGATACTCTATGAAATTTCACATACTTCACCATTTTCTGTGTTAAGATGTTTGAGAAGATAAACTTTCAGTCCAACAGAGAAGTGAAAGTCAATGAGTAGGATGGGAAATGTTAACTGGTAAGCATTACTCAAAAACAGACTTTCACCATAGGATTTCACTATTTTATTTAGTAAGAAAATCCAAAGCCACAATGTTCCTTTCCCACAATCGAGAAACAAAAGGCACATTAGAAAGCTATTAATATTTAATGGATTTATTAATAACTTAGAGTATATTCTGGCTCTTCTTCATAAGTGTGTACATAAACAATTTGCTCAAAAATGGGACACCTGGGTGGCTCAGTTGGTTGAGTGGCTGCCTTCGGCTCAGGTCATGATCCCAGCGTCCTGGGATCGAGTTCTGCATCGGGCTCCTTGCTCAACGGGGAGCCTGCTTCTCCCTCTGCCTCTGCCTGCCACTCTGTCTGCCTGTGCTCACTCTGAGAAATAAATAAGTAAAATCTTTAAAAAAAAAAAAAAAATTCCAGAATAGATAATTCCAAAACCAAGTTATATTTAAAAATTTAAACTACCACAAGTCTTTATTCTTCAAAAAGGCATTACTTTACCCATTCACTCAAAGTAACATTAAAGGCCAAAGTAAATGCCTTGTCAACTAAGTATGATATTCAAGGACACAAAAAGAAAACAAGATAAAAATTCAAGTACCGTTTTATAATGCTCAAATGCCATAAACTGGATTGCACCATAGGGAAATATTCGAATCATCATTGCACCATTCCCTTTATATAATCCAAGGTATCCCTCCTTCTGGGGAACAGCACGCAATGCAGAAAATACTCCTATTTTTAGAAAAACATTTAGAAGAAAAATACTATTAAAACAGAGAAAACTAAATTCAAATTTTCATGACAATCATAGAAAAGATTACTATGCCATCATTCATGATATAATTTTGTGTGAGGAATTACATGAACGGTAATATATGTTTAGCAGTTAAACCTACTTAAAATACATAAGTCCAAATTATACAAAAAATATCTCATGTAAAAATATAAAACATATTTTAGCAAAAACATAAAAGCCCCCAGCCATACATTATAGTAAATTATATTACAATTATCACAAATTATAGCAATCTAAAAAATATTAACAGAAATATATTCAAGGACCAGACACTGCATTGTAGGTGATTAACTCTAAAAGGATAAAGGAAGATTTCCCAGACTGACCTAGATACATGTGTGGTTTGTTTACATAAGGGAATTGCTAAATAAAAGAAACAATTTTTATCTTTTAAAAAGATTGTATTTATTTATTTGAGAGAGAAAACATACTAGAGACAGAGTAAGCATGAGTGGGGGTCAGAGAGAGTGGGAGAAGCAGTCTCCCCACCGAGCAGGGAGCATGACACAGGGCTCGATCCCAAGACCCTGGGATCATGACCTGAGCTGAAGATAGAGGTCCAACTAACTGAGCCACCCAGGTGCCCCAAAGAAACAAATTTTAAAAATTATTAAAACTGGGACGCCTGGGTGGCTCAGTTGGTTAAGCCGCTGCCTTCGGCTCAGGTCATGACCCCAGCGTCCTGGGATCGAGTCCCACATCGGGCTCCTTGCTCAGCGGGGAGCCTGCTTCTCCCTCTGCCTCTGCTGCCACTCTGCCTGCCTGTGCTCGCTCGCTCTCTCTCTCTCTCTCTCTGGCAAATAAAATCTTTAAAAAAAAAAAAAGAAAAAATTATTAAAACTATTTAAATTTGGGGGAAATTTTCCATTAGAACACTTTTAATAAGGAAGATGATAAAGGCCTGCGTTCTAATCTTACATATTAATATATTATTTATTCGACTAATGTCAGTCACTACTCTTATTTGCAGCACAGACTTCTCATAAACAAATCACAGGGTGCCTGAGTGGCTCAGTGGGTTAAGCCTCTGCCTTCAGCTCAGGTCATGATCTCAGGGTCTTGGGATCGAGCCCCACATCGGGCTCTCTGCTCAGTAGGGAGCCTGCTTCTCCCTCTCTCTCTGCCTGCCTCTCTGCCTAATTGTGATCTCTGTCAAATAAATAAATAAAATCTTTTTTTAAAAATTAAAAAAAAATTGGGGCGCCTGGGTGGCTCAGTAGGTTAAACCACTGCCTTCGGCTCAGGTCATGATCTCAGGGTCCTGGGATGGAGTCCCGCATCAGGCTCTCTGCTCGGCGGGGAGCCTGCTTCCCCTCCTCTCTCTCTGCCTGCCTCTCTGCCTACTTGTGATCTTAATAAGATAAATAAAATCTTTAAAAAAAAAAATTAAAAAAATAAAGAACAAAAAAGATTTTATTTATTTATTTGACAGAGAGAGATACAGCAAGAGAGGGAACACAAGCAGGGGAACTGGAACAGGGAGAAGCAGACTTCCTGCAGTGCAGGGAGCTCAATATGGGTCTAGATCCTAGGACCCAGGGATCAGGACCTGGGCGGAAGGTAAATGCTTAATGACGGAACCACCCAGGCACCCCTCCTAAAAGCATTTTTTAATAAGCAGATATCTAAATAAACTAATAGCCTATTAAAAAGAATTCTATTGGAGCACCTGGCTGGGTTAGTCAATGCAGCATTCAACTCTTGATTTCCAGGTCTTGAGTCCCATGTTACAATTCCCCTAAAATAAGTAAATAAATAAATAAATAAATAAATAAATAAAGCAAGCAAGCACCTGTATAACTCCCAACCTTTAAAAAAAAAAAAAAATCACCCTTGGTGCACCTGGGGGGCTCAGCGGGTTAGGCCTCTACCTTCGGCTTGGTAGTGGTCTCGGGGTCCTGGGATCCAGTCCCGCATTGGGCTCTCTGTTCAGCAGGGAGCCTGCTCCCCTCACCCCATCCCCCGCCTCTGCTTACTTGTGCTCTCTCTCTCTCTGTCAAATAAATACATTAAAAAAAAAAAAAAAAAAACCTCAACTTTTCTTTAAAGATTTTATTCAGGGCGCCTGGGTGGCTCAGTGGGTTAAGGCCTCTGCCTTCGGCTCAGGTCATGGTCTCAGGGTCCTGGGATCGAGTCCCGCATCGGGCTCTCTGCTCAGCAGGGAGCCTGCTTCCTCCTCTCTCTCTCTGCCTGCCTCTCTGCCTACTTGTGATCTGTCTGTCAAATAAATAAATAAAATCTTTAAAAAAAAAAAAAAGATTTTATTCATTTATTTGACAGAGAGAGAGACAGCGAGAGGGAGAATACAAACGAGGGGAGTGGGAGAGGGAGAAGCAGACTTCCTACTGAGCAAGGAGACAGATGCCAGACTCAATCCCAGGAACCTGGAATCATGATCCTAGTCGAAAGCAGATGCTTAATGACTGAGCCACCCAGGCACCCCAGTTACCCTCAATCTTAAAAAAAAAAAAAAAAAGGGTGGGGTATGTCTGGGCGGCTCAGTTGGTTAAGCATCTGTCTTCAACACAAATCATGATCCCAAGGTCCTGAGATGGAGTCCCATATTGGACACCTAGCTCAGTGGGGAGCCTGCTTCTCCCTCCACCTGCAGCTTCCCCTGCTTGTCCTCTCTTGCGCTTGCAATGTCTTTGGCAAATAAATAACTAAATAAATCTTTTTTTTTTAAAGATTTTATTCATGGGGCGCCTGGGTGGCTCAGTGGGTTAAGCCGCTGCCTTCGGCTCAGGTCATGATCTCAGGGTCCTGGGATCGAGTCCCACATCGGGCTCTCTGCTCAGCAAGAAGCCTGCTTCCTCCTTTCTCTCTCTCTCTGCCTGCCTCTCCGCTACTTGTGATCTCTCTCTGTCAAATAAATAAATAAAATCTTTAAAAAAAAAAAAGATTTTATTCATTTACTTGACAGATAGAGGTCACAAGTAGGCAGAGAGGCAGGCGGGGGAGAGGGGGACGCAGGCTCCCCGCTGAGCAGAGACCCGATGCAGGGCTCAATCCCAGGATCCTGGGATCATGACCCGAGCCAAAGGCAGAGGTTTCAACCCACTGACCCACCCAAGCGCCCCTAAATAAATCTTTAAAAAAAAAAGAGGGGTTCCTGGCTGGCTCAGTCAGTTAAGTGTTTACCTTCCGCTCAGTTCATGATCTCAGGGTCCTGGGATCAAGCCCCACCTCCAGCTCCAGGCTCAGTAGGAATTCTGCTTCTCTCTCTCCCTCTGCCTCTCCCCTCTGCTCCTGTTCTCTCTCTTTCTCAAAAAAATTAATAAAATTTTTTTAAAAATAAAAAAAAGAATTTTATTTTATATATAGACATATAAATATGTACATATATCTGTATGTGTACATAGCTATGTGTATAATATGTACAAATTCTCCTAAAACACATGAATAATGAAACTAAATATACTCCTCCACACCCAAAAAAATTGCCAAAAGAGGGGGCAAAGGTTAAACTCTGCTTAATTTGATTCAAAAGTGTCTGTAACAATTTAAGAATAACCTAATTTAGAACAATAGCTACCTAGTAGGGACAGGAAGGCTGACGATCAGAGAGAAGTAGAGGTTTCCTGCCTGTCAAATAAATAAATAAAATCTTAAAAAAAAAAATAATAAGAATTAAGAGGGGCGCCTGGGTGGCTCAGTGGGTTAAGGCCTCTGCCTTCGGCTCAGGTCATGATCCCAGGGTCCTGGGATTGAGCCCCGCATCGGGCTCTCTGCTTGGCAGGGAGCCTGCTTCCTCCTCTCTCTCTCTCTGCCTGCCCCTCTGCCTACTTGTAATCTCTGCCTGTCAAATAAATAAATAAAATCTTAAAAAAAAAAAAAAAAGAATTAGAGGTTTCAACTGTACCAGTAATGTTTACTTCTGAATCTCTGTGTGGGCCCACATATGTTACTACATTAGTCCTTTAAAAGTCTTTAATTATCACAAATATTTTGTAAAGAAGGATTTTAACAGGAATTACTAGTAGAAGTGAAGCAGGTATAGTACTTTCAAAAAAGGAAATCCAGAAAACAAAGTGGGAGAGGTTGCAGGAGAGAACAGAACTAAGACAGCGCAATAAACAAAAAGCATTATGATAGTGAGTGAAAAAAATCAATAACCATACACACACACACACACACACACAAATCAGAATGACAAAAATCCTCTATTAAAAGCCAAAGAATTAAATAAAAAAATAATAATAATAAAAATAAAAATCGTAGGGGCGCCTGAGTGGCTCAGTGGGTTAAGCCTCTGCCTTCGGCTCAGGTCATGATCTCAGGGTCCTGGGATCGAGTTCCGCGTCGGGCTCTCTGCTCAGCAGGGAGCCTGTTTCCCCCCTCTTGCTCTGCCTGCCTCTCTGCCTACTTGTGATCTCCCTCTCTGTGTCAAATAAATAAAAAAATAATAATAAAATAAAATAAAAGCCAAAGATTGGGGTGCCTGGGTGGATCAGTGGGTTAAAGCCTCTGCCTTCAGCTCAGGTCATGATCCCAGGGTCCTGGGATGGAGTACCGCGTCGGGCTCTCTGCTCAGCAGGGAGCCTGCTTCCTCCTCTCTCTCTCTCTGCCTGCCTCTCTGCCTACTTGTGATCTGTCAAATAAATAAATAAAATCTTAAAAAAAAAAAAAAGCCAAAGATTCTCAAATTCTGTTAGAAGTCCATATCTAGGGGTGCCTGGGTGGCTCAGTGGGTTAAAGCCTCTGCCTTCGGCTCAGGTCGTGATCCCAGGGTCCTGGGATCGAGCCCCGCATCGGGCTCTCTGCTCAGCAGGGAGCCTGCTTCCTTCTCTCTCTCTCAGCCTGCTTCTCTGCTTACTTGTGATCGCTGTCTGTCAAATAAATAAATAAAATCTTTAAGAAAAAAAAAAGAAGTCCATATCTAACTATATACTATGCTTTTTACAAAATTCTTACCTAAAACAAAATAACAGAAAAAGAAAGCAAGAATGGATGTTGAATGTTTTCAAATGGTTTTAAATATCCATTGAGATGATTATAGGTTATTGTTTTTCTTCTTCAACCTATAGTCTACTATTTTTACTTTGGGAAATGAATGAATTAAGGCGTTCTTTGTGGCATAACATTGAACCAATTCTTTTTTTTTTTTCCTCAAGTAGTTTCCACACCCAGTGTGGGGCTTAAACTCACAACCATGAGATCAAGAGCCCTATACTCTACCAAGCCAGCCAAGTGCCCCAACACTGGACCAATTCTTACAAATGTTACAAGCATGTTTGGAAAGAATATATATTCTCTGTTGTGGTCAAGCTGCCTATGCATCTGTTATATTAAGCTTTTGTGTTATTTAAATCCTCCTCTGTATCTTTACCTCTTTTATCAAAATAGGATTAGAAGGAAATAACATTCGGGGGTGCCTGGGTGGTTCAGTCGGGTAAGTGTCTGCCTTCAACTCAGGTCATGAACCCAAGGTCCTGGGACTGAGTCCCACATCAGCTCCCTGCTCAGTGAGGAGTCTGCTCTCCCTCTCCCTTTGTTGCTGCCCCAGCTTGTGCTCTCTTCCCCCTCTCTCTCAAGTAAAATAAATAAAAAATCTTTTTAAAAAGTTAATGATTTTTAAAGAATCCCATTATGATTCACCTATCTATTTTTACATTACATTTGACTGTAAAAAGATAAATGAGGTCAAAGATTTTCAATATATTACAGGGGAAAAAAAGGTTTTCTTAAAGATTTTATTTATTTATTTGACAGAGAGCGAGAGAGCACAAGCAAGGCAGATGCTTAACTATCTGAGCCACCCAAGCACCCCTACAGAAAAATTATTTATGCAAAATGGGATACGGAAAAATTCAATTGTACTCCTTGCTTTTCATTTTGCCAGAATAATTTTCCTTCAATATAAAAAACAGTTTTGATGCTTTGGAAGTAAAGTTACACATTTTTTAAAAGAAGCTAAAGTAGAAGTTTTATTCAATAGCACATTTTCATCATCTTTGTGAAAATTCATGTTTAAAAAAGCAAAATCTGGGATGCCTGGGTGGCTCAGTTGGTTAAGCATCTGCCTTTGGCTAAAGCCATGATCTCACGGTCCTGGGATCAAGTCCTACATTGGGCTCCTTGCTCAGTGGGGAGTCTGCTCCTCCCCTCCTGCTCCCCCTGCTTGTGCTATCTAACAAATAAATAAAATCTTAAAAAATAAAATAAAATAAAAAATAAAAAAGCAGGGGCGCCTGGGTGGCTCAGTGGGTTAAAAGCCTCTGCCTTCGGCTGGGGTCAAGATCCCAGGGTCCTGGGATCGAGTCCCGTGTCGGGCTCTCTGCTCAGCGGAGAGCCTGCTTCCTCCTCTCCCACTGTCTGCTTCTCTGCCTGCTTGTGATCTCTGTCTGTCAAATATTAAAAAAAAAAAAAAAAAAAAAAAGCAAAATCTTACAAATTATGCATGCTTATGCATGCATATAAAAAGGCATCTAGAATAAAACACCAAAAACATTTAAAAAGAAAAAATTAAAACACCTACATATAAATTTTTTTTGGCTTATATATTTTAAAGATACATGAGACTCCATATTATACTATACCAACAGTTCATCGTTTCACTCCAGGAATTCCATTTCAAATTTTGCATGCCTTGTAGAGCAACACTGTAACACATAGCATGTAGTCCTGTAGAGCGTGAAATCTAATGTGAATATGTAATCTAATGACTACAAATCAGGAAACAAAACAACATAAACCAGCATGGGGAGGAGATTAAAGGAATAAAACAATTCTGCTCAGACATTCATATGTTGGGTTATGGTAAACACCCTGAAACACTAATATAATTCATCTCCTTTTTATCCTTAATTTGGACAATGAAAGAAAACAATTTCCTTCCTTTCCACTTTTATACACTGTCTCAATCAGTTCAAAGGTCTGATTCTACGTCTGAGCAGCACACTGAGCTCACTGCAGGACACAGAAAAGACAGCAATTTTTTTCCTTTCCATTATAAGTATACTTACTTAGTATTAAAAATATAGACAAGCAAATGAGTTAAGGTTAATATATAACAAATATTCATTACATTTTTTGAGAAAAGTTACATTTTAAAAACACCATTGGAAAAATAATTGATTTTTTTAAAATTGAAGATAGCTGACACAATGTCACATTAGTTTAGGTATACAACATAGTGACTTGACAACTCTATACATTATAGAAAAAATAGCTGACTCTTATTCACTCTGTAGAACATCTTCCTTACACAGTGATGTTGCATAGGTCATGCAGAGCACACATCATTTGAAGCATGAACCTAATAAAGCAATGGAGTGCTATGAGTTAGTTGCCTTGACATAATTTCTTTCTTGGCCTCTGTTCACATTAATTTTTTTTCTTTTATATCTTTTCCCCCGGAGGCGCCTGGGTGGCTCAGTGGGTTAAAGCCTCTGCCTTCAGCTCAGGTCATGATCTCAGGGTCCTGGGATTGAGCCCAGAGTTGGGCTCTCTGCTCAGCAGGGAGCCTGCTTCCCTCTCACTCTCTGCCTGCCTCTCTGCCTACTTGTGATCTCTGTCTGTCAAATAAATGAATAAAATCTTAAAAAAAAAAAAAATCTTGGGACGCCTGGGTGGCTTCGCACCCAGTGGCTTAAGCAGCTGCCTTCGGCTCGGGTCATGATCCCAGCGTCCTGGGATCGAGTCCCGCATTGGGCTCCTTGCTCGGCAGGGAGCCTGCTTCTCCCTCTGCCTCTGCCTGCCTCTCTGTCTGCCTGTGCTCGCTCACTCTCTCTCCCTCTGTCTCTGACAAATAAATAAATAAAATCTAAAAAAAAAAAAAAAAAGCCAAAAAACTTTTCCCCTCTAATTGAAAAAGGAATATATGTTCAACATGTGTTAATATTATCTGAGGGGGAAGAATTTTCTTCAATTTTGCCATTGAAAATTAACCACTTAACATTTGTCTTTCCAACCTGTTGTCTAAGAATATTTATTTACATAAAATGCAGTATAATTAAACCCTTGTATACGTTTTCAGTTATCTAATACATCATGAACATTTTTCCTAGTCAATAATACTCTTTTTTTTTTTTTTTTTTTAAGTAAGCTCTATGCCCAATGAGAAGATTGAACTCACTAACCCAAAATCAGGAGTCACATGCTCATGGCACCTGGCTGGCTCAGCCTGTACAGCATGCCACTCTTAATTTTGGGGTTGTGAGTTCTACCCCACGTTGGGCATAGGGATTACCTTAAAAAAATTTTTTTGAGAGAGTTGCCTTCTCTACTGACTAAGCCAGCCAGGCACCCCAGTGGGTATTATTTTCAGTTTCTGTGTGATTGGAAAAAAGGATATATGGATATATTTATTCATTTAAATTATACTTATTATTTATGGATATATTTATTCATTTCAATTATACTTATTATTTAACATAGCCAATTCCCTACTATTGAACAGTTTTGGTTGGTTTTTTGGTTTTTTTACGAATACAAATAATGATTTGATCCTTGTATATACATCTTTGAGCACACTTCTGATTAGCTCCTTACAATAACCTCCTAGAACTAGAATTGCACACTCAAAGAATATGTAACTTTTTAAGATTTTTTTTTAAAGATTTTATTTATTTGGCAGAGAGAGAGACAGCAAGAGAGGGAACACAAGCAGGGGGAGTGGGAGAAGGAGAAGCAGCCCTCCAGCTGAGCAGGGAGCCCGGTGAGGCGGGCTTGATCCCAAGACCCTGGGATCATGACCTGAGGTAAAGGCAGACGCTTCATGACCGAACCACCCAGGTGCCCCTCTTTTTAACATTTTTGATGCATATTACCAAAATCCCCTCCAAAAAGGTTGTAAAAATTTCTTACTCCTACAAATGACATATTATTAGAGTATCCATGTTAATTAAGTGGCTGATATTTATGTTTGCAAGGAACAAACAAGGGCTTGATATTCTTTAACAGTGTAAGTTTCATCCATATATATGCAAATCGCACAGAATTCTCGTTACACTAAGATTTCTAGAAGGCTTGTTCAACTAGGTGTTTAAAGGAATAGGCTGCCTGGCTGGCTCAGTCAGTAGCACTTGCAACTTTTGATCTCAGGGTCAATAAGAGCCCCACGTTGGGTGTAAAGGTGTAAAGATTACATTAAAAATTAAAAATAGGGGCACCTAGGTGGCTGAGTCAGTTAAGCAGCCTGCTCCTGATTTCAGCTCAGGTCATGATCTCAGGGTCATGGGATCAAGCTCTGTGTCAGGCTCCATGCTCAGTGGAGAGGATTCTCTCTCCCTCTGCCTCTCCCTGCTAACGCACAGGTGTGCTCTCTCTCTCAAATAAATACAGAAACCTAAATAAATCTTTCAATAAATAAAGGAATAAACCTTATCTCCATCACTTATTAGATATTTTTTAAAAATCAGCCTGAGGGGCACCTGGGTGGCTCAGTGGATTAAAGCCTCTGCCTTCCGCTCAGGTAATGATACCAGGGTCCTGGAATGAAGTCCCACATCCAGCTCCCTGCTTAGCTGGGAGCCTGCTTCTCCGCCTGCCTGCTCTGCCTGCCGCTTCCCCTGCTTGTGTTCCCTCTTTCTCTCTGACAAATAAATAAATAAAATCTTTAAAAAAAAAAAAATCAGGGGCACCTGGGTGGCTCAGTGGGTTAAGCCTCTGCCTTCGGCTCGGGTCATTATATCAGGGTTCTGGGATCGAGTCCCACATGGGGCTTTCTGCTTAGCAGGGAGCCTGCTTCCCCCTCTCTCTGCCTGCCTCTCTGCCTACTTGTGATCTCTCTCTCTCTCTCTGTCAAATAAATAAATAAAATCTTAAAAAAAAAAAATCAGGCTGAGCTCCTATGTGTCTGGAAAGCACGACTCTAATTCCAATAAACAAATAGTACTTACTTCAGTGATTCTAAGATTTTGGTTTAGAGAATATCAGTACCCTAAAATGATAATATATTTAATCACTATTACAAATGAAAAGGTTAAAGTAGATAACAGATAAATCTCTTGCAAAATTTGTTCACAAACTTAAACTCTCTTTTGCATCCTCTTTCTACTCTAATTCGCAACGGGAAACAAAGCCAGCAGATGGATAATGTTTTCATTCACTTTTATCTTTAATATCCATTAACTCACCTAAATGTTTATAATGGTGATTGTGAGCTTGTAATAAAACCTTTACTCGATCCAAAGGAGCAACCGTTGTTTTGGCACAGCATCCAGCAATACCTACAAAATTTTTAAACAGTCAGCATGAAATTGCATACCATTTCTTTCCACGTGGAAATCGTTATTTATTCAGCCAGAACACCTTCTGATTTCTAATTTGGTCTCTATGGGTAGAACTGCCCAGTTGCAGGGATATATAGATGATTGGCCCCCATTCCCTGTAACTTAATAACTGAGTATGTCAGACTTAAAAATAAATTTGAAGAGTGTAAATCTTCCCCCTAATACCTGATGACGACTAGGAATCTTGCTAAATGTAGTTATGGAGACAGACACTTGAAGGTATTTACCCAGCCATGAGGCTCTGTTTCAAGTAACCTCCTCTTCTGGATGACTCTTTCATTGAAACAACCAACTTCTGGGGCGCCTGGGTGGCTCAGTGGGTTAAAGCCTCTGCCTTCGGCTCAGGTCATGATCTCAGGGTCCTGGGATTGTGTCCCACATCCGCCTGTCTGCTCAGCAGGGAGCCTGCTCCCCCCTCCGCCCTCTGCCTGCCTCTCTGCCTACTTGTGATCTCTGTCTGTCAAATAAATAAATAAAATCTTAAAAAAAAAAAACAACTTTTACCCATAAAATTCAGCATACCCATTTTTATTCAGCAATTACGTATTTGGTCCCTATCACATGCCACTGTACAGACATACGGATGACAGTAATGTGTGTACATGAGCTTTCTTTAGTACAAGTCAGAATCCAGGGCAGCCCTACTAGCTTGGCATGCTTCTAAGACAATAATATATGAAGACTCTTCCCTATAGACTGTGTCCTCCCAAATTCATATGTTGAAAACTAATTCCCAAAGTGATGGCATTTAGAGGTGAGGCTTTTAGGAATTGATGAGGTCAGCAGGGTGGAGCCCTCACCAACAAGGTTAATGCCCTATATAAAAGCCCAGAGAGGGGACGCCTGAGTGGCTCAGTTGGTTAAGCAGCTGCCTTCCGCTCAGATCATGATCCCAGCGTCCTGGGATCGAGTCCCACATGGGGCTCCTTGCTCATCAGGGAGCCTGCTTCTCCCTCTGCCTCTGCCTGCCATTCTGTCTGCCTGTGCTTGCTCTCTCTCCCTCTCTCTCTCTCTGACAAATAAATAAATAAAATCTTAAAAAAAAAAAAAAAAAAAAGCCCAGAGAGGGCGCCTGGGTGGCTCAGTGGGTTAAAGCATCTGCCTTCGGCTCAGGTCATGGTCCCAGGGTCCTGGGATCTAGGTCCTCAGCGGGGAGCCTGCTTCCTCCTCTCTCTCTGACTGCCTCTCTGCCTACTTGTGATCTCTCTGTCAAATAAATAAATAAAATCTTTAAAAAATAATAAAATAATAAAAAAAATAAAAGCCCAGAGAAATCCCTGGCTCCTCCCACCATGTGAAAACACTGAGAGAAGGTGCTGTCTGTGAGGAAGCAGGTCCTCACCAGACACCAAATCTGCTGACACCATGATCTGGCTTTTCCAGCTTCCAGAACTATAAGAAATAAGTGTCTGGAGCTTCCAGGTTGATAAAAAGGAAGTAAGAAAAGAAAGAAGGAAGGAAAGAAGTTGCTTCTAAAATATCCAGATTATGATATTTTTGTTATAGTAGCCCAAAACGACCAAGATAATTTTGTAAAGTACCTTACATGTTATAAGCCTTTGATAAAATAGGCTGTTATAGCCTGGGTGGCTCAGTGGGTTAAGCTTCTGCCTTCAGCTCAGGTGATGATCTCAGGGTCCTGGGATAGAGCTCTACATCGGGCTCCCTGCTTGGCAGGGAGCTTGCTTCCCCCTCTCTTTCTGCCTACTTATGATCTCTCTCTCTCTCTCTCTGTGTGTCAAATAAATAAATAAAATCTTTTAAAAAAACAGGCTGTTACACTATAAAAAGGTGAATAAAAAGTCTCTGGTGTCTTTTTATGATTACATTAAGCTCTTCACTATTGCATATTTGATCCAGAAGTACAAAAGAACTGGGATTTTAGGGTGCCAGGGTGGCTCAGTGGGTTAAAGCCTCTGCCTTCAGCTCGGGTCATGATCCCAGGGTCCTGGGATCGAGCCCCGTGTCGGGTTCTCTGCTCAGCAGGGAGCCTGCTTCCTCCTCTCTCTCTGCCTGCCTCTCTGCCTACTTGTGATCTCTGTCAAATAAATAAATAAAATCTTAAAAAAAAAAAACAAACTGGGATTTTGTGGGTCGCCTTTATTACTATATTGCCAGAGACCCAGTACTGGGCCTGGCACATAACACACACTCAATAAATGTCTATTAAATAAATAAATGTGAGGGTACCTGGGTGGCTCAATCAGTTAAACATCTGCCTTTGGCTTAGATCATGATCCTGAGGTCCTGGGATAAAGCCCCACTTCCGGCTCCCTGCTCTACTGGGAGTCTGCTCCTCCCTCTCCCTCTCCCCCAGCTTGATCTCTTTCTCATTTAAAAATAAATAAAATTGGGGCACCTGGCTGGCTCAGTGGGTTAAGCCTCTGCCTTCGGCTCAGGTCATGATCTCAGGGTCCTGAGATCGAGCCCCGCATCGGGCTCTCTGCTCAGCAGGGAGCCTGCTTCCCCCTCTCTCTCTGCCTGCCTATCTGCCTACTTGTGATCTCTCTCTCTGTCAAATAAATAAATAAAATCTTTAAAAAATAAATGAATGTACAATAACAAAAAAAATGACTGTAGAGTTTTACTTTACAAACTTTTTATTTTTTTTAATATTTTATTTATTTGGGAGAGAATGAGCGAAAGAAAGAGAGAGAGCACACGAGCAGGGGACAGAGGGAGAGGGATAAGGAGACTTCCCTGCTGAGCAGGGAGCCTGATGTGGGGCTCAATCCTCAGACCTTGACTGATTGACCAACCTACGAGCCCCTACAAACTTTTTAAAATGTAGGACAAAATCACTCAAAGTCCACACACATTTATTTAATAGCCTACCATGTAACTAATGTTAATTAAAATCCATATTCTGAGATATCCAAAAATAAAATGCTTATTCATATTCAAGTATTAAATCCACATGTAAGTTTCTAAATCAAGCTTCCTTTATCTGAACTAAAGCAAATCATAGTCATGGCTACCCAAAATTGAGGATGAACTTAAAATAATGTGCATTCGGATATATTTGGTTTCACAATATTATGTTCTTTATCTTCCCAGTCATTATGAACTAACCATATAATGAAATTATTTAGAATGTGTTCAATAAGTAGTTTCCTCTGATAGTACCTTAACTCACTTAGTCACATTACTTCATAACTCAATTGATCATTACAACAATCCATTGAGTTAGGTCATCCAGCTTTTATCTTCCTTTTGAGCAAATGAGATTAAGATAGTGCCCAAGGCTAATCAATAATAATAGTTAACAAGTTATGAGTGTTTACCATGTACAATGTACCAGGCTAGGAGATTTTTTTTTAAGGTTTTATTTATTTATTTGACACAGAGAGGGAGAGCGCACGCAAAAGAAGAGGGACTCTCAGGCAGAGGAAGAGAAGAAGCAGGGAGCCCCATGTGGGGCTCAATCCCAGGACCCTGGGATCATGACCCGAGCTGAAGGCAGATGCCCAACTGACTGAGCCACCCAGGAGCCCCTAGACTAAGAGATTTAACTCAGGACACTATGCCAAGGCTTTTCCAGCTACTATCTCATTTAATCATTACAACCTTCTAAAGTAGGAAATCTTTTCCCATTTAAAGGATATGAAAACTGAGGCAGAAGGAGGCTAAGGTAACTTGCCCAAAGGTATTTTTTCTTTTTCTTTCTTTTTAAAGATTTTATTTATCTGACAGACAGAGATCACAAGTAGGCAGAGAGGCAGGCAGAGAGAGAGGAGGAAGCAGGCTCCCTGCTGAGCAGAGAGCCCCATTTGGGTCTCGATCCCAGGACCCCAGGATCACCACCTGAGCCAAAGGCAGAGGCTTTAACCCACTGAGCCACCCAGGCGCCCCCCAAAGGTATTTTTTCATATCACTTGGACGAGAAACTTCTTCAAAAGTATTCACACTTTCTAAAAATCTGAAGCAACACTTTACCAAGAGACACAAATGGCCAAAAAGAAAATGAAAAGATATTCACCATCAGTCATCAGGGAAATGCAAGTTAAGAACCACAATTATAGGGGCACCTGCGTGGCTCATTGGGTTAAGCCTCTGCCTTCCGCCCAGGTCATGATCTCAGGGTCCTGGGATTGAGCTCCGAATCCGGCTCTCTGCTCAGCAGGGAGCCTGCTTCCACCTCTCTCTCTGCCTGCCTCTCTCTCTGTCAAATAAATAAATAAAATCTTTTTTAAAAAACACAATTATATATCTCTAAACACCTGTTTAAAGAGAAACACACACACAACTACACAAACACAGAGGACAAAAACTCTGATAACAGCAAATGTTGACAAGATAGTGGGGATACAAAATGGAACAGACACTTTAGAAAAGAGTTGGGCAGTTCCTACTTCACTCCAAATAAAAGCTGGAATCTTTACAATTGTTTGGAAAGCCCTTCATTCAGCCTCCCATGGCCTCTAACCTCCTTTTGCCATCAATACCACTTGGTTATAGCTACACAGCTTTTCTTAAGGCCTGAAATGCTCCTCTTGAGATATCAACTTGCTCAACTCCTTCACTACTTCAAGTCTGCTCAAGTGTCATTCTCTCCAAGAGACTTACCATGACTGTCCTATTTAACAGTGTACCCACGCAGCCTCCGCAATTCCTTGCCCCATTCTCCTTTTTACTTCTTCCCATTGCATTCATCACCTATATAACTTACTTTCTCATTTTATTCATTCTCTTTCTCCTCTCAACTCTCCAATCAATGTAAACTCCAGGATCTTTGTTTTGTTCCCTGATACACACTGAACATGTAGGAGGCACAGAGCGGGCACTCATCATATTCCTTGTATAAATGCATGAATGCTGTTTTTATCAGAACAAAATAAATTCTTTTTTTTTAAAGATTTTATTTATTTGACAAACAGAAGTCACAAGTAGGCAGAGAGGCAGGCAAAGAGAGAGAGAGAGGAGGAAGCAGGCTCCCCGCTCAGCAGAGAGCTGGATGCGGGCCTCGATCCCAGGATCTCGATCTCAGAATCTGATCCCTGGGATCACGACCTGAGCTGAAGGCAGAGGCTTTAACCCACTGAGCCACCCAGGCGCCCCTAGAACAAAATAAATTCTTAACACTACTGCACCCTACAGATACTCCTCCTAAAAGCTCGTATAATGTAGAATTTTAAAAATTCCCAGTCTTAACAAGTAATTAAGTATTGACAACCAATCAATTAAGAGAGGGTAGAGACTGAAAACACTTCTTTATGGAAAGGCAGAGGAAGTTTTTAAGAGACAATTATGAACTTTCTGGCCTCACAGTGACACGGATAGAAGGGCTGCACCAGCTACCTGTCATGTAGCCATAGACCAGTTTACCAGAATAACTGGAACCAGTTTTGGTTGTAGGCAATTTTGCACAATTTCCTAGTCAACTTTAAAAAGCTGTCCTCCAATATTTGTTTTCTTTAAAGCAAACGACAAAATCCAATTCTATACTGGGTCATTTATGGTCTTTATAAAAGAAAGAGGTACCCAGAAATGTTTCACTGAAACCCTGGAGTCTTTGTAAAGGATCCGGCTCTTTTCCCTACTATCCAACCCTGAAGAATGGGTCCTTGGTTCGGCCCGTCCACCTCCCCAGCCGCTCCCTGACAGCTCGAGGCCCTTCCTCCCCAGGATCCTGCTGTCACTAGTCAAGTGATTATTAGAAAGAGTACACAGGTCAGGGCAAATATCCCGCCGAGCACTGAAGCAGCCAGAGTCCAAGAACGTCACCGCGGCTGCAAGCACCGTATCTGCCCCGGATCCTGCCCTGCCACCCCACCACCACCGGGTCCTCCCGGCTAGACACCCACCTCCGGCCAGAAAGGAGCGCAGCCAGTAGAAGTCCCGACGGGCGGTGGGCCCTCCGGCTCCTGCCGCCTGCGGCATCGCGGGAGGGGGGTCGGCCGCTGCCAGGGCCGCCGCCGCCGCCGCCGCCGCCATCAGGACCAGGGCCGCGTCGGGGACTCCGGTCGCCAATTTATAAGCCACGGGCTGGGGCCATGGCCACAGCGGGCGGTGACAGACCACCGACCGCCTCGCGGGCGGGACGGAATAACACCCGCAGCGCGGCGCGGGCTGATGGCGTACGCCAGGGGCGGGGCCTGGGCCCGGATCCCAAGTGGGAGTCGCCCGCGCTCGCCTCCTCCCTCAGCCGGCGTCACCCCACGACCCTACTCCCCGCCTCGCTTTCAGGCCTCTTCTGTTCTAACGGAGTAGTAGCGTGGCCCCGGGGAAGGACCCACCAAAACCCCACCACCTCAGAAAGCTCTGCCCGGTCCACTGACTTGTAACCAACCGCCCATCGGGCTACCTTCTGAACTACCTCAGATGAATCCTTTCTAGAACCAATCTTGGGTTCCTTTCTGCTCTTTCCAGGAATCTCTGAGATTGCACCATCTCCCACCAAATCAGTTCTGCCTTCACAGAGCTGCTCGCTGAACCTCAGTTTCAGCCCTTCTTAACTACCTATTAAGTTTCCACTCCACCCCATCGCCTCTGTCAAAGAAATATTGCTAAAGCAGGTTGTTCTTTCTTTGCGGCCCTACAAATTACACATATACTTGTCGGCCCTTTCTGAATCTGTTCTGTGTGCTTGGCTCAGATTTCACTGAGCTCTACTCCCCACCCCTTTCAGCCCTAAACTCTTAGAAACTCCCCAGTTCCTTCTCCCTTCTCCGCTGTATTCCAAGACTCAACTATTTACTCCTTAGGAGCAGTATTCACTTACTGGGAGCCCCTAATCACTTCCAGGCTGGGCGAAATCATCCCTATTCTTTATGACCAAAGGTGTTCTGAACTTATATCCTCTCTTTCAGAAGCTATCTTTTATGATTTTCCTCCATACTTACTCCAACCCTTCTTATCACTGGCACTGGTCTCCTCTTTCTCTTTCTGTGGATATGCTTCTGCAAGGTGTTTCTAGCCACATGTAGTCACTAATGATGAGTCCAGATTTAAATTTTATTTTTCACGGCCCGTGGGTGGCTCAATCAGTTGAGTGGCTGCCCTTGGCTCAGGTCATGATCCCTGGGTCCTGGGACTGAGCCCAGCATCTGGCTCTCCGCTCAGAGGAAAGCCTGCTTCTCTCTCTCCCTCTCTCTGCCTGCTGCTCTACCTACTTGTGCTCTCTATCTCTCTGTCAAATAAATAAATCAAATCTTTTTAAAAATTTTTTTTATTTTTCCCCATGTTCCCAATTTCCGATATCTGCGGGAAAATACAGACCTGTATAATAGTATCATTATTTAAATTTTACATGTCTAATGTCAGGAACCAAAAGCTCCCAGAGTGGAATGACTGCACAACATTGTAAATGTAACTAATGCTTCTAAATTGTACAATTAAAAACGGTTAAAATTGTAAATTTTATTTTATTTAAAGATTTTATTTATTTATTTGATAGAGAGAAACACAGAGAGGGAACACAAGCAGGGGGAGTGGGAGAGGGAGAAGCAGGCTCCCTATTGAGCAGGGCTCGATCGCAGGACCCAAGATCATGACCTAAGTCGAAGGCAGACGCTTAATGACTAGCCACCCAGGCGCCCCTAAAATTGTAAATTTTAAATGAAGTACATCTAACACAATAAAAAAAATACAAAGAAAAAACTAATTTTTAAATACAACAACAAAGGAGAAGTTTCTGTATTTTGGGGGTGCCTAGCTGGCTCAGTTGGTAGACTGTGCAACTCTTGATCTCAGGGTTGTGAATTAGAGCCCCACATTGGGTGTAGAGATTACTTAAAAATAAAATCTTTTTAAAAAATAGGACAATTATAGGGCGCCTGGGTGGCTCAGTGGGTTAAGCCTCTGCCTTCGGCTCAGGTCATGATCTCAGGGTCCTGGGATCAAGTCCCGCATCGGGCTCTCTGCTTGGCAGGGAGCCTGCTTCCTCCTCTCTCTCTCTCTGCCTGCTTCTCTGCCTACTTATGATCTTGCTCTGTCAAATAAATAAATAAAATCTTTAAAAAAAAAAATAGGACAATTATATGATTTCACTCATATGTGGAATTTAACAAACGAAACAGAGGGGGTGCCTGGGTGGCTCAGTCAGTAAGCATCTGCCTTTGGCTCAGGTCATCGTCCCAGGGTCCTGGGATCTAGACCCACGTTGGGCAGAGTGGGAAGCCTACATTCCCTCTCTCGCTGCATCTCTCTCTCTCTGTCAAATAAATAAGTAAATAATAACAAATCTTAAAAAAAAAAAAAAAGAACAGAGGATCATAAGGAAAGGGAGGGGAAAATGGGAAAATAAAGTAAGACGAAATCAGAAAGGGAGACAAACCATAAGTCTTCTTTTTTTTTAAGATCTCTTTTTTTTTTAAGATTTTATTTATTTATTTATTTATTTATTTATTTGACAGACAGAGATCACAAGTAGGCAGAGAGGCAGGCAGGTGGGGAGGGGGAAGCAGGCTCCCCGCAGAGCAGAGAGCCCGATGTGGGACTCGATTCCAGGACCCTGGGATCATGACCTGAGCTGAAGGCAGAGGCTTAACCCACTGAGCCACCCAGGTGCCCCGAACATTTCATTTATTTATTTATTTGAGAGAGAGAGAGAGTGTGCGCAATGGGGTGAGGGGCAGAGGAAGAAGCAGACTCCCCGCCAAGCAGGAAGCCCGATGAGGGGCGTCATCTGGGTCTCAGTGTGGGCCTCTATCCTAGGACCCTCAGTTCATGACCTGAGCAGAAGGCAGAGGCTTAACTGACTTAGCCACCCAGCCGCCCCAAAGACTCTTATCTATAGGAAACAAACTGAGGGGTGCTGAAAGGGAGTTGTGTGGGGAAATGGGGTAACTGGGTGTTGGGCTTTAAGGAGGGCACTTGATTGAAAGAGCACTGGGTGTTATATGCAACCGATGAATCACTACCTCTGAAACTAATAATACAGTATATGTTAATTAATTGAGTTTAAATAAAATTTAAAAACCACAAATTTCTGTATTTTCATATTACCTAACTAGCAAAACTGCCCTAATTCCTAGTGCTAACATGCATTTTTCCCATCCTATTTCATTTCATTAAACAGCATTCCATCCTCAGTCCGTAAACTTTGAGAAATTTCCTAATTAGTCTCCCTGCTTTCCTTTGTCTCCTACTGTCTATTCTCAATATGGGAGCCAAAGCAATCCTCTAAAACCTAAAACAGGAGCGCCTAGGTGGCTCAGTCCTTAAGCGTCTGCCTTCAGCTTGGGTCACGATACCAGGGTATTGGGATCGAGCCCCACATGGGGCTCCCTACTCAGCAGGATGCCTGCGTTTCCCTCTCCTACTCCCCCTGCTTGTGGTCCCTCTCTTACTGTGTCTCTCTTTGTCAAGTAAATAAATAAAATCTTAAAAAAAAAAAACTCTAAAACAAATTTTGCCACTCCTTATCCCAAACCCCTCAGTTGCTTCCCATTATCATTTAGAATAATTCTTATTATATCTCTGACCTCAACTCCTAGGATTCCCTTTAGTCACACTGACTGCTTGTTCCTCATAAACAAGAATGCTCCCCTCAGAACCTTTGCACATGCTGTTCTTTCTACATGTGCTGCTTTTCCTCTAAATATTCCATGTAATTTCCTCCTTTTCACTGCTCTTTCATATCTTTACACAAATGTTACCTTCAGAGAAGCCATTCCTGGCTATAGTATTTCAAATTACCAGCACAGGTATGGACCTAGATGGTTTTATGCTAAGTGAAATAAGTCAAAGAAAGACAAATACCACGTGATTTCACTTATATGTGGAATCTAAAAAACACAATGAGTGAACAAACAAACAAACAGACTCTTATTAAAGACAGTGAAGAAACTGGTGGTTGTCAGAGAGGAGGTGGGTTGGGGTGATGATCAAAATAGATGAAGGGAATTAAGAGGTACAAACTTCCAGTTATAAAATAGATAAGTCACAGAGACGAAAAGCACGATATAGAGAAAATAGTCAACGATATTATAATAATATTGTATGGTGACTACACTTATGGTGAGCATTGAAAAATGTATAGAATTTTCAAATCCCTATGTTGTACACCTGAAACTAATACAACACTGCATGTCAGTTATACTTCCATACTAAATTTTAGATTTTTTTTAAAGATTTTATTTATTTACTTGAAAGAGATTGAGAGAGAGAACATGAGAGGGGAGACGGTCAGAGGGAGAAGCAGACTCCCTGCCGAGCAGGGAACCCGAAGCGGGAATTGTTAGTCATTTTTGAGCAAATTGTTTATGTACACACTTATGAAGAAGAGCCAGAATATACTCTAAGTTGATAATAATAAATCCATTAAATATTAATAGATTTTAGTGGGCCTTTTGTTTCTCGGTTGTAGGAAAGGAACATTGCGGCTTTGGATTTTCTTACCAAATAAAATAGTGAAGTCCTATGGTGAAAATCTGTTTTCGAGTAATGCTTATCAGTGAGCATTTCCCATCCTACTCACTGACTTTCTCTTCTCTGTTGGACTGAAAGATTATCTTCTCAAACATCTTAACACAGAAAATGGTGGAGTATGTGAAATTTCACAGAGTATCTTCAAAAGAAATGTAAGCAATAGAATGGAAACAACATTCGAAATAAGCTCATCAGAACTGATGTCATCGGGGCGCCTGGGTGGCTCAGTGGGTTAAGCCGCTGCCTTCGGCTCAGGTCATGATCCCAGGTCCTGGGTTCAAGCCCCACATTGGGCTTTCTGCTCAACAGGGAGCCTGCTTCCTCCTCTCTCTCTGCCTGCCTCTCTGCCTACTTGTGATTTCTCTCTGTCAAATAAATAAATAAAATCTTTAAAAAAAAAAAAAGAACTGATGTCATCAATATATCAAGACTTCATTGCCTGTATTAGTATTTTATTTGTACTACTGCCACTCACTCCTTAAGTATATGTGGTCATCAATGTGCAACATAGTGTATTTGGCAATTCTTTTTTTTTTTTTTTGAGATTTTATTTATTTATTCGACAGACAGAGGTCACAAGTAGGCAGAGAGGCAGGCAGAGAGAGAGGAAGAAACAGGCTCCCTGCCGAGCAGAGACCCCGACGCGGTGCTCGATCCCAGGACCCTGGGATCATGACCTGAGCTGAAGGCAGAGGCTTTAACCCACTGAGTCACCCAGGCGTCCCCCCGCCTTTTTTTTTTTTTTTAAAGATTTTATTTTATTTATTTGTCAGAGAGAGAGCGAGAGCACAGGCAGACAGAATGGCAGGCAGAGGCAGAGGGAGAAGCAGGCTCCCTGACGAGCAAGGAGCCCGATGTGGGACTCGATCCCAGGACGCTGGGATCATGACCTGAGCCGAAGGCAGCTGCTTAACCAACTGAGCCACCCAGGCGTCCCTCCCCCCGCCTTTTTAAAGATTTTAGTTATTTGACAGAGATCGCAAGTAGGCAGAGAGGCAGGCAGAGAGAGAGGGAGAGGCAGGCTCCCTGCCGAGGAGAGAGCCTGATGCGGGGCTTGATACGAGGACCCTGGGATCATGACCTGAGCTGAAGGCAGAGGCTTTAACTCACAGAGCCACCCAGGCACCCCGTGTTTGGCAATTCTGAGTTAAGATTATAAATGTGCAGAACTAGAGCAGAAGGCTACGGAGGAAATACCTAAACAGCCCACCAGGTGCTGTAACTCTGCTCACCTTTATACACTTGTGTTTGTTTCACTTATGCGTAACACTAATTTTCTTAGTGGATTTCATAATGAAACAGTGAAATGAGAAGTACTTAAAAATATTCCACTTAATTTGATGTTTTTGATTTCTAGTTAATTACTACAAAGCTGGGAGTTTCCGGTCATGTGCACAGATTAATGGCTGGATCCATGGCAGGTAAGAGGAGGGGTATATTTTCTTTCTTTCTTTCTTTCTCTTCCTTCCTTCCTTCCTTCCTTCCTTCCTTCCTTTCTTTCTTTTTTTCTTCCTCTCTTTCTTCTTATTTATTATTTTTTAAAAATAGTTTTTGTGTTTGAGAGAGAGAGCACAAGCAGAGGGTGGGGGAGAGTGAGAGGGAGAAGCAGAAGCAGACTTCCCGCTGAGCAGGGAGCCCATGCAGAACTCGATCCCAGGACCCTGGGATCCTGACCTGAGTCGAAGGCAGTCGCTTAACCAACTGAGCCACCCAGGTGCCCCCCATAATAAATTTTTAAATAATAATAAAAAATAAAATTATAGGGGCACCTGGGCCGGCTCAGTCAGAAGAGCGTGCAACTCTTGATCACGGGGCTGTGAGTTAGAACCCCATGTTGGCATAAAGATTACATTAAATAATTTTAAATAAATAAAGAAAGAAAATAAGATTACCACTTACTCTACCAGTTCTACCAAAACTCTTTTCTCTGCTTTAATTTAATTTCCACAGGACTTCTTGCCTTTACATAAATATATACAAGATTTATATTTATATATAAAATATTCCTATCATCAGTTTTCCTATCATCAGTTTCACATTCCTAGAATGTAAATTCTGGAATGCCTGGGTAGCTCAGTCAATTATGCCTTCAGCTCGGGTCATGATTCTAGGGTCCTGTGATCAAGCTCCAAGTGAGAATCCCTGCTCAATGTGGAGCCTGCTTCTTCCTCTCCCTCAGCTGCTCCCCCTGCTTGTGCTCTCTCTCTTTCTCTCCCTCTCTCTTAAATAAATAAATAAGTAAATAAATAAATAAAATATTTTTAAAAAAATAGAATGTGGGGGCACCTGGGTGGTTAAGTCAGTTAAGCATTTGCCTTTGGCTCAGGTCATGATCCCAGGGTCCTAGGATAGAGCCCAGTGTCAGGCTCCCTGCTCAGTAGGGAGCCTGCTTCTCCCTCTTCCTCTGTTGCTCCCCTTGCTTGTGATCTCTTTCTCTGTCTCTCTGTCAAATAAATAAATAAAATCTTAAAAAAAAAAAAAAGATTCCTTTAAAAAAAATAGAATGTAAGTTCCATGAGGGTAGAGAATTATCTATTTCATTGAGTGATATTTTATGATTATCATTCATTTGATACCAAATAGATGATAAATGATGGTGGATCTACTTAAAGACCAATCTTTTCTATTTTTTTAAAGATTTTATTTTTATGTTAAGTAACTACAATTTAAATTAAGAATTTGAGGGGTGCCTGGGTGGCTCAGTGGGTTAAAGCCTCCTGCCTTTGGCTCAGGTCCTGATCTCAGAGTCCTGGGGTCCAGCCCGGTATCAGGCTCTCTGCTCAGTGGGGAGCCTGCTTCCCCCTCTTTCTCTGCCTGCCTTTCTGCCTACTTGTGATCTCTCTCTCTGTCAAATAAATAAATAAAATCTTTAAAAAAATTTTTTGAAGAAAAAGAAGATTTTTGTTTTTAAGTAATCTCCACACCCAACATGGGACTCGAATTCACCACTCTGAGATCAAGAGTCACATGCTCTATGGGTTGAGCCACCCAGGTGCACCAAAGTTCAATCTTCTTTATCTCTGCCTTTCACTTTTAGAATATCTAAAAACCAGTAACCAGAGGCTAGGAAAACAGAGAAAAATCAATCCACTTCCTTAAAGAATGTACTAAGACGTGGGATGAATGTGAACCTAATAATAAAATAAATATAATACAAATAAAAGTGGGAGTACAAGGGAAGGATCATCTTTGTTAGCGGTCACCCAGGAAGGAAGTAATTGAGCTGTCCTTTGACATGGGCCAAGGCAAAATCACATACATATCCACACACACATAAAAAGACACTCAGTCTGTTCAACAAACAAAGAATAGTCCAATTTGCCTATTTTAAGAAACCTGATCCCCTCTCCATGACTTCCCAACACTTGCATGGCAACCATTGACCAATAACGTTAGAGAAGTGGGTCAAGGTTATATCATGAACAAGTTTAATCTTTGGCTAAATAGTTTAGACTTAGTTCAATGGATAATAAGAAACTGATGACAGTTCTGTTCTAGAAAAGTTGATCTGGAAGAGATTAATAGAAAGTTTGGGAAAGCAGACACTGACAGATCTTTAATAAGGAAGCCAGTTAGGAAGCTTTTGTAATAATCCAGGCAAGAGAGTGGTGGGAGCATGAAAATGTAGTGACCTAAAAGGAAATGGATGGAGGGGTACCTGGGTGACTCAGTGGGTTGGGCCTCTGCCTTCAGTTCAGGTCATGATCTCAGGGTCCTGGGATGGAGCCCCGCATCGGGTTCTCTGCTCAGTGGGGAGCCTGCTTCTGCCTCTCTCTGTGCCTGCCTCTCTGCCTACGTGTGATCTCTCTCACTCTCAAATAAATAAATAAAATCTTAAAAAAAAAAAAAGGAAATAGATGGGGACACTTGACTGGCTCAGTCAGAGGAATGTGCAACCTTGGTCTTGGGGTTGTGAGTTTGAGCCCCACATCAGGTGTAGACATTACTTAAACATATAAAACTTCAAACAAAACAAGAATAAAAGGAAATGGATGAAGGAAAAGTTAAAGCTGCTGCAAACTTTTTGCTAGAGTGATTAACAGACTTGATGGTACCATCAACAGAATAGGGAAGACAGAAAGAGGGAGTGGTTTAAGGCACAGAAAGGGGTTAGAAATATTAGCACAAACAGCAAAGATGTGAAACAAAAACAATAGCAACAAAAAGACAATATAATTTTTTAACGATTTTGTTTATTTATTTATTTGAAAGCTAGCAGAGTGAAAGAGGGCATTAGTGGAGGGGAGGGGCAGAGAGAGAGAGGGAAGCAGACTCCCGGCAGGGAGCTGACGTCGGGCTCAATCCCAGGACCCTGGACTTATGACCCAAGCCAAAGGCAGAAGTTTAACCAACTGAGCCACCCAGGTGCCCTGCCAAAATAATTTAAAAATAAACATTGTACAGGCATGCCTGGGTGGTAAAGTTGGTTAAGCATTGAAATAATGCTTGATTTCAACTCAGGTCATGATCTCAGGGTTATGGGATGAAGACCTAAGGCAGGCTCCGTGCCCAGTGCAGGGTGTGCTTGGGATTCTCACCCTTTCCCTCTCCCTTCTCCTCTGCCCTTCCACCACTGGCACACACCCTCACTCTCCAAAATAAATAGATAATGTCTTAGAGGAAAAAAACTGTAAAGATGATGAAAACATGCGAAGTGCCAAAGAACAAATTTTGTTTTGTTTTTAAGTAAGTTCTACCCTTAAAGAGGGGCTTGAACTCACAACTCTGAAATCAACAGTAGCATGCTCTACTGATTGAGCCAGCCAGATGTCCCTTGCAAAGGACAAAGTTTTGGCAAAGGTTTTGTTTGTTTGTTTGTTTTAAGATTTTATGCCTTTGGCTCAGGTCATGATCTCAGGGTCCTGGGATTGAGTCCTACATAGGGCTCTCTGCTCAGCAGGGAGCTTTCTTCCCCCTCCCTCTGTCCCTGCCTCTCCGCCTATTTGTGATTTCTGTCTGTCAAATAAATAAATAAAATCTTTTAAAAAAATATTTTATTTATTTGTTTGAGAGAGAGAGAGCCAGGTTGTGGGGGCAGGGGTGTATGTGAGCAGGAAGAAGAGCAGAGGGAGAGGGAGAAGCAGACTCCCCACTGAGCAAGGAGCCCAATGCAGTACTCTATCCTAGGACCCCAGGATCATGACCTGAGCCAAAGGCAGACGCTTAACCAACTGAGCCACCCAGACACCCCAAAGTTTGTTGTTTTTTTTTTAAAGATTTTATTTATTTATTTGACAGAGAGAGATCACAAGTAGACAGAGAGGCAGGCAGAGAGAGAGAGAGAGAGAGAGAGGGAAGCAGGCTCCCTGCCGAGCAGAGAGCCCGACGCGGGACTCGATCCCAGACCCTGAGATCATGACCCGAGCCGAAGGCAGTGGCTTAACCCACTGAGCCACCCAGGAGCCCAGTTGTTTTTTTTTTTTAATATGGACAATGTATGACTACCAAATAGATCATATGTAACAATAACTACCTAAAAAGCCTTATTTATGGAGTGTCTGGGTGGCTTTGTTGGTTAAGCTCCCAACTCTTGATTTCTACTCAGGTCATGATCTCAGGGTCCTGAGATCAAGCCATGCCTAGGGCTCTCTGCTGGGTCTGGGGCCTGCTTAAGATTCTTTCTCTCCCTCTGCCCCTCCCCACCTGCTTGTACTCTATCTTGCTCTCTCTCTAAAAAAAAAAGAAAAAAGAAAAAGTCTTCTTTGAAAACTTCCCCATCCTCACAGATACCCCCACATTTTGTGAAACAGGGAGGAATCAATGTGTCATTTTAAGACGATTCATTTATTTATTTGAGAGAGAGAGACAGAGAAAGAGCAGGGCAGTGGGCAGGGCGGGGAATTGTGGCTTGCAGCAGGAAAGGGAGAGAAGCAGAATCCCTGCCGAACACAGAGCCCAACAGGGGGCTCTGACTCAGGACCCTGAGATCATGACCTACGCCAAAATCAGTTAACCAGCTAAGCCTCCTACACACCACTGAGTGTGCCATTTTAATAAACATGGTCATGGATCTTAGCTATCTTCAAGTCTTCTATTAAGTAGTATTTAAGACCACAGATCATTAACTTTTACTTACTTGTATTTATTAGGAATAAGCATCATTGGGGTGTCTGGGTGGGTCAGTTGGTTAAGTCTGTGCCTTCAGCTCAGGTCATGATCCCAGAGGCTTAGGATCAAGCCCTGTTTCGGGCTCCCTGCTCAGCAAGGAGCCTGCTACTCCCTTTTTCTCTCTCCCTCTTCCTGTCATCCTGCTCATGCTCTCTTGCTTTCTCTCTCCCTCTCTCTCTGCCAATAAATAAACAAAATCTTAAAAAAAAAAAAAGAAGAAGCATCATATATCACAGATGTTTCACGTCTTATTAATTTCAATAACTTTGGAGTCAAATGTAACTTACCCTATACATAAGATCTTTGCTCCTTTAGTACAGAATTTATCCATATACAAAATTTAAAATGTTTTATTTTATTATTTTTTAAGTTTGATTTACTTAAGTAATCTCCACACCCCATGAGGGGTTTGAACTCATGACCCCGAGATCAAAAGTCACATGCTCCTCTGACTGAGCCAAATGCTACACAACTTCACATGAAGTTGGACATCTCCATTTTCTTTTGTGTACATACAATGTATGATATTCTAGGGGCACCTGGGTGGCTCAGTCAGTTAAGCATCTGCCTTCAGCTCAGGTCATGATCCCGGGGTCCTAGGAGTGAGCCCCACATTGGCCTCCCTGCTCAGTGGGGAGTCTGCTTCTCCCTCTCCCTCTCCCTCTGCCTATTGCTCCCCCTGCTTATACTATTTCTATCTCTCTCTCTCTGTCAAACAAATAAATTAAAAATTAAAAAAAAAAAAAAAAACAGGGCGCTTCATTGGCTCAGTTGATTGAGCCACTGCCTTTGGCTCAGGTCATGATCCTGGAATCCTGGGATCCAGTCCCATATTAGGCTTTCCCTGCTCTGCCTTCTCTTCTCTAGGCTTCTCCCTCTCCCTTTGCCTCTCACCTTGCTTGTGCTCTTCCTCTCTCTCTCTCCCTCTGTCAAATAAATAAATGAAGTCTTTTTAATAAATAAAGAAAGAAAAATAAATAAATAAATAAAATAAAAACGGTAGTCTATAAGAAAGAAAGAGAGAGAGAGAGAGAAAGAAAGAAAAATATTTTAGCATGTAAGAAGAAACGCCATAACAGGGGCGCCTGGGTGACTCAGTTGTTAAGCATCTGCCTTTGGCTCAGGTCATGATCCCAGAGTCCTGGGATCGAGTCCCACATCGGGCTTGCTGCTCAGCAGGAAGCCTGCTTCTCCCTCTCCCACTCCCACTGCTTGTATTTCCTCTCTTGCTGTGTCTCTCTCTATCAAATAAATAACTAAAATCTTAAAAAAAAAAAAAGAAGAAGAAATGCCATAACTATTTCTGAAATGATACACATGAAACTGTGTAGCAGTGATTACCTCTGGAGGATAGAATTAATGAAGGATGGGGGAACTGTACCTTTTACTTTTCATTACCCATTCTTTTATATGGTTTGAGTTTTTTTAAAGCATGTTTTGGTTATATTTTGAATCTCAGGTAATTATATTTTAAGAAATTGGAGTGCTGGGTGGCTCAGCTTTTAAGCATCTGCCTTTGGTTCAGGTCATGATCCTAGGACTGGGATCAAGCCCCTCATAGGGCTGCCTGCTCAGTGGGGAGCCTACTTCTCCCTCTCCTTTGCCCCTCCCCATGCTCCTGCTCTCTCTCTCAAATTAATGAATAAAATCTTAAAAAAAAAAAAGAAGTTACATGAGATAAACATACTTCTTACTATTTTCAACTCTAGAAATAATATATATTCTGAAGCTGTAATGTCAGATTTCCATGGCTAAGATGCAATAGGCAGTTGAAGAAAGTTTGTGAACACAAGGTAAAGGTTAATAAGAAAAGCAGGAATTTTAGGAAATTGCCTCAGATTTCACTTTTATTTTGGCTTAAGACATCCTGTATTGGGCACCTGGGTGGTTCAGTGGGTTAAAGCCTATGCCTTCAGCTCAGGTCATGATCCCCGGGTCCTGGGATGGAGCATCACATCGGGCTCTATGCTCAGCAGGGAGCCTGCTTCCCTTCCTCTCTCTCTGCCTGTCTCTCTGCCTACTTGTGATCTCTGTCTGTCAAGTAAATAAATAAAATCTTAAAAAAAAAAAAAGACATCCTGTATTTAAAAAATGAAAACTGGGGCACCTGGGTGGCTCAGTGGATTAAAGCCTCTGCCTTGGACTCGGGTCATAGTCTCAGGGTCCTGGGATCAAGCCCCACATCAGGCTCTCTGCTCAGCGGGGAGCCTATTTCCTCCTCTCTCTCTGCCTGCCTCTCTGACTACTTATATCTCTGTCTATCAAATAAATAAATAAAATCTTTTAAAATTTTTAAAAAATAAATAAATAAATAAATAAATGAAAACTGACGTTTTCTAGGTCAAGTCTTTACTAGAGCCCACCAAATCTGCATATTAATTTTTTCAATTTGAGTATAGTTATTGCACATTCATTTCTAACAACACAGCAGAGTAAGAAAGAATAAAAGCATTGAATGCTTGCTTCTCTACTTAATAGATAAATGATCTTAAGGACTTATTAAATATCTGAGCTTTAGTTTCTAATCTATAAAATGTGAGTGACGCCCCCACCCTTGATATTATGTGAATATCAAATGAGATCATGGAGCCATAGAAGCTATCACAGTGCTCAGCGCATAGTAGGTGCTATATTTCTCTCACTTCCTTAGAATGTGCTTTCTTAGACCTGCAGAACATTTATTATTAATTCAGTCACATACATTTACTCTTGACCTACTGTGTTCAAGGCATTATGTTAGATGACCAAGATATAAAAGTCAAAAAGACAAAATTTCTACAGTCTTTTGTAAGAGAGCAAGCAGCTACAAAAAAGTGAGTACAATTTGTTGGAATTAGGGATGTGCATGGAGTTCTACAAGGTGAAAAGAGGAGAGAAACCATTTCCATAAGAGGAGTGGGGAGATTAGGAATGAGACAAGCTGAGCCTTGCAAAATGAGTAAGTTTTCCAGGCACTTGTAGGAGAAAAAAATATTTCAGAAGAGTATCTGAATCATCTCAATGTTGTTACAGTTAGATACAGCAATGAAATTGAGATAGCATAGAAATTGTTTACAGAACTGACCTAATTTATTCTTTCATTCATTCAATAGGTATTTCTTATACAGATGATAAGCATCATAGATACAACAGTAAATAAAAACTTGGTCCAGGGCACCTGGGTGGCTCAGTGGATTAAGCCGCTGCCTTCAGCTCAGGTCATGATCTCAGGGTCCTGGGATCGAGTCCCGCATCGGGCTCTCTGCTCAGCGGGGTGCCTGCTTCCCTCTCTCTCTCTCTCTGCCTGCCTCTCCATCTGCTTGTGATCTCTCTCTGTCAAATAAATAAATAAAATTAAAAAAAAAAAAAACTTGGTCCATCTCTTCATCTTGGGGTGATAAGTTTGAGCCCCATGTTGGGTGGAGAGATTACTTAAAAATAAAAGCTTGGGGCGCCTGGGTGGCTCAGATGGTTAAGCGTCTGCCTTCGGCTCTGGTCATGATCTCAGGGTCCTGAGATTGAGCCTTGTGTTGGGCTCCCAGCTCGGTGGGGAGTCTGTGTCCTCTTCTTCCTCTGCCTCTCCTGCTTGTGCTTTCTCTCTCAAATGAACAAATAAAATCTTTTTAAAAAAAAAAAATAATAATAATAATAAATAAAAGCTTAAGGGGATGCCTGGGTAGCTCAGTTGGTTAAGCATCTGCCTTTGGCTCAGGTCATGATCCCAGGGTCTTGGGATTGAGCCCCACATTGGGCTCCCAGCTCGGCAGGAAGCCTGCTTCTCCTTCTTCCTCTGCTGCTCCCCTGCTTGTGTTCCCTCTCTCACAGTGTCTCTCTCTGTCAAATAAATTAATAAAATCTTAAAAAAAAAAAAATAAAAGTAGGGGCGCTTGGGTGACTTAGTGGGTTGAGCCTCTGCCTTTGGCTCAGGTCATGATCTCGGGATCCTGGGATCAAGCCCCGCATCGGGCTCTCTGCTCAATGGGGACCCTGCTTCCTCCTCTCTCTCTGCCTGCCTCTCTGCCTACTTGTGCTCTCTCTCTCGTCAAATAAATAAATAAAATCTTTAAAATAAAATAAAATAAAATAAAATAAAAGTGAAAACTTAAAACCAAAGCAAACCTAGTCCATGCCCTTCAGGGAAATTATACTCTAGCAGGAAAGACAAATCTTAATCAAATAATCACACAAATTAATGTAAAATGGAAACTGAGATAAGTGCTTTTAAGAGGAGGCTTAGTGCATGGTGATAAAAGACCATAAAACAGGGATTTAACCTAAACAAGAAGTTTAGAAAAGGCCTCCTTAAGGAAGTGATGCTTGAACCCAGAAGTGAAGGATGATGACTAGGCCTTAACTGAGGAATAGAACAAGAAAAAGCATTCCAGAAAAAGGAAACAGAGCCTCTGGTGGGGAATGTTTGGTGGTCTCAAAGGTCTGATCACAATCCCAAATGCGTAACTACAGTATGTCTTTTAAGGGTCAAGAATTCAGATGCCTTCCCCAGATCAGGCAAGTCACTCACACTGATAAAGGTATAAGACAATAGAGGGAGCTGCTGGACTGAAGAAGTGTCACAGTATTTGTTCAGCCTAAAATGAAACTTGTCGGCAAACGAAATTTACTGGTTTATAAGAACAGAAATACTGGTTTGCAAACACAGAAGAAAGCTACTGTGGCTGGAGTAGGAAGAACTAGGATGTTTGTGATACAAGATGAGATAGAGAACTAGGTCAAATCTTATAACCACTAGCAACCTTGTAGCCACTGTGGAGATCTTGTCATCATCCTAAAAGCAACATGAAGCCAAAATATTAAGCTGCAGTTGAGATGGTCAGGTGTACCTTTCAAAAAGATTCCTGCGCATGCCTTGGATAATGGAATAGGGACAAAAGTAGTTATGATTAGACTATTGCAAGATGTGGCACTTGGTCTAGACTGAGGGCCATAAGAATGGAGGGAAATAGATGGATTGGAGAGACGTTGAAATGATAAAATGGGTGAGACTTGGCAATTAATTTGATAAGGGCAATGGGAAGAGGGAAATGTCAAGGATAATTCCTTGGTTCCTGTTAAAATAAATTGTATGGATTCACCAAGGCAGGGATTACTGGAAAAGGATTAGTTTGTTACTGGTTTAGAGCAAGGTGGAAGAACAGAGGAAAGGATGAGTTGCTTGGTTGGGACATAATAAGTTTGCAGAGACCTTGGAGACATCCAGGCGGAGATATTAAAGAGTTGACTATATAAGGAGCAGCCTGGGCTGAAGATATAACTAACATTAGCAAATCAAGGCTAAGGAGAAAGTGAAAACCCAGAATTCAGCCAAGGGTAATTACAACACTTAATGGTTAGCTAGAGAATGATGGCAAAGGAGACAAAGAAGTTGCTACAGATGGAGAGGGAAAAACAAGAATTATAGAAGCCAATGTAAAAGAGTATTTTAAGAATAATATAGTATTGGGTGATGAGTACTGAGTAACATATGGAACTGTTAAAGCACTGAAACTAATATAACAATGTACGTTAACTATGCTGAAGTTAAAATTTAAAAATAAATAAAATAAAAAATAACAAGAAAAAACTAAAGTGTTAGCCTACTTTAAAAAAAAAAGTTGAGCTTAAATGTCTGTGAAAGATCCGAGTTGAAATAATCTGGAGCTCAAAAATGGACTTTAAGTTTAGAGAGATAAACTTGGAGGTTTGTGGCATTTAAGTTGCAATTTAAGTCATACTTATTTAAGGATCGGAGTTTAATATGTAAAGATAGTACTTGTATCCCATCAACAGTAGCAATTACTATTCACACACTTAAGCAAGAATAACACTGATGGATTTACTTACTGTTTTCCTGCCAGAAGATAAAAACACTTTGGAGATATTATCCAATTGCTTCTGTCAGTCCATACTTGACCTGTCAGCAATATTTATTGAGGGTATGACGGTATGAAATCTTATCAAAAGGTAAGATCCAAAAAAAATAGAAGATAACACTCTTACCCTGAAGCCTTCAGGCAGTTGGGGAAATAAAATGTTGACATATGTAATACTAATTAACAGTGCCAAAGTTACATATTGGTGAGTACCAATTAATAAAATTCAACTCTGTTCTTCATGAATGCTGAGGAGGAATGATAATTCAGAGGTTATTTACTTTGAGGGAGTTGTTCAAGAACAGTTTGCTAGAGGAGCTGAGTTGTCAGTGGATTTTAAATAATAGAATTCTAGAGGTGGTAAAGGCCTTGGAAATCCTCAAAGCAATGACAAATATTTTTGAAGTCCTTTTTTTTTTTTCTAAGATTTTTATTTATTTATTTGACAGAGAGAGACAGCAAGAGAGGGAACACAAACGGGGCAGTGGGAGAGAGAGAAGCTTCCCGCTGAGCAGGAAACTCAACACAAGGCTCCATCTCATGACCCTGGGATCATGACCTGAGCAGAAGGCAGACATTTAATGACTGAGCCACCTGGACGCCCCTTTTGAAGTTCTTCTTATAGATAAGGGGCGACTAAGGGAAAGAGGCCTGCAGAGCCCTTGCTTTGTACAGGTCTGTTGTAGATGCTTTACATTTACTGTCATGTTTAAGGTATGGTGACACCGTGAAGTTTATAAAGAAATTAGTCTTGCGGCACCTGGGTAGCTTGGTCAGTTAGGCATCTGACTCTTGATTTTGGCTTGGATCATGGTTTCAGGGTGTAGGATTGAGCTCCCTCATCAGGCTCTGTGCTCAACACAGAGTCTGCTTGTCCCTCTTCCTCTGTTCCTCCCCCGGCTCACTCTCTCTCTTTCTCTCTCTCTCAAATAAATAAAGAATAAAATCTTTTTTTTTAACGAGTTTACTTATTTATTTGAGAGTGAGAGAATGAGAGAATGAGCAGAGAGGAGGGGCAGAGGGAGGGGGAGAAGCAGACTCCCCACTGAGCAGGGAGCCTGGTGTGGGACTCCATCCCAGGACTCTGGGATCATGACCCGAACCAAAGGCAGATGCTCAACCTACTGAGCCACCCAGGCACCCCAGTTAATAAAATCTTAAAAAAAAAAAGAAAACAAAAACAAAACTAGTCTCAATTGTGAAAACAATTGCTGGATGGCAGCCATAGAGTTTAAATCAGACCTCAGAGAGGTATTTAACAACAAAAAACACTTTTCTAAGTTTTAGTTATTTATTTTAGGGAGAAAGAGAGAGGGTGTGTGTGCAGGGGTGGGGAGGGGCAGAGGGAGAGGGAGAGAAACTTCAAGCCAACTCCCCTCTGAGCTCAGAGTCCTACTCCAAACTGGATCTCATGACCCATGAGATCATGACCTAAGATGAAACCAAGAGTCAGACGCTTGACCTACTGAGTCACCCAGGTGCCCCTCCCCCAAATTTCTTCAGCTGTTTCCTGTCTGCTATGAGCCAGGTCCCGAGCTAAGCACTAGGGATATAAAAATGAAAGATAAGCCCCCTTGAGGGGGCATACAGCTTGGTAAGTGGAGTGGAGTGTGTGAGAGGTGTTATGACAGAGATGTGGAAATGTAGCAGACGCCATGTGGAGGGAGCTGTGACACTCCTGATTCTGCCTGGGTCGTTTCATGAGGCTTCACAGACAAGGAGCTCTGTGAGCTGAGTTTTGAGGGATGAGGATAAGTTTACCAGATCGACAAGAATAAGAGTAGTATAGAGGAAGGAGAGATAGAACAGGAGGAAAGACATTCCAGGCAGACCTGTATCTGTTTCAACCTTTCCATCCCTTCTATTCACAAAGCCAGAGAAAATATGTTTGTTAGGAGAGACTCACCATGTAGTTAAGATCTCTTTGAATGAATTCTCAGTGGGGAGGAAGACAATGTCCAGAAATAATTCAGGCAATTGCTTTTAAAGTGCCTAATAGGGGCTCCTGGGTGGCTCAGGTGGTTGAACATCTATCTGCCTTTGGCTCAGGTCATGATCACAGGGTCCTGGGATCCACACATTGGGCTCCCTGCTCTGCTGGGAGCTGTCTTCTTCTCTTTCTGCCCCTCCTCCCTGCTCAGGCTCTCTTGCGTGCGCTCTCTCTCTCTCTCTTAAGTAAATAAATAACTAAATAAATAAATTCTTAAAAAAGAAAAAGGTGCCTAATAGGTGGAGGTCACTACATGTGACATAGAGAAACATCAGCATGCAGCAGGGCCCAGAATGCTTCAGGTAGAAATGAATGGAAAACAGATCAGGAACATTGCCCCTGGTTTCCAAGGTGAGAGATAATGGGCTGGAGTTACAAAGCAAAATATTCTGGGCTATGTTCAGCCTTGGAAGTCTTCTGCTGGACCAGGAGTCCTCAAGCCCTTGTAGTGCCGAAAGAACTCTGAAGAAGAGAGAGAAGATGCTGATGGCTTTTGGCTGGACATGTAAGATAAGACCAAGGATGGCCTACACGTGCCACAGAATTCCAGGACGGAGGTATGTCTTGGAAAGTAAGGTGGTGGGTGGGGGAGCAGCATGAAGGTGTGCTGGGAATGTGACCTCTGGAGAGTGGGTCAGTAAGCTTGGGGACAAATAGATTTTATAGGAACAAGAAACAGCAAGAAACAGAATTTGTCATGGAGAGAAATGGGACTGAAATTGGATGGGAGGGCAAGATCAGGCAAAGGGGTGACCTGGGCGTGCCAAACATAAAGAATCTAGAAGGCAGGGAAGATGGAGCATTGAAGAAACGATGGAAGATGCGAGAAAGAAGGGCCCTTAAAATAGTAAAAACAGAATAAACCTAACCAAAGAGGCTAAGAATCTATACTCAGAAAACTATAAAGTACTCATGAAAGAAATTGAGGAAGACACAAAGAAATGGAAAAATGTTCCATGCTCCTGGATTGGAAGAACAAATATTGTGAAAATGTCTATGCTACCTAAAGCAATCTACACATTTAATGCAATTCCTATCAAAATACCATCCATTTTTTTCAAAGAAATGGAACAAACGATCCTAAAATTTATATGGAACCAGAAAAGACCTCGAATAGCCAAAGGAATATTGAAAAAGAAAGCCAAAGTTGGTGGCATCACAATTCTGGACTTCAAGCTCTATTACAAAGCTGTCATCAAGACAGCATGGTACTGGCACAAAAACACACACAGATCAATGGAACAGAACAGAGAGCCCAGAAATAGACCCTCAACTCTATGGTCAACTCATCTTCGACAAAGCAGGAAAGAATGTCCAATGGAAAAAAGACAGCCTCTTCAATAAATGGTGTTGGGAAATTGGACAGCCACATGCAGAAAAATGAAATTGGACCATTTCCTTACACCACACACAAAAATAGACTCCAAATGGATGAAGGACCTCAATGTGAGAAAGGAATCCATCAAAATCCTTGAGGAGAACACAGGCAGCAACCTCTTCAACTTCAGCCACAGCAACATCTTCCTAGGAACATCGCCAAAGGCAAGGGAAGCAAGGGCAAAAATGAACTATTGGGATTTCATCAAGATCAAAAGCTTTTGCACAGCAAAGGAAACAGTTAACAAAACCAAAAGACAACTGACAGAATGGGAGAAGATATTTGCAAACGACATATCAGATAAAGGGCTAGTGTCCAAAATCTATAAAGAACTTAGCAAACTCAACACCCAAACTCAACACCCATTTCCAATCAAGAAATGGGCAGAAGACATGAACAGACATTTCTGCAAAGAAGACATCCAGATGGCCAACAGACACATGAAAAAGTGCTCCACATCACTCGGCATCAGGGAAATACAAATCAAAACCACAATGAGATATCACCTCACACCAGTCAGAATGGCTAAAATTAACAAGTCAGGAAATGACAGATGCTGGTGAGGATGCGGAGAAAGGGGAACCTTCCTACACTGTTGGTGGGAATGCAAGCTGGTGCAACCACTCTGGAAAACAGCATGGAGGTTCCTCAAATGTTGAAAATAGAACTACCCTATCACCCAGCAATTGCACTACTGGGTATTTACCCTAAAGATACAAACGTAGTGATCCGAAGAGGCACATGCACCCAAATGTTTATAGCAGCAATGTCCACCATAGCCAAACTATGGAAAGAACCTAGATGTCCATCCACAGATGAATGGATAAAGAAGATGTGGTATATATACACAATGGAATACTATGCAGTCATCAAAAGAAATGAAATCTTGCCATTTGCGAGGACATGGATGGAACTAGAGGGTATCATGCTTAGCGAAATAAGTCAATCAGAGAAAGACAACTATCGTATGATCTCCCTGATATGAGGAAGTAGAGATGCAACATGGGGGGTTAAGGGGGTAGGAGAAGAATAAATGAAACAAGATGAGATTGGGAGGGAGACAAACCATAAGTGACTCTTAATCTCACAAAACAAACTGAGGGCTGCTGGGGGGAGGGGGGTTGGGAGAGGGGGTGGGGTTATGGACATTGGGGAGGGTATGTGCTATGGTGAGTGCTGTGAAGTGTGTAAACCTGGTGATTCACAGACCTGTACCCCTGGGGATAAAAATATATTATATGTTTATAAAAAATTAAAAATTAAAAAAAATAGCAAAAACAGCTTAAATAAAATAGCATGGACACTATGTGCTCCAGGGCAAAAGTTACAGAGCAGCCATATAACAGGGAAGACACTTTAGCAAAGGAAGGAAATAGTACTGCTGAGGAAGGGTGGGAAAGGTAAGTAAGAAATCTATTGCTTGGGGGCACATGGGTGGCTCAGTGGGTTGAGCCTCTGCCTTCAGCTCAGGTCATGATCTCAGGATCCTGGGATTGAGCCCGGTGAAGGGCTCCCTGCTTGGTGCGGAGCCTGCTTCTCCCTTTCCCTCTGCTCTTCCTCTGGCTTGTGCTCTCTCGTGCTCTCTGTCAAATAAATAAATAAAATCTTAAAAAGAGAGAGAGAGAGAGAGAGAGAGAAATTTATTGCTTGAGGGCCCCACTTGACAGTTTGGGCTATGGGCAGCTTTAATAGTGAGGGGAATGAAGGCTTAGAACAGGTCCCATGGCAGAAAGAGGCTAAAAATCTCCCCAGACAGGGAGAACTAAGGAGCAATAAAGACTTCAGGCAGATTTAGGTCTTGAGATTTTGAAGCTGGCTGAGGCTCTAAGAGAATTCTGCTGCTTGCAAGCAGTAGAGGAAATGGATGATGGGAATCTAGAGGTCAAGTGGGGATGCTTCCTGGTTGAGTTTGGGAGACGTTATGAGAACAATTGAATTAGTGGATTGAAAAGGTTACCAGTGAATTCGCTGGACAAGGCATAAAAAGGAGAAAATGGCCTAATCTTGTCATTAGAAGTAGGGAAGTAGCTTGCACCAGAACAAGCTCACTTTGGCCACAGATAGTTCTCCATTTGAAGTTTGGTTCTTTTTGGAAGTTGTCTGTAATATAAAAGATCCTGTTTCATCATCATAACTAGAATATGTCTTCATGCTTTACAATTACTGCGAGGACATGCCAATCCTACTTTCTTTCAAAACAATTCTGGCAATATCAGTTTGGTTTTCTTTTTCCCTTCAGAATACTAATTTGATTTCCTTCCTCCCACCTTCTGCACTGAAATGTCTTTTGGTTTGTATCCACCATGTGTTGTCTGGACCTTTGCATTCTTTTTTTTTTTTTTTTAAAGATTTTATTTATTTATTTGACAGACAGAGATCACAAGTAGGCAGAGAGGCAGGCAGAGAGAGAGGAGGAAGCAGGCTCCCCGCTGAGCAGAAAGCCCGATACAGGGCTCGATCCCAGGACCCTGGGATCATGACCTGCGCGGAAAGCAGAGGCCTTAACCCACTGAGCCACCCAGGTGCCCCGCCCCTGTGCATTCTTGACAATTTTTTAATTCAATTTAGAAACTTGAGTAAAAAAGGGCTTTAGGTCTGCGTCTGCCATTAAATGAACCAATAAATGCCCTGAATTCCTACAGACTTGCTCAGTGCAAATCCTCTGGTAATTCCCTTGAATCTTTTCTGCTCTAAGTTTTCTTGCTCTCTTGAACTCCTGGTGGAATTGACAGCATAGATGTTTTTCAATTTTTTTTTTTTAAGATTTAGTTATTTGAGAAAGAGAGAGAGCACAAGTGAGCAACTGAGCATGAACAGAGAGAGGGAGAGGAAGAAAGAATCCTCTCTCTACTGAGCACAGAGCCTAGTGCAGGGTATCCCAGGACCCTGACATCAGGACCTGAACCGAAATCCAGAGTTGACAGCTTAACTGGCTGAGCCACCCAGGCAGGACAAGACAATAGATCTTTCTCAAAACTAAGCTATTGGGAGCGTGGTTGGACCAGTGGATTAAGCAACTGCCTTCGACGGAGGTCATGATCCTGGACTTCCCGCACCGAGTCCCACATGGGGGTCCCTGCTTGGTGGGGAGTCTGCTTCTCCCTCTGACCCTCTTCTCTGTGTGTCTCTCTATCTCATTCTCTATCAAATAAATAAATAAAATCTTAAAAAAAAAAGTAAGCTATTATAGCTTGTGGAGCCTCCCCTGTTATCTTCTAGTATCATGCAAATTGTGCTGTTCTAGATCACCACAGGGCAATTAACTCTCTCCCACCTACTATTATATCATCTACCAGTCTATCCATCCACCCCTGATCTCCTAATACAGAATACTTAGTCTGTCTTCCTTAGTCCTGCCATTTACCGTACCAGGAATGTATAAGATGTCCTCACCAAAACTAGTACAGTGTTGCCAACTTTTTATTTTATTTTGTATTTTAACTCCTCTGTAGTTAATGGTGTTATATTAGTTTTAGGTGTACAAGGTAGTGATTCAACAATTCTATATGTTACTCCGTGCTCATTATGATGAGTGTACTCTTCAGTCCTCGTCATGTATTTCACCCATCCCCCCACCCCTCTGGTAGCCATCAGTTTGTTTTCTGTAGGTAAGAGTCTGTTTCTTGGTTTCTCTCTCTCTCTCTTTTTTTTTTTTAACTTTTGCTCATTTATTTTGTTTCTTAAATTCCACATGTGAGTGAAATCCTATGGTGTTTGTCTTTCTCTGACTGACTTACTTCACTTAGCATAATACTCTCTAGATCCATCCATATTGCAAATGGTGAATTCCATTCTTTATTATGGTTGAGTAATATTCCAGTCTGTGTGTGTGTGTGTGTGTGTGTGTGTGAGATCTTCTTTATCTATCTTTTTAATTTTAAAAAATATTTTATTTGTTTATTTTTATTTTGTGGGTTTTTTAAAATTTTGGTAAAGATTTTATTTACTTATTTATTTGACAGAGAGAGAGATCACAAGCACGCAGAGAGGCAGGCAGAAGAGGAGGCAGAGGGGGAGGGGGATGTAGGCCCTCTGCTGAGCAGGGAGCCCAATGCAGGGCTTCATCCCAGGACCCTGAGATCATGACCTGAGCTGAAGGCAGAGGCTTAACCCACTGAGCCATCCAGGCGCCCCAAGATTTTATTTATTTATTTGAGAGAGAGAGAGTACAAATGAGCAGGGGGAGTGGCAGCGGGAAAGGGAGAAGCACGTTCCCCACTGAGCAGGGAGCCCCGAGGCAGGGCTCCTCCCAGGACCCTGGGATCATGACCTGAGCTGAAGGCAGACACTTAATCAACTGAGCCACCCAAGCACCCCTTCTTTACCCATTCTTCTATCAATGGACACTTAGACTGTTTCCATGATTTGCCTATTGTAAATACTGAAATAAACAAGGGTACATGTATCTTTACAAATTAGTATTTTCATATTCTTTGGGTAAATCCAGTAGTAGAAGTAAGTTCTATTTTTAATTTTTTGAGCAAACTCCAGTATGGTGGAAACTCCATACTCTTTCTCTCAGTGGCTGCCCAAGTTTGCATTCTCACCAACAGTGCAAGAGAGTTCCTTTTACTCCGTATCCTTGCCAAAACTTGTGTTCTTTTATTGTAGCCATTCTGACAGATGTGAGATGATATCTCATTGTGGTTTTGATTTGCATTTCCCTGATGATGACTGATGTTGAACATGTTTTCATGTGTCTATTGGCTATCTGTGCATCTTCTTCAGAGAAAGGCGTATTCATGTCTTTTGCCCATATTTTTACTATTATTTGTTTTTTTTGATGTTGAGTTATATCAGTTCCTTATGTATTTTGGATCTTAACCCTTTATTGTATATATCATTTGCAAATATCCTCTCCCAGTTAGTAGGTTGTCTTTTAGTTTAGTTGATTTTTTAAAAAAATTATTTTTATTTTTATTTATTCATTTTTTAGTAGGCTTCTGGTCCCATGTGGGACTTGAACTCCCAACTCTGAGATCATGAGTCACCTGCTTTACCATGAGCCAGCCTGGCACCCCAGAAGCTTTTTATTTTGATGTAGTCCCAATAATTTATTTTTGCTTTTGTTTTCCTTGCCTCAGAAGACATATCCAACAAAGGGTTGCTATAGCTGATGTCAGATGCTCTCTGATGTCTGTGTTCTTCTAGGATTTTTATGGTTTCAGAGCCCACATTTAAGTCCTTAATTCACTTTGAGTTTATTTTTGTGTGTGGTGTAAGAAAATGGTCCAGTTTCATTCTTTTGCATGTTGCTGTTCAGTTTTCCCAGCACCATTTGCTGAAGAGACAATATTGCCAAATTTAAAAATTTTTGCCAATTGAGATTATATTCTTTAGGAAAGAAACTGTGTATGGGTGTATGTGTGTGTGCATGTGTGTGTGTGTGTGTGTATGTGTTTGAGGAGAATATATATATTTTTATTTCCTAGAGCACTGCCTAAGGTAAATTAGTACGCAGATAAGATGAAATTAGTTATATTTCACTTTTTTTTCTTCTTCTTAGGTAGATACTTTACGTTATTGACTAGTTCCTCATGAATTCTTCAGCCTTTTAGATTCTGTTATAAATATCAGACCCCTTTCCTTTTTTTTTTTCCTAAGATATATATATATATATATATATATATATATATATTTATTTTTTTTTTTTTTTTTTTTTTTTTTTTTTTTTTTTAAAGATTTTGTTTAGGGGCACCTAGGTGGCTCAGTGGGTTAAGCTTCTGCCTTAGGCTCAAGTCATGATCTCAGCCACGTCTGGGGCTCTCTGTTCAGCAGGGAGCCTGCTTCCTCCTCTCTCTCCCTCTGCCTGCCTCTCTGCCTACTTGTGATCTCTGTCTGTCAAATAATTAAGTAAAGGGGCGCCTGGGTGGCTCAGTGGGTTGAAGCCTCTGCCTTCGGCTCGGGTCATGATCCCAGGGTCCTGGGATCGAGCCGCGCATCGGGCTCTCTCCTCAGCGGGGAGTCTGCTTCCCCCTCTCTCTGCTTGCCGCTCTGCCTACTTGTGATCTCTCTCTCTCTGTCAAATGAATAAATAAAATCTTAAAAAAAAATAATTAAGTAAATAAATAAAATCTTAATTTTTTTTTTTTTTTTTTTAGTGGGGCTCCTGCGTGGCTCAATCGTTAAGCGTCTGCCTTGGGCTCAGGTCATAATCCCAGGGTCCTGGATCAAGCCCCGTGTCAGGCTCCCTGCTCAATGGGAAGCCTGCTTCTCCCTCTCCCCCTACCCCTGCTTGTGTTCCCCTCTCTCGCTGTGTCTCTCTCTGTGAAATAAAATCTTAAAAAAAAATCTAATTTATTTATTTGATGTTTAACCACTGGAGACACCCAGGCGCCCCCAGACCCTTTTTCTGATAGGTTCAGATGGGCCTGATGATGTTTGGTGAGATGTTTAAGACTCAGATACCAAAGTGAATATAAATATCATGTACATGTGGAGGTGTCTGGACGGCTGTCTGACTCTTGATTTCAGCTCAGGTCTTAATCTCATGGTCGTGAGTTCAAGCCCTGTGTTGGGTAAATAAATAAAATAATAATGACTATTATCTCCATGCTGATGACTCTCACATTTGTTTTTCCAAATGAAACCTCTTTTCCAAATTCAAAATTGTCCCAGAGTTGGCCAATGGGAGTGCTCTATACTTTTTTCTGACATATTAATTTTCAGTACTATACTGTTGTGAAACGCAGTGAAATTGTTGTGTTACCACAAACACAATTTCACCTACAAGGCCTTTGCACTTGCTTTTTCCTACACATAAAATCTCCTCCAGCTCCCTCCCTTATCTTTTTCAGATCTACTCAATGAGCTCATTGCTGTGTTTAAAACTGCAGCTTTCAGGGCACCTGGGTGGCTCAGTTGGTTAAGTGTCTGCTTTTAGCTCAGATCATGATCCAAGGGTGCTGGGATCCAAGTACCTCATCTGGCTCTCCTCATCGGGAAGTCTGTTTCTCCTTCTCCCTCTGCCTCTCTTCCCCCTCTCCCCACTCTCTCTCTCTCTCAAATAAATAAATAAAATCTTTAAAATTGCAACTTTCCCCAGAACTCCCTGTCCCCTTCCCTGTTTTTCTCCTCCTCCCTCTAACCATCACCATCTGACACACTATATGGATTCTGCTTCTTTGCCTTCTTTATTTTTGTTCCCACGCCCACTCCATTATGGAATGCAAGCTCCACAAGGGCAGAGGTTTCATTCTGCTACTGCTGTTTTCCCGGAGTTTAGAACAGTGCCTGGCACATAGGTATGGATTCAACTAACATTTATGGAATGAAGGGAATGAGTGTTACCATAGACATTTTTAAAAATCATAGACATTTTTTAAAAAAGATTTTATTTATTTATTTATTTGTCAAAGAGCACAAGCAGGGGTAGCAGCGGGCAGAGGGAGAAGCAGGCTCCCAGCTGAGCAAGGAGCCCAATGCTGGGCTTGATCCCAGGATCCTGGGATCATAACCTGAGCCCAAGGTAGCTGCTTAACCATGGAGCCACCCAGGTGCCCTTGTTCTTTGTTTTTAATGTTCTTTCTTTTTTGTTTCTTATGGAGATCAAGTTATGAGTCAAGCTCTCCCAACATTCTTTTTTTTTTTTAAGACTTTATTTATTTATTTGACAGAGATCACAAGTAGGCAGAGATGCAGACAGAGAGAGAGGGGGGAAAGCAGACTCCCTGCTGAGCAGAGAACCCAATGCGGAGCTCGATCTCAGGACCCTGGGATCATGACCTGAGCCGAAGGCAGAGGCTTTAACCCACTGAGCCACCCAGGCACCCCCCAACATTCTTTTCATCTAGGTCCTAGGTTGTTTCTGACATGTATTAATAATTAGGCTTCTGGAAACATTGAGAAAAGCCCATTATTGCAGATAAGATTTATTTCAGAGGCCACGTGTTTTTACTTTCTCCAGCTAAGGTATTTATCTGACTGTAGCTCTGAAAACACTGTAGAGCAGTCATTAGTTTGTTCTGCTTGCCACCCAAGATTCAGGTTCCTCCTGTTTAAGAGGTAAATTTTATTAATCTCTGTATACCTATATCCTAGCTTAAGAATAAATTTGAATGAATCAGTCTGTGAGAAAGGTTGAAAGTTTAGGAATCTTTCTCAAAGGAACAATCTGGTTATGCTTATTAAAGCAAGTATACCAAAGAATAAAAATTAGGTGGAGAATGGGGGTAGAACGGTGTTGAAAGTAATGATAGGGTAAGTCTTTCTCTCCAGCTGAAGTTTTGGCGTGGGAGGAATGATTGTTCCATGAATACCATTTTCATTGCCACTGTGAGCCCAGGAAAGACCTGGATTCCCTTGTCTGTGTCATGACTGACCGCTGGAAGAAGCAATAGCCATCCAACATTTAGGGAGAAATTCCAATGTACCACTCAGTCTTTAAAATATATATATATATATATATATTTATTTATTTTTTTTTTTTTCACACACAAAGAGAGAGAGATCACAAGTAGGCAAAACAGAAGGCGGGGGGGGGGGGTAAGCCCGCTCCCTGCCGAGCAGAGAGCCCAACGTGATCATGACTGGAGCTGAAGGCAGAGGCTTAACCCACTGAGCAACCCAGGCACCCCATGCACCACTCAGTCTTAATTTGACATAATGTACCTGGTTATTCCTTCCAATGCTGATAACTTACTTCTTCTGGAGCCTTCATTGTTTCATCCATGAAGTGAATATGACCACCTCAATGTACAAGGGCCAAATGGCTAACAAAAATGTAATGATGATCTTTTCAGACATCAAGTGTAGAGTCAAGGGAACACAGCTCTCTTAGGGCCTCTCTTTGATGTTGAGGGCAGTTTACCATCATGTGCACCCCAGATATGGCTCAGTTGTGTCATCTCTGATCAGGCATTCCCTTGATCTATCTATAAACATTCAATTTAGAAACCCTAAAATTTGTCTCTCAGCCCAAGGGCCCCTTGGAAAAAAAAGATAATGACAAGAAAAACTTGACACCTCTCTTCCAGTCCAATACTCTCTTTTGACCTTAAGGGGGGGGGAAAAAAGGGTATTATGAGAGAGGAGGGCCAAGGGGAGGTCGAGAGGGGAGTCCAGCTCCAGTTTGGGGAAATCCAGCTCGCATTTTGACTGTAGCTCAGTGGTGCAGGGTCCAGCAAAGGCAGAGCCCCTGCTTTACTCCCTGAGGTCTGTCCTGGGGAGACACTGCTGCTCCGGGGGGCTGACCTGGCGGGGAGTGGCAGCGCAATCCGCTCCCGCACCGCTTTGTGCGCTCAGCCGCCGGTCCCTCGGCTCCCGGGTCTGCCCCCTGGGACAACCCCCTGCCCCGCCCCAGTCATGCAACTCTACCTGCCTCTCGCCCGTGGACCTTTGGGAAGCTGCCGCCCACCCCGGGGGCTCGGGCCCTGACCCTGCCAGGCAGCCGGTAGGTGTCCGTCCTGGGCCCGCTCGAGCTCCTCGCGCCCGCGGGGGCCCTGGGCTCCCAAGTTGTGGGGACCCGCGCGAGTTGGAAAGTTTGCCCGAGGGCTGGTGCGGGCTTGGAGCCGGGGGCACGCGTGCTGCCCTCTGAGCCTGAGCCGGCCAGTGGTGAGCTGGGGCCGGGGCAGAGGGCAGGGGTGCGGGGACCCTCAGGCCGAGGCCGGAAGGGGGTGCGAGGGGCGATACTCGGCTGGAGCTGGGATGAGGGCCAGAGCTGGGCGTCCGCGGCTCCTCCGGGTCCTCAGGGGTGGGCCCACTCCCCGCGGAGACCCCCTGCCCTGAGCCGCTGGGGGAGCTTTTGTTGCGGGTGGTAAACAATGCCCCCGGCCGGAGGACTCGGCCGCCTGCCCCCGAGGCCCAGCTGCGGCGCGGGATTGGGGGGGATGTGGGGGAGCGGGGCCCGGGGCTCTTTGGGCTCGGACCTCAGGCGCCGCCGCAGCTGGGCTGGGGGAGGGCAAGTGTACCTTCGGGGATCCCTGAAGGTGCCGGCGACCCATGCGCCTCTTAGGAGACTTGAAAGTCCGGCGCCTCAAGATTAGAGGAGTTAGGGCAAGTTGCGGGTGGGGAACCCGTCCTGTCGCATAATCAAGCGCACCCCCCAAACATTTTCTCCCTCCCCCACGCTCGTGTCGGGCATAGGTTCGTTGGGAAACATTTGGCACTTCCCTCCCTGAGCATTTCGGGGAGGGGACTCCAAGGATGAAACTTTAGAGTGGAGGTAGCAGGGTAGTCAGACCCGAGGTTCCCCGGAGTTACACCGATCGGGGAGGAAGGGAGTAGGGATAGAATTGGTGTTCTGTCAAAATGGCTTTTTGAAACTTCTTCTGAGCGCCACCAGGTCGCCGAGCGCGCTGGCGTTGCCGTCGCGTCAGTCGCACTGGCGGGATCCCGAGGGCCGTGGAACCGGGGGCCGTGGAGCCGGGGAGGGGCCGGATTCCGGCCGGAGCCTGCTGCCAGGGCCGCCAGCCCTTCACGTGTCGGGGAGGGAAGGGGCTAGATCTCTCTCCCGCTCCCTCGCTCCTCTCTTCCTCCCTCCACCCAGACCCCCAACTGATTGAGCTTCTGGAAGGGCTGTTTGCAGTCCACACAGTTCCACAAAAAGTGGTCAGGAAGTTGCCAGCCGTCTCCAGTAGGCTTTCCACATGAATGGGGAACCCAAATTGCGCATTTCGGACCCAATAAAATAAATGTATTACCAAGAAAACAAACATTGCTTGAACTAGGAGTGTTTCCCCCGCCCCCATCTCGTCCTCTTCCCAAATTAACCATTTTGCCTCGGTCACTCGTTTGCCACTCCTCCCCAGTTCCAGTCTCTAGTACCACATGAGCTGCACAATACATGGTAATGGACAGTTTATGAAGAAATAAGGTGTAAGTGCTTCGAGACGAGAAGCGAGTGGAAGATAGGTGCACAGTTTTGTGTCCGTGGGGTGCGCTGCGCGCCGCGCCGGGATGGGTTGAAGGGCGGCGCTGTAGGGCAGCAGCCTCAAGTCGGTCCTAAACCCAAAAGTGCTCACTTGCCTTTCTCCCCCCTCCCAACAATATTTAATAAAATAAATTTAATGAAGTAAAGACGATGGCTTCTTTAGGCCTCAGGATGCCAAACACACGTATGTATGTATGTATGCATGCATGTAGGCAAATATATCTATATTTGCTTGTTAACCAGTTAGGGCAAGAGTAATTGAGGATATATCAGGAATTTATGACGACAGTTAAACAAGGGTGGTACACGCAGGTAGGTGCCTAGATAAGGAAATGTTTGGAGATTAGTCCGTATAGTTTCCAAGAACTGAAAGACTTCCATACTGTGATTTTGGGTGTGTTTTCTGATTTTAATCAGTTTTAGGTTAACTTGCCTTCCCTTCCCTCCCCAATTAAGAGATCCTAAATAGGTTGGCTGCTAGCCTCTGACAGTGTTTAGTCATGTTATGAAATCAGCTAAACTTCAGAATCAAGATATAGGGGAGTTATTGGCACATAATGTCCCTTTTTCCTCTGCAAAGATTAGTAGCGGGGACTTAACAACTCTTCCACCACCGCTTACCATTTTAATGAGAGTTAACTACCTAACTCAGCTTTGGTCTTCCAGAATTGATAGGTCGGAGGTTTAAATCAGACATGGTTCTGCCCTTTGTTTCTCTTCCCTCTCCAATCTTCTTTATCTGGTTTGTCTATCCCCTCCCCCACTCTCTTTGCATCTATCCTTCTTTCCCTGCACACTTAAATTTCTTTTTTCCCCCTAGGTCTTCTACCTTTAGTCTTCAGCATTTTGATCCCAGTTATCTTTTTTATATTCTACCTTTATTACCATAAATCTCTTCCTCTTCCTCTTGTCTTTTGCGCCCCTCTCCCCTTTAAAGAGACTTTTTCTTCTTTAGGTTTTTTACTATTCCCCCTGTATTTTATGTTTTCCTTGTTTTTGGAAGAGTCATGCTATCTCCATTTTAACTTCTCCCTTCCCTTTTCTGTGGCCCTCTTAGGCCTTTTTTTTTCTTGCTCTCTGCAGGGCAGCGGGGGTATTTTACATATGGAAGGAGCCTTTGACTAAATCTGCTAGTATTCTAGTGAGTTTCCTTGAACAGCCTTTTCCTTGTGCGGAGGGCTCTCACACTTCCTGTGGTAGAAGACTATCTAGGAACTGCAAGCAGCCCGCCCGCCTCGTCTTCCTTTAGATGTAGAACTTAGTTGCTGGACGAAGCTAAGCCGGGTGGTGCCTTTTAAAAGAAATGTTTAACATCTTCTTTCTCTCAGTCAAGTGCAGTAGGCTTTAAATTCTAAGGCGCTGAATGGAGTGACTATGAAATCAGAGCCTCTTTTGCCTCTAGCCCTACGATGAAAATACTCACCACTCTTTTTGGCCACCGCTGGTAGTGGGAAGGGTTGCAATATAATTTTAAATTGACATGCAGGCTGTATGGTTCCATCATTTCAGCCACTTCCTGCCCAGGGGACTTTGGGAGATCCAGGAGGAGGAGGGATGTAGGTGGGAGAGGATTTTCTGACGTGGTGCTGTCAACATTGTCTTTTACAGAAAACTGATACAGTTTAGGAAGTCAGCTTTTTATTTTTTAAGCAAGGGATTACTTCCATAATTACAAAAAGGCCGTCTGTAGGGAAAAGTTGAATACTTAGTAAGCTCAAATAATAGTGATGAAAATACCTTATCCCATTTGTTGACCAATCTGGTTAGGTAGGTTTATGTTACTTGTGAATAATTAGCAGATCCTTACACTGGGATGTTTGTCATATTCACCCTGGGTCCTGCTCCTGCCACTTCTGCCCTCTGTCTTTTAGCTTTATATTCTCTACGTTAGGCTGGCATCATGTCTTTCCTGTTTCAAATTATATGTTGACCTCTTATCTCCTGGCTTAAGATGTTTGGATCTCATATGCTCTAGTCCCCTATATCACAAGGACATTTTAGGAAAAAGAATTTTTACTTTTGTGCCCTCTGGTGAAAAGACTTGATAACTAATGTTTTGCGTCCCATAGTGGTTGGAGTTTTTTGTTTCATTTTGTTTTCTCTTCCAGGAAAATAAGAAGCCCCAGAATCATATCAATGAATTGCAAATAATTAGGGCCTATGGTATCTGTTTAATAACAGGAACACCATTTTCTTATTTTCTGCTCTGATAATATTATTCTGCAGCTATCTCTATAGCACTCAGACTCTTGGATATATTCTAGAGTAGAATAAAACTGATTTTGAGAGATATTATAATGTCAGTATTCATCGGAGATGAAAAATGGGAAAAAAAAGAAATAAAAACTGGAAGTAGAATTAATTTTCAATTGTAAATATCTTTTTGTATGACTTAAGTACTCTATAATAAACAAAAGCACCCAAAAAGAAGGAAATGGAGCCTCTAATAATGTTTACAGATTAATAAGGAAAATAAATATCAGGAGATCTGTGGGGATAATTCCATATTTAAATATGGACCTGTTAAGAGAATGGACTACATTTTCCCCCCCCCACAAATTTAAAAAAAAAAGCAAAAAAACAAAAAAAGAAAGCTTGCTGCCTCTCCTCCCAGAGTTCAGCCCTGGGGATAACTTAGTTTATCACAAAAGAAGGTCACATTTCATCAGTGGAGCCAAGGGTGATAAAATTAGGATCTTGTGGGAGCCCTTATTTTGTTTCTGATTGTCTGTTTCTTTGGCTGGGTGGTACCCAGTGGTTTCTCCCCTGCAGTTGGGTTTTTCAGGGGTCATTGGCCTCTTTCACGATCTCATAAAAAGGCTGTTACCATTTAAAGAGGCCACATCTTCCCAATCCATGTTGCTCATACCTTTTCCATTTCCTTGGCAGGCTCTTTTTCAGGAGATAAGGTTTGAATGGTAAACATTATCTTAATTACAAGCCTGAATTTCTAAAGCACTTTAATTTAAAAATATAAAAGAATATATGGGACTGAGATCAATTTATAAACTACTTTCAAAAGCAGATCCCATGACACCTTCTGGCATATCCAGATTATTTGCCTACATATGTGAATTTTAATTTTCGTGGCTGATTGCAATACCGAGATTATATGCTCCTAATAATTTTTTAGCAATGTAATCTTGATACAAGAGATAAAGCGAGCTTATACTGATATTGTTGAATTTCTGAAGAATGGAAAGGATTGCTTTTTGCTATCTGAAAAAAACATCCTTATAAAGACTGCTGACTTTCTGGAGATTAGAACTGGAGTGTCTTTTGTTTTCTAAAAATACTGGTACAAAAAGCAGTGGTCTTTGGAGAAAATATCCTACAGTTTTTCACAGCCAAAAAGTTAGTGCAAGCCAAAAACTTTTTTTTCCTTTTTTTAAGAAAAAGGGGAAAAGCAGTAAGCTTAGATGCCAAGAACTCAAGTGAAGTATTGTCTGGTCTAGTGTTTGTATTTAGTACAGATTTATCAGACTTATTTTTCTTGTGGTTAATGTTATCACTAATGTCAATTTAAAAAGTCTGTCTTAAAGGCACAATACTTTGACTTTCAGTGTTGTGCTCTGGGATCTTTTATTATAGTACCTGGCTTACAATGTGTTAAGTGATAACAGAAACAAAAGAACTGGATCTTGTTTTGCAGAATACAGCAGACTGTGGGTTAAAGTGCCTCTAATAATGATAACCATCCTTTCGCTTGTTTTCTCTTATTATTTTGTGTGTGTGTGTGTGTGTGTGTGTGTGTGTTTTAAGATTTTTATTTATTCACTTGACAGAGATCACAAGTAGGCAGAGAGGCAGGCAGAGGGAGAGGAGGAAGCAGGTTCCCTGCCAAGCAGACAGCCCGATGCGGGACTCGATCCCAGGACCCTGAGATCATGACCTGAGCCAAAGGCAGAGGCTTTAACCCACTGAGCCACCCAGGCACCCCTTTTTTTGTGTTTTGGAAGTATAAGCAGCCTTTTATTTTTTTAGCTCCCATTTATTATTAAACATCTATTATATGTCAGCCCTGTGCTAAGTGTTTACACAGGTCATCTTATTTTATTCTCATGGTAACCCAATGAGGTTCAGTACTATTTCCTATTCTATTATACACGAGGAAACTGAAGGATAGAGAGACTAAGGAATATATCAGAATCCTATGACTAGTAATGTTTCTGAGCTGGAAACTGAACCCAAGTCTGCCTATTTCCAAAGTCCTTCTTACCTTACCTTCCCCCCCCCACCCCGGGTCTCTCCTCAACCTCAGATACCACTAGGAAGCCACCAGGCTTTCTTTGTAGGAGCCCAGTGATACCTCAAAACAACCTCGTTTTGATGTAGAAACTTTGACTCAGTTAAATAGGTTCTGGGAGGACATAGCTGGTGATCACAAATTCAAACTCAAAGCTTTCTGATGGACACATCTCTAGTTACTAAACCAACCAGTGCATCCCAGGATTACCTGGATGGAATTAGTACAACAAAAACAAACGCACAATTGGAGAATGTTAGAGGGCTGTCAAATTTTTACTTCCTCAAGTAATAACAGTATAAAATAAACCTATCGCTACCATTTCACAAAAGAAAGGACTTGTATTTTTAAAAGAAAGGACATTTTTAAAAGGTTTTATGTATTTATTTATTATTTGAAAAAATTTATTTGAGAGAGAGAGCCCGCGTGCGCGCGCAAGAGAGAGAGAGAGAGAGAGAGAGAGAGAGCGCACGCATGAGCACGAAGTGGGGGGCAGCACGAACGGGGGAGGGGCAGAGGCAGAGGTAGAGGAAGAAGCCAACTCCCCCGCTGGGTGTGGTGTCCTGGCAGGCCAGCCCCCTGTGGGGCTGGGGGTGGGGGACAGGGGCGGACCTTCATTCTAGGACCCTGTATCATGACCTTAGCTGAAATCAGAGGCTTAACTGACTGAGCCATCCAGGCGCCCCTATTTATTTGAGAGAGAGCAAGTGAGCCTGAGTGTGAATGGGGGGGAGAGGCAGAGGGAGAAGAGTGAGAGAATCCCAATCAGACTCTCCCTCAACATGGAGCCAGTCGTGGGGCTCCATCCCCTGATCTAAGATCATGGCCCGAGATGACCGCAGTGGAAACCAAGAGTGTGGGTTGCTCAACAGACTAAGCCACCCAGGCACCCCAAGAAGAGTTGTTTAAAATGAATAAATTCAACTTTAGAAAAACGTGATGCTGCCTGTTTTTTTTCTGATTTTGTCACAGACTGTTGCTCATTTGGTTGCAGACCAGTTTTTGGTAACTATCCTGTACCATGCTTTCTTACAAATCCAAAAACTTGTCAACTGTTAAAGAATCCTCACCCATGGTAACACTCTTGATTCTGTGATCTTTAGGGAGTGTATTGATACATCTTGTATGGTAAGCTTTATTCTTTTTTTTTTTAAGATTTTATTTATTTATTTGACAGACAGAGATCACAAGTAGGCAGAGAGGCAGGCAGAGAGAGAGGAGGAAGCAGGCTCCCTGGGGAGCAGAGAGCCCAATGAGGGGTTCGATCCCAGGACCCTGGGAATCATGACCTGAGCCTAAGGCAGAGGCTTTAACCCACTGAGCCACCCAGGCGCCCCTGGTGAGCTTTATTCTTGTTCATAGTTTGGTTTTATTCTGCGTTAGGGTAAGCAGTCTGAAGATACCAAAGACGATTATGATAGCTCTTAGTCCCCTTTCATTTTCTTCCTTTTTCTTGCTTACCTTCCAAATAATAGTTGCTTGCCTAGTATGATTTACTGTTCTAATGATCTCATTTTCTCTTTATTTCCAATTTCCTTGCCTAGGCATTCATCATGAAACTTTTGAGACCCTTGGTAGAAGGGATTTTAGAACCAGCAGTCTTTGGATTAAGTCGGGTGAAAGAGAAAAGAGGGACATCATTTCTGGGTGTGGGCAGTGCCCACCACAGTGCCTTCCTTATACATAGTAGGTACTCAACAGTTAATTGTTGGACCCGTGAGTCTTTTTTGTAACCTAATCTGTCAATACTAACTCCTCAGATTTTATGCTATTTTTGTGTGCATGTGTAAAGCTCAGAATTTGTAGACTGTCCATTGGAATGTGGAATTAATATTATTGGATCTCCAAATAGAGTTTCTTGGATTATAATAAGGCTCTTCTTCTTATGGTTTTACCAGTTTTACTGTCCAACACATGACATCTTTGCCTGTGTGGTGATGTGCTGAGGAAAGAGATTAAGAGATAATTTTTTAAGGACCCAAAATTGTAAAGATTGGGATTTGACCTTTCAACTACATGTAACTACAACAGTTGTGGTTTCTAATACGGAATAACCCCCCTTGCTTACCCTGTGCACGGAACTTCGTCAACTAAGTCAGTTGTCACAGTAGTTAAAGGGGCTTTATTTGTGAATCCAGGGTTTAAAGGATGCTTTAATATCTTTTGTGTTTATATTTTCTTTTGCAGTAAACCTTCTCAGTGCCCTAATTTTGATTAATAATTGTTAGTAGATATTACATTTCAAATGGGAGAATACATAGGAAGAAGACTCACTCCCGTTATTTTTGTTGTTGTTATTTCAGACCAAAATCTTGTGCCAGTGAGCTCAGCCATGTTGCATCCAGATTCTCCTCAGAAGTGAGACTTTCCAAAGGACCAATGACTCTGTTCCCTGTGCCCTTTCATTTTTTCCTACTCTGTAGCTATGTCTCGATCCCGCCATGCAAGACCTTCCAGATTAGTCAGGAGGGAAGATCTAAACAGAAAGAAAAGCAGCCAACTGAAGAAGCCATCTAAGGCAACCAACAAAAATGTGGCATCAGTCAAGACTGTGAGCCCTGGAAAATTAAAGCAATTAATTCAAGAAAGAGATGTTAAGAAAAAAATAGAGTCCAAACCACCTATGCCAGTCAGAAGCCTTCTGACAAGGGCTGGAGCAGCACGAATGAATTTGGATAGGACTGAGGTTCTTTTTCAGAACCCAGAATCCTTAACTTGCAATGGGTTTACAATGGCTCTCCGAAGCACCTCTCTTAGCAGACGACTCTCCCAACCTCCGGTGATCATAGCCAAACCCAAGAAAGTTCCACCTCCGAAGAATTTAGAAAAGCAACATGAATGTGATTATAATGTAGTTACTGACATGGGAGTAAAACACTCAGAAAATGATTCTGTTTCAACACAAGTCCCCCTAATTGCTTCCGATATAGAGAATCTAATTGGTGTACAAAATGCATCTTTATTTAAAGGTGAGAGCCAAGAGACAACCCAGTCTTGGTCCCAGAGGGTGGAGGGTTCCAAAGTAAATGTCTCCACTCAGAGTGATCCTATAGTAGAGATCGTTTCTGGGTCATCAGAAGAGACACGTGGTGGTGAAGGACTATTCTCTAAAGAGACTTTGAATGATATCAACGATTCCCCTAGAATGTTTGCTCAGGACACTCTGTGTGCTCCTTTGCTCCAAAGAGCAGCCCTCAAGGTTACTTATGAAGGAAACTCCAGCATTCAGTTAGAAGATTTGGGTTCACGAGTAGAATCTCTTAAGCTGTCTGATTCTTACCTGGATCCCATCAAAAGTGAACGTAATTGCTACCCCACCTCAAGCTTTAATAAGGTTGTACCTGAATTGGACCTTAGAAACTGTTTGTCCATTGGTGGGTCCATATATCCTACCTCATTAATAAAACTCCTCTTGGCGAGCTCAGAACAAGAAGCCCTTGGTGCTAAACCGGATCATCAAGAGGTACTCAAAGCTACCCCAGATCAACCAGAAATTCCTAATACCACCCCTGTCATAGGACAGGCTTTTAGTGCTGTCCCACATCAATGGGAAGTTCCTGGTGCTAACATAATTCATGGAGAGGCTCTGGATGAGACCCCAGACCCACCAGAGATGCCTGGTGCTGTTCCAGTCCAAGGAGAGGTCTTTGGTTCTATCCTAGACCAACAAATCCTTGGAATGGGTGGTGGTACTGCCTCCGACCCACCTATCTTTCTTCCTGCTCCTCTAAACCCAATTGCTACCTATAATGCTCTCCCAGAATGGCCTGAGCCCCAGAGCACTGTTTCATATGGGCTTGAGGTCCACGGCGCTGTGCAGATTTTGCCCTTGGGCTCTGGTCACACTCCTCAGGCATCATCAAACTCAGAGATAAGTTCGGTACCTCCAATAATGACTATTAGCAATATAGAAAATGAGAAGCAAGTTCATATAAGCTTTCTGCCAGCTAACACTCAGGGGGTCCCGTTAGCCCCTGAGCGAGGACTCTTCCATGCTTCCCAGGGCATTACCCAACTTTCCCAGGCTGGTCCCAGCCCATTGGAAGGTGGGAGCTCCCAGATCGGCATGACCAGCGTGGCTGACCTCAACACCACAGTGGTGTCCAGACCAGTGTCACTCGCCAGTACCTCTTCTTCCTATACAACTTTGCTACCTACTTTGGAAAAGAAGAAACGAAAGCGGTGTGGGGTCTGTGAGCCCTGCCAACAGAAGACCAATTGTGGTGAATGTACTTACTGCAAGAACAGAAAGAACAGCCATCAGATCTGTAAGAAAAGGAAATGTGAGGAGCTGAAAAAGAAACCATCCATCATCGTGCCTTTGGAGGTGAGTAAATCCCCACAGGGTGGGGCTCCGTAGAGTGATCTGTGCAGAGACTAGGTGATTCAGATTCAGTATTATGTCCTTTGCCTTTGGTAACATTTTTTTTTTTTTAAGATTTTATTTATTTATTTGACAGAGATCAAAGGTAGGCAGAGAGGCAGTCAGAGAGAGAGAGGGGGAAGCAGGCTCCCTGCTGAGCAGAGAGCCCGATGTGGGGCTCGATCCCAGGACCCTGGGATCATGACCTGAGCTGAAGGCAGAGGCTCTAACCACTGAACCACCCAGGTGCCCCCTTTGGTAACATTTTGTATTCTCTATAAGAATTTGTGGATCTACCCGAAGTATGTCTTGTCCAGTGAGTAATACTTTAGCTTATTTTTAGAATTTGTCTCAGAAAACTAGAACATAAAGTTTTTCCATTATGGGATTTGATGGAGACAGAGAAATGACATGAAATGTGGTTTTGCAAAGATTTCCACTATGCCTTATTTTGGCTAGTTGTGTGTCTTTTATGGAAGTTACAGATTTAACTTAAATTTAAATTAAGAGTGGAACAAATTAATTAACTCCCTTGCAGCTTGAGGAACCAGTGGAATTAAACTTCTACTCTTTTTTTTTTTTCTAAAGATTTTATTTATTTATTGACAGACAGAGATCACAAGTAGTCAGAGAAGCAGGCAGAGAGAGAGAGAGGAGGAAGCAGGCTCCCTGCCGAGCAGAGATCCCGATGCGGGGCTCGGGGCTCCATCCCAGGACCCTGGGATCATGACCCGAGCCAAAGGCAGAGGCCCTAACCCACTGAGCCACCCAGGCGCCCCAAACTTCTACTCTTTTGAAAGAATAAAACTGTCTGTATCCTTCATTTTGAAACTTTGCCTTTGAAGGTATAACAATAATAAAGTTTTAATCTTAACTTTTGGCAGATGATTTCCGCCTGATTCACATACCCCATGTGGTTGTTAGGATTATCAGAAGTTCAAAATGGTTTGCAAACTCCAAAGTGATACATTGGTTCTCATTATTACAGTTTATGAGCCTAAGGTACTGAAAATATTGGTTGGCTTAGACTTTATTTAAAGGATTTTATGGAACTTGATTAATACTTGATTTTCAGACCTTTAAAACACATGCCAACTATGGTGTTAATGATTTTTTGATCACTCATTTGAAGTTATGCTTATTTTGTGTCTGCTATAAATACAGGCATAGTAGAAGAGATTAATTTAAAAGTATTGTGAACTTAAACCTAGTCATTCTTTACTGTTTCACTCTTAAATTATCTGTCCCCAAATGCTGACTTTCTACTGGATCCTTTGCAAACAAGGTCGGACATTTAACTGATTATGTATTAATGGGCATTTGAGGTATTTCTAAAATATTCTGTCATTATAAACCTTACTGCAATGGATAATTTTTATTCAAGTCACTTCACATGTGTGGGAGTGGCCAGTAAATGGTTTACAAACATACGTCTAAACCACTAGCAGCAATATCTTACAGTTCCATGTTTGTAACATTGCCAAATGGCATCATTGCTGAAAGTACTCACGTGATCTCTAATAGGTATAGTCCAGTTTGTTTTCTTTTTTCTAAACCTGCTCCTCTTTTTGCATTATGTATTTGACTTAACGACTGACCATTTACATGGTCACCCAAAATGGAAAATTCAGTCATCTTTGAGGCCTTCCTCTCACTTTTCTAGATTTCTTGTTCTATGAGATTGGAGCACTCCTACCTTTCTATTTTCTTGGCTACTTCTGTAGTTGATGCCTTTGTCTTTTATTGGGACAATTTTAGTGTTCTATTACCAGCAAGTATTGACAGCACTTCTACTCCAGGTTGTGCACTGGGGATATAGTTGTGAGTGTCCCAGCTAAAAGAGAAGTCAGGATGTTGAACCCTTTTTTTTTTCTTTTTTTAAGACTTTATTTATTTATTTGACAGAGAGAGATCACAAGTAGGCAGAGAGGCAGGCAGAGAGAGAGGAAGGGAAGCAGGCTTCCTGCTGAGCAGAGAGCCCGATGTGGGGCTCGATCCCAGGACCCTGAGATCATACTTGAGCCGAAGGCAGCGGCTTAACCCACTGAGCCACCTAGGCGCCCCAATGTTGAACCTCTTAAGTGCAGTTCAAGTTTTCTTTCTAAAACCCTGATGATTCTCCTACTTAAATACATTTAGTTCTCTACTCTGTGTGATGTATCTCACGCAAAACAAAACAAAACAGAAATAGAGAAGAGCTCTTTGTGCCTTCCCAGTATAGATGAAGCCTAGCTTCTTTTTTTTTTTTAAGAGAGACTGCCAGAGGGAGAAAGATGAGGGGGGTGAGGGAGGGTAGAGGGAGAGGGAGAGAGAGAATCTCAAGCAGACTCTCCACTGAGCACGAAGCCTGATGTGGGGCTTGAGATCCCATGACCCTGAGATCGTGATTTGAGCCAAAATCAAGAGTGGGATACCGGGGCACCTGGGTGGCTCAGTTGGTTGAGGGGCTGCCTTCCACTTAGGTTGTAATCCTGTAGTCCTGGGATGGAGTTCTGCATCCGGCTCCCAACTCCATGGAGAGTCTGCTTCTCCCTCTGACCTTCTCCCCTCTCATGCTTTCTCTCACTCTCATTCTCTCTCAAATAAATAAATAAAATCTTAAAACAAACAAACAAACAAACAAACAAAACGTGAGATACTTAACCCGCTGAGCCACCCAGGTGCCCCCCAAAAGATTTACTTTTATCACTTACAAAGCTGATTCTGAAGAATGTATTTGGTTGTCCTTATACTGAACCCTGGCCCCAGATAGACCATAAGTTCATGGAGAGGCAGAGGAGAATAAAGGGAACACTTCTCTGAGGGAAGTTTGTTCTGAGAGACCAAAGAACAGTTGTATACTCTTGTTACTGGTTTCTTTGCTTAATATTCATCAATAATATTGTTTATTTGTTTTTATTGCATTATGGTGTTCCATTGTATGTTTATATCACAATACATTAATCCATTCTACTGTTTTTTTTTTAATTTTTAAAAGATTTTATTTATCCATTTATCAAAGAGAGAGAGAGCACCCATAATCAGGGAGATTGGCAGACAGAGGGAGAAGCAGGCTTGCTGCTGCGCAAGGAGCCTGATGCAGGACTCAGTCCTAGGACCTTGAGATCATGACCTGAGCCAAAGGCAGATACTTACCGACTGAGCCACCCAGGCGTCTCCAATCCATTCTACTGTTAATGTGCACATTGTCATAAATGTCTTTTGGTGAATATATGTGTGCATTCTAGTGAATAGATTTCTGGGAGTGGAATTGCTGGGTCACAGAATATGAATGTGCAGCTTTCATGGATATTATTCAGCAACTGTGGTTGTTCCTGTTAAGATTCTTCATCAGTACGTATGAGAGTTTCACTAGCTCCACATCCTTGTCCACACTTGGTATTTTCTGTCTTGTTTTACTTGAATCGTTTTGTTGGATGTGTAGCGGCATCACTACATTGGACTCATGAAATTGAGCTACTTTGCTTCTTAGTCATTTAGATATTGTCTTTGTCTATTTTTAAATGGGTTTTTCTGCCTTTCCATTATTGCTTTATAAGAGTTCATTACATTTTATTGATACAAATTCTTTGTTGAATATATGATTGCATAGATCTTTACTTATGCCGTGACAACTTTTCACTCACTTTATCCTGCTTTTTAATGCATAGAAGATTTTAACTTTAATGTCCAATTTATCCATGCTTTCCTTTATGTCCTGGTTAAGAAAATTTTGTCTATTTTTTGCCCATTCCAAGTCATGAAGATGTTTTTTGCTTCCTTCTTAAAAAGTTACTTTTTTAAAAAAAATTTTATTTATTTTTTTTAAGATTTTATTTATTTATTTGACAGAGATCTCAAGTAGGCAGAGAGACAGGGGGAGAGAGTGGGGGAAGCTCCGTGCTGAGCAGAGAGCCTGATGCGGGGCTCAATCCCAGGACCTTAAGATCATGATCTGAGCTGAAGGCAGAGGCTTAACCCACTGAACCAGGCGCCCCTAAAAAGTTACTTTTTTAAGCTTTTCACATTTAGGTGTAAACTATATCTGGAATTGACTTCTGTGTGTAGTGTGAAGAGTCAAGAGTGATTCTTTTCCGTATGGATCTCTAATTGACTGGCACCATTAGTGAAATGACCATCCTTTCCCTGTTACTACAGTCTCGTTTTTGTCATAAATCAGGTGATTGCTTAGTTCTGAGTCTATTTCTAGACTCTGTTTCATTGGTCTTTCTGTTTATCCTTATGTCTAAACTCCTCATCAGTAGGCTTTATAATTGTAACAATTAAACTGGTAGTGTAAGTCCTTCAGCTTTGTTCTTCAGTACTGATTTGGGCTATTTCTATTGTTGTTCTTTGCATTTTCATTAACATTTTGAATCAGCTTGTAAATTTCCACTAGAAACTCTGCTGGGATTTTATTGTGATTATGTTCAACCTATACATCAATTTGGAAAGACTGACATTTTTACAATATTGAATCTTATAGTTCATCTTTATATCTTTTTTTTAAAAGATTTTATTTATTTATTTGACAGACAGAAATCACAAGTAGGCAGAGAGGCAAGCGGAGGGGGGGGAAGCAGGGGGAAGAGAGCCTGATGTGGGGCTTGATCCCAGGACCCTGAGATCATGACCTGAGTTGAAGGCAGAGGCTTTAACCCACTGAGCACCCAGGTGCCCTTATCTTTCTATCTTTATATATATATATATATGTCATTTAATTTCTTTCAATAATATTTTATAGTTTCCAATAAAGAGTTATTTCATTTGTTTTATATCTAGGTATTTGATATTTTTACTCCTAGGTGTTTGATATATCCCTAGATATTTGATAGTTTTTTTTTTAATATATTTTATTTATTTATTTGACAGACAGAGATCACAAGTAGGCAGAGAGGCAGGCAGAGAGAGAGGGGGGAAGCAGGCTCCCTGTTGAGCAGAGAGCCCGACTTGGGGCTTGATCCCAGGATCCTGGGATCATGACCTGAGCTGAAGGCAAAGGTTTTAACCCAGTGAGCCACTCAGGCATCCCTGATAGTTTTTTTTAAATATTTATTTGTTGTTAGTATTAATGATTGAAGTCCACACACTTAGATGACTAAGAATACTGCTAAGCAAATATATTTCAGGTATTTTTATGTTCCTTACATAAGAATTATTTTACTTATTGAGAGTTGGAGTGAGAAATAGAAAATACATTTATAATTTTAAAATATTAAAATTTTTGTTATTGCTTATGTTAAACAAGTGTACACTTTATTTTTTTATTTTTATTTTTTTAAAGATTTTATTTATTTATTTGACAGAGAGAGATCACAAGTAGGCAGAGAGGCAGGCAGAGAGAGAGAGAGGGAGAAGCAGGCTCCCTGCCAAGCAGAGAGCCCGATGTGGGGCTCGATCCC
>NW_019154096.1:23118199-23271244 GCF_002288905.1 Enhydra lutris kenyoni
CAGAGAGCCCGATGTGGGGCTCGATCCCAGGACCCTGAGATCATGACCTGAGCCGAAGGCAGAGGCTTAACCCACTGAGCCACCCAGGCGCCCCCCGAGTCACAGTTTTTAGTTTTATTTTGGGGGAGGGAGAGGCAGAGGGAGAGGGAGAGAGAGTCCTTTTATTTAAAAAAAAAAAAAAAAAAGATTTTATTTATTTATCTTAGAGAGGGAGAGCAGTAGCACACAAGCTGCCTGAGGTTGGGAGGGAGAGAGAGAATCAACAAGTAGATAACCTGCTGAGCGCAGAGCCTGACCTGAGGTTTAGTCTCCTGACCCCGACCGAGATCGTTACTTGGACTGAAACCAAGAGCCCTGTGCTCAACCTACTGAACAACCTCAGGCGCCCTAGAGAGAGGGAATCCTCCACACCCAGGGTGGAGCTCAACGTGCTCAATCTCAACCCTGAGATCTTGACCTGAGCCAAAATCGAGTTGGACACTTTACCCAGCTGAACAGCCCAGGTGCTCCTGAGTCACGGTTTTCAAAAGAAAGTCATAGTGTTCTCCTAGAGAAAGAATAGTGATTAGAAGTGAGATGTTTGTTTATTTGTTTGTTTATTTATTTATTATTTTTTAGAAATGAGATGTTTAAATTACTTTAAAGCCCAAGCCTGGGATTTAGGAGGTACTGGCACTTAATAGGTGCTCAGTAAATGTTTGGTGAACAAATGATTCAATAATGAATGAATGAAAAAATGAAAATGTTATAAAAAATGGTAAGATTTCCACAATTCTCACATACCAATGTATCTTTTTATTTTTTATTTTGTTTTATTTATTTATTTATTTTAATTTTTAAAAATGCTTTTTTTAAAAAGATTATTTATTTATTTATTTGACAGACAGAGATCACAAGTAGGCCGAGAGGCAGGCAGAGAGAGAGGAGGAAGCAGGCTCCCTGCTGAGCAGAGAGCCTGATGTGGGGCTTGATCCCAGGACCCTGGGATCATGACCTGAGCCAAAGGCAGAGGCTTTAACCCACTGAGCCACCCAGGAGCCCCCAAAATACTTTATTTTTATTTGAGAGAGAGAGAGGGTAAGAGAGAGCATGAGCAGGGGGAGCGAGAGGGTCATTGCGAGAAACAGGCTCCCTGATAAACAGGGAGCAACGTGAGCCAAAGGCAGACACTTAACCAACTGAGCCTCCTGGGTGCCCTTGATTTTATTTTTTTAAGATTTTTTTAATTTCATTTTATTTTTTAAAGAAGATTTTATTTACTTATTTGACAGAGAGAGACACAGCAAGAGAGGGAACACAAGCAGGAGGAGTTGGAGAGTGAGAAGAAGGTTCCTTGCTGAGTAGGCAGCCCCATATGGGGCTCCATCTCAGGACCCCGGGATCATGACTGAACCAAAGCCAGACGCTTAACAACTGAGCCACCCAGGAGCCCCTTAAAGATTTTATTTTTAAGTAATCTCTGTACCCACTGTGGGGCTAGGTCTTAAAACCCCAAGATCAAGAGTCCCAGGCTCTATCAACCCAGCCAATCAGGTGTGCTCAGTGTAGCTTTTCAAAAAGCATACTGCAAATCATCATTATATCCTATATGTACTTAATGTATCATCTTCACAGCTAGTACCCCAGAGCATTTTTTTTTCTATGAATGTCATTTTCAAGTACCAAAGATTAGGATCATGGGATATCCATAACAGAAATTCAAGAGGACTTGAAAAAGAGGTTGTTAGGAATGAAGACAGTGCTTTTTAAAATATGTGTTAAAAAGCTTCTACCTATGTTGGTTAAAATTACTGGCATATGCACTTGAGATTGTGACTGATACCATGATGTGAAGTTTGGACAGCTCACAATCATGTATTTTTCTAATTGTAAATGGAAAAACAATTCTAGAAGGATACCTACCAAACAAAACTGTTGGAAGTGTTTACCTCTAAGGATAGGTTTTTTTTTTTGGAGGAGAAAGGGCATATTAGGTAATAACATGATTTTAAATTTTTACTTAAAATTTTTTTATATGGTTTGAATTTTTTTATTATGAGCTTATGTTACTTTAAAAAATAATACAGCATACTATGTCAAAGTTATATAATTTCCATTTAGAAAGTTTAGGAGCAGGAGAAAAAATAAACTATAATTCTACTACTTAGAGGCAACCATCATGGGTATATTAGCATATTTGCTTCCAGTATTTTTTCTGCATTTGAAAAATAACATAGTTGAAGTCAAATGGGGTAAATGTGTTTCTTCTCCTTTTTTCACATTTTCCCTTGTATTTAACATTTTTTTTTAAAGATTTTATTTATTTATTTGACAGAGAGAGATCACAAGTAGACAGAGAGGCAGGCAGAGAGAGAGAGGGAAGCAAGCTCCCCGCTGAGCAGAGAGCCCGATGCGGGACTCGATCACAGGACCCTGAGATCATGACCCGAGCAGAAGGCAGCGGCTTAACCCACTGAGCCACCCAGGCGCCCCTGTATTTAACATTTTATAAAGATTTGAAAACTATGTGCAAAATACTCTCTTAGGTAAATGAACACAACCCTACTAAATTAATTTTCATTGCTGGATGCTTCAGTTTCTTACAGTTTTTTGTATGATAGTGAACTTCTTTCAGGATAAATCTTCGTTTACATTTCAGATTATTTTCTTGACACTGGAATCATTAGTCCCTTATTTCCAGCTAAAAGTATTAGCATAACCAAAATATTTAGTGTTTTTCTAATGAGTTATTGCCTAATGGTTTCTAAATCTTTACCACTTTTAGAAACCCAAGGTTTGTATTTATAGTACAAGTATCTTTTGGAAAGTCAGGTTTATTTCCTTCTCCGAAAATGAGAAACTGAAATTTCTATTACATTATTTTTGGTTAGCACATCTTAGTTGCCTTCTCAAAGGTGGTGATTGAGGTAGCTCTATATTCTAATTAATGACTGGATACTAGCCAGATCAGATTAGGTACCTGGTGAATTTTTAGCTACCATGGAAAAACCAGATTTTTAAAATTACTGTTATTGTATTAGATTAGTTTTTTAAGTCCTGCTAAACTTGCCACATGCTTTTTTGGTTGCTAGACAAGAATCCCTAAGATGAATTTGGTCCTGGTTTGAATGATCTCAACACTCATACAACATTTCAGTAATCATAAAAATAGAACTTATACATTAGAGTTTTTTTTTTGAAGATTTACTCACTTATTTTCAAGAGAGAGTGAGGGCAAGGGGCAGAGGGAGAGACTCGAGTAGACTCTGACTGAGTGGGGAGCCCCATGGGGAGCTCTAGCTCACAACCGTGAGATCATGATCTGAGCCAAAATCAAGAGCCAGTCACTCAACTGAATGAGCCACCCAGGCGCCCCTACACTGGAGGTTTTTTTTTTTTTTTTTAAAGATTTTATTTATTTATTTGACAGACAGAGATCACAAGTAGGCAGAGAGGCAGGCAGAGAGAGAGGAGGAAGCAGGCTCCCTGCTGAGCAGAAAGCCCGATGTGGGGCTTGAACCCAGGACCTGGGATCATGACCCGAGCCGAAGGCAGCGGCTTAACCCACTGAGCCACCCAGGCGCCCACACTGGAGGTTTTTTGATGTGGATGGCCTTTAGTATTCTGTGATCCCATTCCCTCAAAATTTTATGCTATATATATATATATATTCCAGTATGGTTAACAAACTGTTATATTAGTTTGCAACATATTATTTTTATATGCATTTTTCTGGAGAGATGGTCCATAGTTTTTATTAGATTTTATAGAAATGTAAGTCATGTCTCCCACTCCCCAAAAGAAAAACAAGTATGAAAATCACACCACACCTTTAAGCCATTGAAGGAATGAAATTAACAAGTGTTTCTATGGTTAAGGAAAAAACGGTTGTACTGAGTTTTGATATTCCCCTGTGTGGTCATCCGTGTGAGAATGGATCTATTTGTAACATTGTGACAGACCTGGGAAGGAGGGATGATATAAGGAGCAGAAGTGATGTCTTTAAAAGCTCTGGCAGTGTACCTGCTACATACCAGGTACTCACTAGGGTAGTAGTTGTTATGTCCTTGAAGAGATTTGTATATTCATTTCACTACTCTCAGCCATTTCCCTCTTGCCACTTGATTCATGTTATTTAGAGAAAAGTAATTGAAGTCCTCAGAAGTAGCCAGTACACACCATTTTGCAACATCTGCAAAAGCATTTTTCCTGCTGGAGGATTAAGATGCCTTATGAATGAATTGGTTTCACTGTTCCCTTGAGATATAGAATTATAGTTGAGGTTTCCACTGAGACGACGATGGTACAGTTATTTTCTTGCCTTTGTATAATGAGAGGGTTTGGTGTTTCTGCTGTATTGTAGACATTTATACTACACAGCTTGTTTTCATATCAGATTTCATATGCAACACCTGTCTGTGGTGAGTTTTCTGTTAAAGAGCAAAAGTAGGATCAAGGCAAAGGAAGTGTGGGAAGACAAGGCAATGGAAGTCCACACTTTATGTGAGGCATGAAGTTTTGGATGGAGTCAATACAGTTTAGATTAGAAGAAAAGTGTGTACATGGGTGTGGGGGGGTGTGCCTGGGTGGCTCAGTAGGTTGGGGATCTGCCTTCAGCTCAGGTCTTAGTCTCTGGGTCCTGGGATTGAGCCCCGTATCTGGCTCCCTACTCAGTGGGGAGTCTGCTGCTCCCTCTCCCTCTGCCCCTCTGCCCTCCCTGAGCACCCTCTCACTCTCTTCCTCTCTTTCGCTGTATCTCAAAGAAATAAATAAAAAATCTTAAAAAAAAAAAAAAGTGTGCGTGTGTGTGTGTGTGTGTGTGTGTGTGTGTGTGTGTGTGTTCTATACCTGGAGGAGTAAGTAACTTGTTTAGGAGTTAATTCAAAATTGTAGGGAGATTGGTGTACTAGGCAACATAGAAATTAAAATGCCTACTTTGTTCACCTAATTCCATTTCCTTGTGTATTATGAGATGTTCAAACAAACAAAAATCAATAAAACAAGGAAAACAAGATAATAACATTTTTCTCTTTTTTCGAAGAACTAATAACTTAGGGAACTCTGTCTTTCTCATTATATACATAAGATTTTGAAAAAAATTAAACTTCTTTGACTTGAAATAGGAAACTGGCAAAGGGAAGAAAGAAGAAAGAAATGAGGGGTGCCTGGGTGGCTCAGTGGGTTAAAGCCTCTGCCTTCAGCTCAGGTCATGATCTCAGGGTCCTGGGATCGAGCCCCGCATCGGGCTCCTTGCTCAGCGGGGAGCCTGCCTCTCTCTCTGCCTCTGCCTGCCTCTCTGCCTGTTTGTGTGCTTTCTCTCTCTCTCGTTCTGGGAAAAAAAAAAAAAAAAAAAATTACCATATTCATTCCTGACAGTGATTGAAGTAGAAGCATTAGCACTCTCATTTTGCAGAGTGGGAAATAGAAACACACTTTAAAAATTGTGTTTAATTCCCATGGCTAGCAAGTAGTAGAGGCACTGCGTTAAAGGAGAATTAAGCAATCTCTATTTTTTTAAAAATTGAAATTGAGTTCACATAATAAAATTCACTCTTTTAATAGTGCACAAGTCAGTGATCTTTAATATATTTACAAGGATGTGCAGCCATCACCACAATCTAATTCTGGAACATTTTCATTATTCCAACAGAAATCCTGTGCCACTCTGCAGTCACTCCATTCTCCCCTCCCCAAGCTCCTGGCAACCACTAATCTGCTTTTTGTCTCTGTGGATTTGCCTGTTGTGGACATTTCATGTAAATGGAATCATACAGTATTTGGTCTTTTGTGTCTGGCTTCTTTCACTTAGTATAATGCTTTCAAGGTCCATCCATGTTGTACCATATATCAGTACTTTGTTCCCTTTTGTGGCTGAATAATATTTCCTTTGTATGAATAAACCATAGTTTGTATAAACATTCATCAGTTTATGGACTTCTAGGTTGTTTCCAGTTTTTGCCTATTACGAGTAATGCTGTTCGGAACATCTGTATACAGGTTTTTGTGTAGACATGTGTTTTCTGTTACATTTTATATATTCCTATAAGTGGAATTGCTGGATCAAATGGTAACTTTAAATTTAAGGAATTACCAAACTGCGTTCCAAAGTAGCTGTACCATTTTGGATTCCAACCAGCAATGTATGAGGGTTCTAATTTTTCCACATTCTCACCAGCACTTGTTATTATCTGACTTTTTGATTATTGCCATCCTAGTGAGTATGAGGTGGTATCTCATGGTGATTTTAACTTTCATTTTTCTAATGATTAAGGAGGTCAAGCATCTTTCCATGTCTTTCTGGACTACTTGTATATCTTCTAGAAATACTTTGCAATTCTGTTTTAGTCTTTTTGGGCTGCTGTAACAAAATACTACAGACAGGTATCTTGTGAATAATAGGAAAATATTGCTCAAAGTTCTGGAGGCTGGGAAGTCCAAGATCAAGGTGTCAGCCTTGTCAAATTCTGGTGAAGGCCCTCTTCATAGTTCACAGCTGGTGCCTTCTCACTATTTCCTTACTTAGTGAAGTAAGTGAAGGATCTCTCCGGAGCTTCTGTTATAAGGCACTAACCCCATTCATGAGGGTTCCACTCTTATGACTTAAACATTTCCCAGAGAACCCATCTTCTAATATCACATTGGGCATTGAGATTTCAACATAGATTTTGGGGGGACAGAAACATTCAGACCATAGCAAAGTCCTTTGTCCATCCTTATTTATTTATTTATTTAATTTTATTTAAAAAATATTTTATTTATTTGACAGAGAGATCACAAGTAAGCAGAGAGGCAGGCAGAGAGAAAGGAGGAAACAGGCTCCCCACTGAGCAGAGATCCCGATGCGGGGCTTGATCTCAGGACTCTGGGATCATGACCCAAGCCGAAGGCAGAGGCTTTAACCCACTGAGCCACCCAGGCGCCCCCCCCTTATTTATTTTTTAATTGATTTTTTTGGTCCATCTTTTTTTTTATTTAATTTTTTTTTTTAAAGATTTTATTTATTTATTTGAGAGAGAGAGAGTGCATGAGAGGGGGTGCGATCAGAGGGAGAAACAGACTCCCCGCTGAGCAGGGAGCCTAATGTGGGGCTCAATCCCAGGACCTCAGGATCATGACCTGAATCAAAGGCAGTGGCTTAACCAACTGAGCCACCCAGGCACCCCTTTGTCCATCTTGAAATTGGCTTATTTGTTTTCTGTTGAATTGCTGTTGTTCTTTATATGTTCTGTATACTAGACCCCAATCAGATAGGTCATCCACAAATATTTTTCTGAGAGTTGTCTTTTCACTCTTGTCATAGGTCCTTTGAAACACAGGAAGTTTCAATTTTGATGAACTCTATTTTATTTTTTTCCTTTGGTTGCTGTGCTTAATCTCTTATTTTGTTTTTCAGTTCCAAGTGAACTTCACTTTTTGCTTTGTAGAAATGTCACGGACTTGACTGAAGAGGATTTTTTTTTTCTTGCCCTTCATTTCCCTCCCTATGCAGTGCCTGGCATTTAGTTGCCACCAAACAGATGTTGGTCGAATTGAATGATACTCATCATAGATGTGGAAGTTGTATGCAATCAACTTGATATCTGAAGGGGTTAATAACAACTATCACGCTTTGAGTACTTACAATGCGCCCAATACTGTTTTAAGCACTGACATACTCGTTGTCTCATTTAATCCTTTCAACAATCCTACTGAAATCTATATTCTTCCCCCAAGGTATAAAGTCAGCCACTGAAGCTTAGAGAGAGGCCCAGTAACTTGCCTAAGAGCAAACAGTTGATCTAGGATTAGAACCCATGGCTTGGATGGTATGTGCTCATTTTCACCACCGTGTTCTTGAGCTAGGGCAACAATCAGAATGTGAAGAACCCAGAGGATGATGCTTTCCAAAGCAGTGGGACCAAGAGCCGGATTTGTGAATAGTCACATTAAGGGTATTCATGCTATCTTTCAGACTTGTGAAACTTTGAAAGAGAGGTTGTGTAAGAGTCTTAGGGGTTCATTTTGCAAAAGTGTCAGTCTTTTTTGACCTGAATCAAATCTTGAAACTCTCTGAGTTTGCCAGTTCCACTGTTTGTATATTTTACTTTCAAGGTTGCGTTTCTTTTTAACTATCTTTTTAGTTCTTTCCCTCCATTTTATATTTTTGCTTTAAAATATTTTGACCCTCCCTGGACCTCATTCCCTTTTGAATCTTAGTATGATAATTCTACACTATCATGGTAATTTTTCACTCTAAGGAGATGTTTTTGTATTTTGTGTAGCTTTTCTAATTGTCTTTAGCAGGGTGCTTGATCCAAATCACCAATTCTATTATCAGTGGAAGTGAAAGTTTCATATTCTTTTAAACTAATACATGTAAGATTGCGTTATAATGAAATGGTGGAGTTAGAATGCCCAACTCTAGCAGAAATCTTGTTAATACTAGATTTATCTGGGAGAGGTTCTAATGTCCCCAAATAGTGTGTGCTTTGAATATCTTCAGTTTTTTATAGTATGAGTTTTAATTTCTCATTACATTTTTTTCATTACATTTTAAAAAATTCCAGTATAGTCAACATACAGTGCTAAATTAGTTTCAGATGTACAATATTGTGATTCACAATTCTGTATATCACTCAGTGCTTATCATGATAAGTGTACTCTTAATCCCCTTCACCTATTTTACCCATCCCCCACTCACCTTCCCCCGGTAACCATCAGTTTTTGTTTTTTTTTTTTTAAGATTTTATTTATTTATTTGACAGAGAGATCACAAGTAGGCAGAGAGGCAGGCAGAGAGAGAGGGGGAAGCAGGCTCCCTGCTGAGCAGAGAGCCCGATGCGGGGCTCGATCCCAGGACCCTGAGATCGTGACCTGAGCTGAAGGCGGAGGCTTTAACCCACTGAGCCACCCAGGCGCCCCTAACCATCAGTTTTTTCTCTGTAGTTAAGAGTCTCTCTCTTTTTTTTTTTTTTTAAGATTTTATTTATTTATTTGACAGACAGAGATCACAAGTAGGCAGAGAGGCAGGCAGAGAGCGAGGAAGGGAAGCAGGCTCCCTGCTGAGCAGAGAGCCCGATGTGGGACTCGATCCCAGGACCCTGAGATCATGACCTGAGCCGAAGGCAGCGGCTTAACCCACTGAGCCACCCAGGCGCCCTCTTTTTTTTTTAAAGATTGTATTTATTTATTTGACAGACAGAGATCACAGAGAAGCAGGCAGAGAGAGAGGAGGAAGCAGGCTCCCTGCTGAGCAGAGAGCCCGACGTGGGGCTTGATCCCAGAACTCTGGGATCATGACCTGAGCTGAAGGCAGAGGCTTTAACCCACTGAGCCACCCAGGCGCCCAAGAGTCTCTTTTTTGATTTGTCTCCTTTTTTTTGCCCCCCTTTGTTTCTTAAATTCCACATATGAGTGAAATCATATAGTGTTTGTCTTTCTCTGACTTGTAATTTCACTTAGAATTATACTCTGTAGATCCATCCATGTTGTTTCAAAAGGCAAGATTTCATTCTTTTTTATGGCTGACTAATGTCTTTATCCATTCATCTATTAATGGGCACTTGGGCTGCTACCATAATTCGGCTATTATAAATAGCCTATATATAATAGGCTATTATAAATAATGCTACAATAAACATATCCTTTCAAATTAGTGTTTTCATATTCTTTGGGTAAATACACAGTAGTGGAATTACTGGATTATAGGGTGGCTCTAGTTTAAATTTTTTGAGGAACCTCCATACTGCGTCTATGGTGACTATACTGATTTGCATTCCCACCAGTGGTCCATGAGTGTTCGTTTTTCCTCTGCATCTTTTTTTTTTTTTTTTTAAAGATTTTATTTGTCACAGAGAGAGAGGGAGAGAGAGCAAGCACAGGCAGACAGAATGGCAGGCAGAGGCAGAGGGAGAAGCAGGCTCCCGGACGAGCAAGGAGCCCGATGTGGGACTCGATCCCAGGACGCTGGGATCATGACCTGAGCTGAAGGCAGCTGCTCAACCAACTGAGCCACCCAGGCGTCCCTCTCTGCATCTTTGATAGAGAGAGAGCACAAGCAGGGTGGGGGGAAGCATCAGGGAGTAGGTCAGAGGGAGAGGGAAAAGAGAAGCAGATTCCCTGCTGAGCAGGGAGCCCAACGTAGGGCTTGATCCCAGGACCTGAGTTCATGATACGAGCTGAAGGCAGATCTTCAACTGACTGAGCCACCTAGGCCCCCCCACATTTTTTTCTTTATTACAGTGTTTCTTGTATACAGTTTTCCTAACTGGTGACAGCTGTGGTTCTCTGTTGCTGCAGTGGAACCACCTGTAAGCCAATTACCATTATCACATACTCTCCATAGTCATTTAACCCTAAGTCAGCATTTTCCTTCACTGAGTCTTGGGGAGGTTGACTCGCTCAAGGTCCCATATTTAATAGCATCATTGGGATTTGGACTCACCAGGGACATATGGATTTTTTTTTTTGGGGGGGACATATGGATCTTGTTTAAAATAATATATATATATATTTTAAAGATTTTATATATTTATTTGACAGAGAGAGATCACAAGTAGACAGAGAGGCAGGCAGAGAGAGAGAGAGAGAGAGAGAGGGAAGCAGGCTCCCTGCCGAGCAGAGAGCCCGATGCGGGACTCGATCCCAGGACCATGAGATCATGACCTGAGCCGAAGGCAGAGGCTTAACCCACTGAGCCACCCAGGCGCCCCTAAAATAATATTTTTGAGGAGCGTCAGGGTTCAGTTTATGAACAGTAGTAAAAGATTCAGAATCAGGGGTACCTGGGTTGCTCAGTCTTTTAAGCATCAGCTGTTGGTTTCAGGTCAGGTCATGAGCTCAGAGACCTGAGATCCAGCTTCACATAGGCTCCGGGCTCAATGTCTGCTCGAGATTCTCTCCCCCTTCCTCTTCTCCTCCCTACCTCTTGCTCTCATGCTAACTCTCTCAAATGAATAAATAAATCTTTTAGAAAAACCACTAAAAAACCATTAAAAACCATAAAAACCATTTATTTATTTAATTTTTAAAATCTTTTAAAATTCTATTTATTTATTTGACATAGAGAGACACAGCAAGAGAGGGAACACAAGCAGAGGGAGTGGGAGAGGGAGAAGCAGGCTCCCTGCTGAGCAGGCAGCCCCATATGGGGCTCCATCCCAGGACCCCAGGATCATGACCTGAGCCAAAGGTAGCCGTCCAATGACTGAGCCACCCAGGTGCCCCCATTTATTTATTTTAAACAACAAGAGCTAATGTGTCTATTGAATAAATATTTGGAAGTCAGGGAAATAAAACATTGTTTTGGGAAAATTGCATTTTCTTAACTAGTATTAAGGGTAAATATCTATGGGTGCACCTGGCTGGCTCAGTTGTTAGAGCATTCCACTCTTGATCTTGGGGTTGTGAGTTGGAGCCTCATGTTGACTGTAGAAATTACTTAAAAATAAAATCTTGGGACGCCTGGGTGGCTCAGTTGGTTAGGCGGCTGCCTTCGGCTCGGGTCATGATCCCAGCATCCTGGGATCGAGTCCCACATCGGGCTCCTTGCTCAGTGGGGAGCCTGCTTCTCCCTCTACCTCTGCCTGCCACTCTGTCTGCCTGTGCTCATGCTCTCTCTCTCTCTCTCTAACAGATAAATAAAAAATCTTAAAAAAAAAAAATAAAATCTTTAGGGGCACCTGAGTAGCTCAGTTTGTTAAGGTCAGCTTTAGGCTTTGGTCATGATCCCTGGTTCCTGGGTTCGAGCCCCGTGTTAAGTTTCCTGTGCAGTGGGGAGCCTGCTTTTCCCTCTTCCTCTGCCCCTCCCCCCACCTCATCTTCTCTCTCTTTCTCTCAAAACAAATAAATAAAATCTTAAAAAAAAAAAAATCTATGGAAACTCCCTTAGAATAATTTATGCTAAAACATTCCTAATAAAGATAGGCAAGTTTTTCATTTGAATCTGCAGTTAGCACAGTTACAACCCTGAGCTCTATACCTGTTTATTTTTTTCAAAAAGATTTTATTTATTTGAGAGAGAGGGAGAGTGTGTGGGGGAGGTAGGGGGTAGGGAAGGGCAGAGGGAGAGGAAGAGAGAATCTCAAGCAGACTCCATGCTGAGCACAGAGTCAGACTCGGGGCTGTATCTCAGCACCCCAATATCATGACATGAGCGAAATCAAGAGTCCGTTTCTCAAACGACTGAGCCACCCAGTCACTCCTACACTTGCTGATTTCTAAGGTGAAGTGTGATGAAAATAACATTTTTGGTTTTTTGTTATGGCACGTATATCTCTTGACTTCACAAGGTATTTCTAAAGGGCTTTACATTGCAAAAGTTTAAAAAGATCCCCTTCAAACAGAAATGGTAGCATGTTAGAACTGTCTCTAGTAAGAACTTTGAGAACCATTTCTTTATTTTACCTTAAATGAGAGATAACGTGCGCATTGAATAAGTGTTCGGCTGTCAGAAAAAATCAAGCAGACTTCAGAAAAAATTTTGATTTTTTTAGGCATTCTGTTATTATAAATATTATAGACTCAATGGCAAGTTTTTTGGGTTTTGTCTTTCTGGTTCTTCCTGGAAAAAAAAAAAAAAGGTAGTTCCTGTCTTCTCTCTAGCTGAGTTAAGCTCCATGGAAAAGAATTACTCCTTTTTTTTTTTTTTTTTTTTTAAGAATTACTCATTATTAAATCAGAGATCCCAAAGGTATTAAAAAGTGCCTCCAATATAGGGGGTAATCTCTTTTCTATTCCTGGCATGAACAAAGAGTACCCCTTACTTCAAACATCAAAAGCATCTGTCCAATATGTTACTCAGCTGAAAGAATAACTTACTTCCTGGCAGACAAGTTTGCTTCTCTATAGATTGTGTGAAATTCTGACCGATAGCCTCAAAAACTAAAGGCGTTAACCCTTCCTGGGGTGCCTGGCTAGCTCAGTGGGTTGCCTTCGGCCCAGGTCATGATCTCAGGGTCCTGGGAATCCCTGCTCAGTGGGGAGCCTGCTTCTGCCTCTGCCCCTCTCTCCCGCTCATAACACGCTCTCTCCCTCGCTCTCTCTCATTCTTTCAAATAGATAAATAAAAAAATCTTTTTTTTTTTTTTTTAAGGAGTTGAGCCTTCTCAAATAACTAATCCTAACAGAAATTTTACGTACATTCATTTCCAAAACATGCTTTTCTCTGATTAGGAGACTTATTACACAGGGGTGCTTCTTACCTTAAAAACCAGGGTTTTCAAGATCGAAGCGAAACCAGTCACCTCTCCTTAGTTCTTCCCTTGAAAAAGTAGCTGATATTTATGATGATTTAACAGGAGCATCCTTGTTGGCTTTTGAAAGGACTAATTATTGAAAATTGAAGGATGGAACAAAAAAAAAGCCGCATTTCACATTGGAATGATGGAGAATTGAAAGCTAATTATATCTCTTCTTGTGCAAGCACAGTGACCAGCCTTTTTATATGCCTTGTCCCCTAGTGTCCTTGTCCCCTCTAGTGTGACTTTTCTGTAGCCACAATGCTACCAGTGTCCTTGCACATGCCATTACCTTCATTGGGGGCACCTCCCTTTCTTCACTCCCCTGGATTTCACCAACTCCTGTTGAGTTAGGTTTTCTACCAAAACCTAAAGAGGTTAACTATTTAGGTTTTGGTAGAAAAGTCACTTGCCGGGGGAAGTCTTCTCTGCCTTTCATAGCTTTCTGGGCGCATTCCAGATGCTGTACTCTATCGTGACTGTCAGTTTGTGTCTCTTCTGAGTTGATGTAGGCTCAGCACCATTTTTTTTTTTAAGATTTTATTTATTCATTTGAGAGAGAGCTGGGGAGAGCAGCAGAGCGGGTAGGGGAAGCAGACTGCTGAGCAGAGAGCCCGATGTGGGGCTCCATCCCAGGACCCTGAGATCATGACCTGAGCCTAAGGCAGACACATACGGACTGAGCCCCCCAGGCGCCTCATGGCCCAGCACCATTCTGCATATTGGAAGTTCACCAACATTTATTAAGTCCGTTGTATGGGTTTTTAATTATTACTTTTTATTATTAAGTTGTTAAAGGTTTAAATGGGGGAAGTTCATTGTAAAAAAATGAACTAACAAATTTTGAAGACAATGCTTTTGGGTGTGGGATCTTTTAAGGTTCAACAATTTTGATTTAGTTAAAGTTTGGGGATAACTAGATCTAACTTTCTCAAAAGGAAGTTGTGTGGGTGTAAAATGATTTGAGTTTCTCAGTGAAACAATAAATTTTTATGATTTTGCCCTTAGACTTGATGAGACAATGGGATTATCTAAAAACGGAGCATGCAATGCTATCTAGTCTCAGCTCTCTAGTAGGAATGACAGGGAGAAGGAGCCCAAAGATACAGAACTTCCTTTAAAAAAAAAAAAAAAAAGGATATTACCGATTCCAAAATACACAGGACAGACTAGCAAATTATAAGAAGCAAACTTCAATATATCACTCATAAAAGGGGACATTTTTCTAAATAGTATCATCCTTTGTGATTTCTTTGTTTTTGACAAAAACCCATAGATACTCTTATTGGATTTACCTGTCCACATTATGGATCTAGACTGTAATGGAGTAGGCTTGTCCATTTCAAGGTAGTACTGAGAATGGCTGAGAGATGGAGGAGGTGGTATTTCAGGTCCATTAGTCTCTGGCATTATCTCTGGTTCACCTCCTTGTCAACAGTTTTCATTTGGCAACTACTGAAGACCATCGCTCACTTGTTCCTTAATTCTTGTTATTGAAAAGCAGTTATTTTTACCAGCAATAAGCATGATTGCTGGAGGGTATGGGGTAGTCACTAGGTAGACCTGGCCCCTTAGAAGGAAAAAGGGCTACTGCAGATAAGCCTCAGGGAAGGAAGTGGGGGAGGGAAGCCAAGGAAAGGCTGTTGTGAGGAGATCAGCCCCTTATACCCAGACTATTATTGTTTGCCCAGTCACCCAGGAAGATCTCCTGTTAATCTGAAGTTTTCATGTCTCACAGGAAATAAAACCAAGCTAAGTTGGAGATCTCTGTTAGAATTGTGAAAAGAATGAGCCGTCCTTTTCTTACTCTTAATGATTGGAAATTTATAAAATATGGTTCTTGAGATATCTTTACCCAGGTGTCATAGTAAAAGCTATGACCAACTCCCTCCCCTTCCCGCCCCCCAATATGGGAGAAGAGAAATAGAGAAGGATTTCATGGAAGAGGAGAGTGTGGCTAATACCGGAAGGATTTTTTGCTGGAGAGGTGTCAGGCTTGAGGAACCGGGATCACTTGAGATTACCTTAGGAGAAAACTCCTGGGCAGTGTTTGTATGTGTAGTTTCTTATGGATGCAGAATGGTTTATGCTTAGAAAGAGAAGTAGACTTTTGAAATTACTCACTAATTTATCTCTGAGGGCACAAAATTAATCTTTTAAAAGCATACCTAATGTAAGGTTCATTTAAATACCGGTCTTCTAGAAATCTGAGCTGCTACTCCTGTATCCTAAGTATGTGGGACCACCTGGGTGGCGCAATAGGTTAAGCATCTGCCTTCAGCTCAGGTGCTGATCAGGGTCCTGGGATGGAGCCCAGCTTCAGCTCCCTGCTCAGCAGGGAGTCTGCTTCTTCCTCTACCTCCCCCCATCCCACCCTCTCCCTGGCTTAAGTGCATAGGCACTCTCTCTCTCTCTCTCTTCAAAAAGAAAAGAAAGAAAAGAAAACAACAACAACAACAACAAAAAACTTTAGCATGTGGCTTTGAAGATGTTTCAGTCTTAAAGGTTATTAGGAGTTAGAGAAAGCAGTGTAGACGGTTGGTTATACCTCAGCTCAAGTTAAGTTCTTACTTGCTGTGTAATGTGAATTAAGGAATTTTATCTCTTTAAGCCTTAGTTTTTTCAATGAAATAATGTAGTTAGACTCAATTTTCTCTGATGTTCTTTTTTAGTTCTATAATTGTGATTTTTAAGAGAAAAGAGATCTTGTTTTGTAATATTCGAAAGAACCTAATACTTGAGTTATCACAAAATTAAATACAGCTCATGAAACTTAATAATCATGATTCTTTGTGAGAAAAACAAATAGATTTAAGAGACAAAAACAAGTTCTGAAGAAGTAGGATTATAACACAGGGTTTCTTAGTTTCTGACCTGCCATTCTTTCAATAGAATCTAATTGTATGTACTTTGTCCTAAATAATAAGAGAATGGGAATGCCTCTTCTGCCTCCCAGTTTCTCTGCTAATAATGTCTGATTATTTTCTCCATGAAAGCTCACCATCACCTAAGCCCTAAGCTGAGAGACCGTCAAATCAGTTAAGTATAGGATTTAGAGCAGATGGTCACAACCAATATAGGTTACCAATGTATTCTGTGTTCAAACAAGTACAGACCTTCATAGCGTAGTATCAGTTGGATATTTTGAGTTAACCTTAGCTCTGGTCACTTTAACTAACCCTCATATTTAGCTGAGAAGAACTGTGGCTTTATTTATGAATTCATTTTACAGAACACTGCACACAGACCTCCAATGTTTGCTTAGTTTGCCGAGGGCAGTGTTGTATGGCTTCATGAGTGTCCCATGCAGTGAAAATGCTTGTCAGTGGGGCTTTAAAAAGTGGACTTCTCACTGATACGGATATTCAGTACACCTAACACTCAGAACCTGATTTTATTTTATTTTATTGAGACACACATGGATCTCACTGGTAATAGATTGTTTTTAATTTTAGAATTATATGCATTATATATGATGGACCACTTTACTAAATATTGAGCAATCGAGCTCAACGGAAAACATTGATGCTTTTTGAAAGTTATATTCAGGGTATTCAAGGGGGAGAGGTGTAATTTGTAATTGATATGCAAGGAACTTTAAGAAATGTAGACTACCCTTGTGTGCACTGCTGACAGGAATGTAGAATGGTATAGCCACTCCAGAAAGTTTGGTGGTTAGCACCAAGGCTGTGTAACAAGCATTCCTGAACCGGTGGCTCCAAGAAGTCCTAGCCACTGATGCTGGCCCGTTCCGAGCAGCTCCTGGCCTAGGATCCAGCAGTAAGGCCCCCTCCCTGGTGGGTGACTGCTTTTCTGTCTTCCTTAAATATTTAAACAGAATTATCATATGATCCAGCAATTCTTCTCCTAGGTATATATTCAAAAGAATTGAAAGCAGGGACTCCAATAGATACTTCTACCCATGTTCACGGTAGTATTGCTCACGATAGACAGAAGGTGGGAACAACCCAAATGTACATCAACAGAAGAGATAAACAGGTTTGGTGTATATACACATAGTGAAATACTATTGACCTTCAATAGGATGAAATTCTAATACATCCTACAACATGGATGAAGCTTGAAAACATTATGCAAAGTGAAATAAGCCAGACACGGAAGGACAGATATCATGTGATACCACTTAGATGCTAGAATAGGTGAATTTATAGCGACAAAAAGCAAAATAAAAAGTAGCAGGGACTGAGAGAAGGCGGATGAGTTATGGTTGAATGGGTAGAGTTTATGTTTGGGATGATGAAAAGATGCTGGAAATGGAGAGTGGGAATAGTTTCACAACATTGTGAATGGGGGCACCTGGGTGGCTCAGTCGCTAAGCGTTTGCCTTCAGCTCAGGTCATGATCCCGGGGTCCCAGGATCGAACCCCGCTTCGGGTTCCCTGCTCAGTGGGAAGCCTGCTTCTCCCTCTCCCCTAGCTTGTGTTCCCTCTCTCATTGTGTCTCTCTCTGTTATGTAAATAAATAAAAATCTGGAAAAAAGAAAAACATTGTGAATGTACTTAATGCTATTAAACTGTACACTTAAAAATGGTTAAAGTGGAAGATTTTATGTTACGTATATTTTATCGCATGTGAACACACGGACACACACATGTGCACACACATGCGCACAAATGGACGTCAAAGAAGCAGCGTAGGGCCATTTCTAAGTCTTGCTGTATTAAGTCCTGTTTTTCTACCTTTTTCATGGCTTTGCTTCATTCGCCACAGAGAGCTCAGTATCCTCGATGTTGGCCTGATGGACGTGTTTAGGTCAGAATCCACTGGTTTTGCTACAAGGAAGTTTGCTTTATATATTTGTTGAAAAATTTGAGGGTGGGTAGGTGAGGGAGACGTAGTTTAATGTGGGAAAACAGTGCATGTTGGACTTAACCATGCTAACAAGGAAAGCGTGCCTTTGTGGCAAACCGAAAGGCTAGGAATCCCCAGTGATGAAACACAGGCCTTCCGGCCCTCACTCTGTTCCTGATTTCTGGTTGTGGGAATCTGTTCTGAATCCAACTGCAAGTGGAAAACCCATCTTTGGCTGGGCAGCCAGGGCGGCCCTCCTGCCAATCCCCTAAATGTGTTGTTGAAACTTTGGCCCTGTGAGGATAGAGCTGAGGCTGTCTTCCCAAGATCTGTGCAGCTGTCAAGGTGGCAGGGATGGGACTGTGACCGCCTCTACACCACATTTTGGCAGTGACCTTGAGACCTGCCAGCTCACAGCAGCTGTCCTGGTTCTTTCTCTCCTGCCACGGTTGCCTGGCTAGGGGGCTGAGGGGAGGGAGCTAAACTCCGCTGGCTCTGGCATTCTCTGGGGACTGGCAAGTTCCAACTTCAGTGCCCAGCTCTCTCAGTGCCTACCACCCACTGGGCGCGGTGGCAGTCCAGGTGCGTGAGTGTGGGTGGCTGCTAGTGCCACCTCTGGCTCAGCTCCCAGTCTCCGGGAAGTGGGTGGCCCGGGTGGCCCCAGTGGCCCCGGTGGTCCTGTCTGACCATCAGCCGGGTAAGCAGATAGGCTCTGGGGGGTGTGGGGGTAAGCAGGGACCTGCTTAGCAGCTCCAGGGAGAGATGCTCAGTGACAGTTGATGATCTCCGGAGACTGAGGAGCCATAGGTGCCCCTTTTGTCCCAAAGGTATGAGCCCATCTTCTGGACCGGAGGGGTATCTTTAGGAAATGAAGGTCACCAGAGATGTCTAGAGCGAGAGAGAAATCTTTTCTCTCCAGCCACTGAGAGTGGCAAGTGTATTTTGAAAACTCCTCCCCCTCTCCTTGTCCTCGTCCTGTCCTTTTCCTTTCAAGTGGCTTCATTAGTATTTTTTAATCCGCCTTTGTCATTGGACATTTATTGACAGAAATCAAATTGCTGTGTTTCTGGGCAAAGCGCCTGCTGCAAAGAGGTGTGGTTCCCGGGGAATGAGACACGCAGCCCAACAGCTGAGCCTACACTGTCCTCACATAACCTCCCTGCCTTAAATATCGCCAATATTTAGCCTTGCCTTATAAAGTAAAAATGCACAATACCTTCCAGAGTTTCAGCAAGCCCAAATGCCCCCCTCAGCTCAGTTATATCTCCTGTACGTTGGAGGCAGAGCCGCGTACCCCTCCCCCCGCGCAGACCTGCCCTCGGAGCCGCCAAGAGGTTACTAATCAGGGAGCCTCCGCCATCGATCCGATGGTGGAGACCTGGGGGATTTGTGTGCATTGTTTTTGCTGAAGCCTCCTGTGATTTCGGCGCGACCAGATCCTCTGCAGCGCACTCCATGTCGCAGCTTGTGGCTGCCTGTGTCCTGTGGTGAGAGCGGAGCCGCACAGGAGATCCTTTGTCTAGGAAGGCTAGCAAAGAAGATCACTTTGGAGTTGCTAAGCTCTGCATTGCCATTGGCTGCACTCTTTGTGGGGCTGTTTTTGCAAAAGGCATGCCCAGCACGTCTACAGTGCTGGCAGGCCAGGGCTGCCTTTAAACACCATGATAATAATACCAAAAAGCAGTTTGCAGAACTGTTCCACTGTAGAGGCTTCCTCTGCAGAAGCAAGCAAGATGGCTACCTCGTGGGCTTCGCTGTGAAGAATGCAGAGGCTAATTAAGACAGACTTTAAGGGGAAAAAAGGGTATTTCCCTACTTCATCTTTATGCAGGGCTTTTTTTCAGTGACTTTTAAAGTATACATTTTACATAAGCTCTTTAGGTTCTGTCTAGCAAACATGTTGATGATTTTAAATGGTCTAAGTAGTTTTATAGAGAAATAGCCAAAAATTTTGGGGGGGTGGGAGCTAATTTTTTTTTCTTAAACGGAGGCTCATTTTGCAATTTGATTTTTTTTAGGTTATAAAAGAAAACAAGAGGCCCCAGAGGGAAAAGAAGCCCAAAGTTTTAAAGGTAATCAGTTATTGATTAAATCATATTTAATTTTTTGCCATTTCATATAGTATTTTTCTGTCACTTAGGAGTAAATTTGGAGTACAGTGGATGTGAATTCTCCCGGATTTTCAGTAGATAAATGAATTTTCACTCAACTGAAGTGTTTCTGTCTCTCTCCCTCTCTCTCTTTTTTTGATGTGCTGTATGGTGTACATATTAGCATCCTTTATTTTCAACTCCACACAAGTCTGCAAAAGGAAAAGTTTATATGCAAAGTGTTGTGAATAAAATTTGTTTTTCTTTGTAGATCCTTTTGTAGCATCTGCCTTTGTGGTGTTGCACCAGTGTGTAAACTTAAGCTCTTGAGGAGACACTATTTGAAGTTGACAGCTATGATCCATTGTGATTTTAATAGACCTTCCATTAGATACTATTTTAAAATGTGTGGTTTTGCTTTCCAAAGAGAAAGGTCCTTAGAGGTTTTAGTTCAACTTAAAATATGTAAGCCATCGAGATCAGCCAAATTATCATTGCCTGATCCCAGATTCTCATTGTATCATTTTTAATTTTGGCATTCATAGAGCTGTAGAAATATGCATGTATTCTTTATTTTCAGTAGTTTGCCTAATGAGTATTTAGCAATAACCTAATTTGGTTGTAAGCTAACAGTCTGTGATATGAGCTTTGTACAGTATTTAGAAGGGTTAATTTAAAAGCATATGGCACTACTCAAAGTTCAAGGCTAGCTTTAGTTTAGCAAATGGGTGCTTATGTGTTAAAGGTTTCAAGTGGCATATTGCTGTTATAAATGTAAGCAACCTGAGCAAGTAACCTTTTTAATTAAAAAAAAAACCAAAAACCTTAAGCAATAAAACTGATCTTTAAAATTATATCGTGTATATATAATTAACAACATTTTCACCTAATCTTAGCTTTTCTTTTGCAAATAAAGTTTTAGCACTCAAAGAGGAACAACATGTTGAACTATGGATGTGGCAAATTTTTATGTCATTTGCTTCCCCCGTTGTGTACCTTGAAAATGTTATTGACATGGAGAACCAAACCTCGCATTGCTTTCAAATTTGTCTGACCACCTTGAGTTTCTGTTTCCTGTGTGTACGCGGCCGTTGCCATGTACATTTTCATCAACCAACAAGTATTTGTTTAATATTTACCACACAGCCATCAGTGTTCTAGGCACTGTGAAATGAATGAAATTGCTTGGCACAAATTCTCATTGGGCCTGGACAAATAGAATACTGGTTATTTTCAAGGTAAATTAACCCCTACTGTTTTTCTTCTGGATATTGATCCACTCGCCCCCTTTTACTTCCTTCCCCTCCTCCAACTGTCGAACTATATCATTAAAAGCCCTGCTTGTATTTCTTAATCTCTTCTCACACTTTCTGTGTTGGGTGTATCCATCTCAGGTGTTTTGTCTTCAGATTTTCAAGTGAGAAATCATTTTAGTGCTGCTGTTAAAATGGCTCTCAAATTTGCAGGGGTTAGGGTGGGGGCATAGAGAAAGAGTTCAATTGCATGGACAGACTGATCTAGAAGAAGCTTGGTAGCTAAATCATCATTTGCCTTTGCTAGGAAGTGAAATTGGGTTTTGGGGGATACTACTTAATTCTATGTTTATTTTGTTAGTCTGTGGGTGTCCTGTCACCTGAAATAAATTTCAGAAGTAAATATACCGTGTGTTGCTTTTTTGAATTTTGGCAGTGGACTCTGACTTATTTTAAAATAAAGTGCCTGTGAGTGGCTGAATTTCATGTGCCATAGCAATGGAACTGAACTGTTGCTCACTTTCCTCTATAGTTGTCAATTGTTATACAGGAGTAGGGAAATGCCCTAAAAGGAAAAAAATAATAATTTTTTCCTCTGATGTTGGCATTTTAAAGTGTTTTCTTTAATTTTCTATTGGCTATAATATATTTCATTCACCAGAGAAAGCTTTGTCTCTTTGTTCCAAAGTAGAAATGCTAAAATACTTTCAGATTTTAGTTTGATATGTGTAAAATAGGTAGAATATTGTACAACCCTGAAGGAGATGTTATGAAAACTAAATTCATATTTTGGGAGGGAGGGCAGGGGAAGAGTACAACTTTCAGCTTAAGGTTTCATGGGTGAGGACTTAGCGTTCAGCTGGGTGCTACGTGGGAGAGCAGTGATGGGAGGCTACAGGTTACAACTTGGTCTCCTTTCATAATTCTCTCTTTGCCTTAGGCTTTGTGCCAGAGATCTAGTCCACTTCCTTTGACTCTGGCCTCTTAGATCTTCAGATCTGGGTCCCTTGCTCTTTGTCAGGGTGGATACTGCAGGTATCCTAAGCAAAGATTTTACCTGCATTTTCTGTGAAGAAGTAGTTGGACAGATGAAGAGTCTGATTAAGGAAATTGGGTGCAGAAGCCTGTCCCATTCTACTCTGAACCTGCTAACTAAATATTGAATCCAGTTGCAGGGCTAAAATTGCCTGGTATGTCTCATACCTCTCACTTTTAAGCACTCTATTATCTATATCAATAACCTGTATTCATTTTATTATAGTTCAGAATGTAAAAGTGTGGATAGTGACTTCAAATCCCTGACTAGAGAGAGAATTCTCCTCTAGCTGAAATGACAGTTTCTGTTCAAAGTGCTCAAACTGCCAGAACGGGTGTCAAATGATAGCGGTAGGAGGTAAGCAAAGCACAAATTCCCGTCCCCACTGGTCTGGAGGACCAGGTTCCTGCTCAAGCCCTATTTATTATCAACTAGAGTTATTTTATATATACGTGGCAGCTTATTGGCTGAGCTGTAATTGTCTCTTTGACTCTTAAGTAAAGTAAAAGTGGAAATAATTTCAGGTTTTGATTTATAAAATTGGACTTGTGAGTGGCATGATTTTGGAACTCCACTTGGCAGAAACATTTATGTAAATATAATCTCTACTTGGTGTGTCAGGGTAAGAGGATATATTCCCTTAAGAGAATGTCAGTTTTAAGGTAATACACTTCCGTTAGGTCATTAGTCATTGTCCCTGGAAAAAAATCAGATTGCATGGTCATTTGGGGGTATCGAGGGGAATTTAATAAAGGAATTGTTTAGAAGACATGGGCAGGGGTAAGGGCGAAATGAGGGATGGCAAAGCGTCCCAAGACTAGTGACTGCAGAGCTTTCTCACCGTTCTTAGACCTGAAGGGGCCAAGGAATGGGAGCAGAAACCCAGATAGAAACAGTAGTTGGAACTGAAGAGATGGAGGAGGGGTTTTTATTGCAGCCTTTGGTACAAGGATGTTTCTGCAGAGAGAAAGTTTTGGGGTCTGGGGGATGCAAATAAATACCCTGCCCTCCAGTTTTCTGCTGCTTTCATTCATGGATCTGATCAGAAGCCAAAAGGGACCAGTCGGCCAGTCAGTTGAGTGTGGACCAAGAGGGGCAGACAGGACATATTCAGCATCACTAGCGACTACAGGGACAGGATAGGATGATGGGTTCAAAAATGGTACCAGAACCATTATTACAATAGGGTAACATTAGACGTGCCTGGGTGAAGTGTATGTAAGAAACCCTATACTGTGTTTGCAACTTATCTGTAAATCTAAAATCATTTAAAAATATATATATTTTATTTATTGGGGTTCCTGGGTGGCTCAGTCATTAGGCATCTTCCTTCGGCTCAGGTCATGATCCCAGGGTCCTGAGATTGAGCCCCGAATTGGGCACCCAGCTAAGTGGAAAGCCTGCTTCTCCCTCTCCAACTCCCTCTGCTTGTGTTCCCTCTCTCGCTGTGTCTCTCTCTGTCAAATGAATAAAATAAAGTCTTTAAAAAAACGATTTTATTTATTTATTTAACAGAGAGAGCAAGAGAGCATAAGCAGGGGAATTAGTAGAGGAAAAGGGAGAAGCACGCTCCCCACCCAGTAGGGAGCCCAATGAGGGAGTTGATCCCAGGACCCTGGGATCAACACCAAGCCGAAAGCAGACGCTTAACCATCTGAGCCATCCAGGCGTCCCTAAAATCATTTCAAAATAAAAAGTGTGGGCATCTGAAAGCGGGAACCATATTTATACATTCTATAATTAGAGACACTCTTTCGAGGGCAGTAAGGGAATATTTTCTAGCTATTAGGTTATAAAATATAATCAGAGTCGCAATTGGAAGAACTGAGTGAACAAATACAAAGAAATGGCAGTAGATATTAAACCAGGAAACGGTCTACAGATGATTTAGAAAAGAAAAAATGAAAGCTAAGTGATCTTCCTGCTAGCTTCTACACTGGCAGCCCAGCTCTTCACTGTTTCCTTCCTTCCTTGATGATGCTGATAAAGGAGAGAACAAGTACTGCTGGCAGCTGATGGGGGACATAGACATACCTAAATAGATTTTTAAAATATTTTATTTATTTATTTTTCAGAGGAAGAAAGATAGCACAAGCAGGGGGAGTGGCAGGCAGAGGGAGAAGCGGGCTCCCTGCTGAGGAGTTTGATCCTAGAACCCTGGGATTATGAAAAGCGGAAGGCGGTTGCTTAAGCAACTGAGCCATCCCTACTTAAATATTTTTTGAAAACTGTTATAAAAGGAGAATCAAATCATAAATAAATCATATTCATATATGGTCTTGATTTGCATGACATAGTGACATTCAAAATATTTAGTACCATCATTGCCTGGCCCATAGTAAATGCTCAGTAAGCTCAGTTTCCTGAACAACATTGAATAATTTCTCCTTTTTTTTAGCCATATGCTAAATGCTGTGGCTACAATGGTGTATAAGACCAAAATGATTTCTGCCCTCATGGAGATTAACTTTGCTTAGGAAAAGCAGGCAAAAATTAAAGACAAATGAATAAATTACAAATTGTGGCATATGCTTTAAAGGAAACAAAAAAATTGCCAAGCTGGGGAAGTTTACTTCATATATTTGTGAGCTGTTCCCTTCATTTTTAAATTCTTATGCATTCTGGCGCTGATTTAAAAGTACCAAATTAGATACAATTGAGTTATCTTGTTTATTTTTAAAACCCATTAAGCTAAGAGAAGTGGAAGTTTGAACAGTTACTAAACATTTTTCTCTGCACACTTATCTAGAACATTGTTTCAGTTAGTAAAAAATCATTGGTACATGATAAACTTTTCTTAATTGTAGTTATAATGTAACATTCTATGATATAGTAACATGTTGCAAATTTAAGGGCCTGATCAAATACTGAGCTTGACCATTGTTCAGGCCAAAAAGCAAGACATTTTTATAGTCTTTCACAGTCAAATGCAGTGAATCCCAGACTTCTGAGTATAATGGGCTCATAGGGAAAAATTCAGAGTGGGTGGTAAGAGTATCCAGAAAGCAAGACCAGCTTTAAAAAAACAAAACAAAAAACAAAAACAAAACAAAAAAACAAAACAAAAGACATATACATTCAAAGAAGATAATCTCAGAATATAAGACAGTTATAGAAATTTAGTTATTTAGTTTTATGATTCAACATATGGTCCTTATTTTCCTCATTATGTCATAAACTGGCAAAAATTGTCAAAGATGTGTGCTCATGCATCAGTGTTTAGTCACATGATCAAAGGCACGCATGGGGTTTCTGGTTTGCATACCCAGAAACTGTAATATAGCACTTTGCCTAGAGATGATCAGACTGATTTCAGGGCTAGGTTCTCACTAAGCCAGCTCACACAAAGTCAAATCGTTCATTTATTATTGGAGCACGTACATTTCCAGTGACTCAAGACCCATGTTCATTCTGTAATTTCTAGGAATGATCCCAGAGAATCCGTGAATAAAAGCCAACTGGGGTGAATGGGCGTGAGGAAAATTTCATTCAAGCTACCCAAAAAAAAAAAAAAAAACAAAAAAAAAAAAACTGTTGAATTCTTCCTAGCTGAGAAAAGAATATATACCTTGTGTCTTGAATACTTATGCTCATTTGAAACTTGTTTGTGTTTTCATAGCGCTGGACTAGAATTTTTTTTTTTTTTTTTAGAATGTATTTTTAAGAGTCCGAAAAAACGCTCAAAATAAATGTTAATAAATTTTTGTTGAAACCTTACTAGTATTTTAATTCATTTTCAGGTTTAATTAATGTAATAATTGAATGTCTTTCAGTGTCCAAAATGTTATAAAAGTAATATATTTTTTAAAGATTTTATTTATTTATTTGACAGACAGAGATCACAAGTAGGCAGAGAGACATGCAGAGAGAGAGAGGGGGAAGCAGGCTCCCCGCCGAGCAGAGAGCCCGATGTGGGGCTTGATCCCAGGACCCTGGGATCATGACCTGAGCCAAAGGCAGAGGCTTTAACCCGCTGAGCCACCCAGGCGCCCCTAAAAGTAATATTTTTAAAGATCTGATCACAAAGTTTACCCACCACAGAGCTGATGCAAGAGAATGAAGATTATAGAATCTTTTTTTAACCTGTTGTGATGCTCCGTTATTTTATTTTATTTTATTTTTTAAGATTATTTATTTATTTATTTGACAGACAGAGATCACAAGCAGGCAGAGAGGCAGGCAGAGAGGCAGGCAGAGAGACAGGAGGAAGCAGGCTCCCTGCTGAGCAGAGAGCCCGATGCGGGACTGGATCCCAGGACTCCGAGATCATGACCTGAGCCGAAGGCAGCGGCTTAACCCACTGAGCCACCCAGGCACCCCTGCTCCGTTATTTTAAATACTAACTCTTTGAGTCCTTTTTGAACTAATAGCAGGACTTTCTGCATGTGACAGGTTTTAAGATGGGAGATGCTATAGTTTTATCATGTATGTTTAAAATTTACTGATGTCATATGAGTTTGATTAGAGCACATGTTCTTTTCGTGGTTCTAAGGAACCAGATGTTAAACAGTAAACTTATTATAGAACTTACTTATTTTAAAGAACTAAATTATTTATCTTAAGTATTATATGGAATATGTGCTTAATTTTAAATATAGTACACATGTAAACATACCTACATAAGACAGGATTACAATAGAGTTTAATTATTTAATACAAGTAAGGTGGTTAGGACAGCTTGGTATGTAATAATTTCTCAATTAGTCTATTATTATATCTAAAGGTCTTATATGTGTTACTAAAAATATTAAGTGAAACTTTCAGAAAATGTGTATTTTCTTAGCAGTACATTCACTTAATTACTTTATTTGAAAACTATAAACCTATATTCCAGAAAGCCTTTCTTTCCTTTAAAAATTCCACTTAGCTTTTTGTAATGAGGAATATCAGAAATAAGAACTCAAACCTTGAAAGTCCTAAATTTCTCTTTCCCCTTTTATTTTTAAATATTTTATAGGGATGCCTGGGTTGCCCAGTTGGTCGGGTGCCTGACTCTTGATTTTGACTCAGGTCATGATGTCAAGGTCATGAGAAAAGCCCAAATTGAGCTCTGTGGTGGGCATAGAGTCTGCTTAAGATTCTCTGTCTGTCTGTCTGTCTCTTTCTCTATGTATGTCTCACAATTAATGGTTGGTTTGAATTGTAGAACTCAAATACAAAGACAAAGGTAAGATGGACATGAACACATCCATCCAAAACAGAATACAAGTTTTAGGGATGTTTTCAGGTTATGTATCTTAAGCTTGTTTTCTTCCAGATAAGAATCACTTAATAAGGGCGCCTGGGTGGCTCAGTGGGTTGGGCCGCTGCCTTCGGCTCGGGTCATGATCTCAGGGTCCTGGGATCGGGTCCCGCATTGGGCTCTCTGCTCGGCGGGGAGCCTGTTTCCCTTCCTCTCTCTCTGCCTGCCTCTCTGCCTACTTGTGATCTGTCTATCAAATAAATAAATAAAATCTTAAAAAAAAAAAAAAGAATCACTTAATAAAGTTCTCACTAAATTATCAAAAAAATTATCTTAAGGGGCGCCTGGGTGGCTCAGTCGTTAAGCGTCTGCCTTCAGCTCTGATCATGGTCCCAGGGTCCTGGGATCAAGCCCCATATCCGGCTCCCTGCTCAGCGGGAAGCCTGCTAGACTCTTCCACTCCCCACCCTCTATCCAGCTGCCCCCCCACCGCCGTCGCTTGTGTTCCTTCTCTTGCTGTCCCTCTCTCTTTCTCTCTCTGTCAAATAAATAAATAAAATCTTTTTAAAAAGTTATCTTAAATATCTGAAGGCATTTTTTTCTATCTTAGAAATGTTTTCATTTAATATCTTACATACTCGGGGCGCCTGGGTGGCTCAGTGGGTTAAAGCCTCTGCCTTCGGCTCAGGTCATGATCCCAGGGTCCTGGGATCGAGCCCTGCATCGGGCTCTCTGCTCCGCAGGGAGCCTGCTTCCTCCTCTCTCTCTGCCTGCCTCTCTGCCTACTTGTGATCTCTGTCTGCCAAATAAATAAATAAGATCTTTAAAAAAAAAAAAAAATCTTACATACTCATTTCACTTAAAAAATTATCTGATAACTTTATTTCAATTTTTGAAATAAGCTTAAGGTTTAGACAAAACTTCCTACTGAAAAAAATAGGGAAAATATATCTGAAATTTTCTGAGCACTTAAATTATGATAACTATAAATATCTGATGTTGTTAATTACTTTTCATTTTTTTTTATTTTGAACTTTATATCTCCTATTGTATCAGCAGTACCCAAAGGAAGGTGGGTGACCCTTAATGTCACATAGTCCTGGGTTAAGCCGTGTTTCATCTATTTACTATATTACCTAAGGAAGTTTAAGTAAAGTCTGAGACCTGTTTTCCATATCTGTAAAAGAGGAACAGTAACTAATCTACAGTGTTGTTGAATACTTGGATAATTTTTAATTTACTTAATTGATCTCATTATAGTGTATATTTAATAAATGATAGCTTATACCATCATTATTGTTTTTGTTGTGATTGTTAATATAAAATCCTTTGTAGAATATTAATGTGTTTAGATTTTGAGTTCTCACTTCTTTTAAAAGATTTTATTTATTATTTGAGAGAGAGCAAGAGAGTAGGAATGGGGGGAGAGGGAGAAGCAGGCTCCCCACTGAGCGGGGAGCACATGGGGGGCTCAGTTCTAGGACCCTGGGATCTTGACCTGGGCTGAAGGCAGATGCTTTACTGTCTGAGCAACCCAGGTGTCCCAAGTTCTCATTCTTCTTCTTCTTCTTCTTCTTCTTTTTTTTTTTTTTTTTTTAAGATTTTTACTTATTTATCTGAGAGAAGAGAGAGAGCACACAAGCAGGGGCAGCTGCCGGTAGAGGGAGAAGCAGGCTCCCCACTGAGCAGGGAGCCCTAAACAGGGCTCTGTCCCAGGATCCCGAGATCATGACCTGAGCCCAAGGCACGTGCTTAACTGACTGAGCCACCCAGGGACCCCCTCATTTTTTAAACAAGATTGTAAACCTTTTAGTTCAGAGCAGCAGTCACTTTGTGTTCTGCATAGTGTCTTGGGCTTATAATTCAATAAATGTTAGTTAAGTGAATGATTAAATTAATACATATCATGGCTTGACTTCAGTTAGTTGGGTCGGAACTGTAGAAATTACTATGCTGACATGTTGGTGTATAAGAGAAACTGTTTTCTGAAAGCATCTGGCCAGGCCTGAGTAGTCTGTGAAATGAATTGCTATGGAAATCAGGATATATATCTAATAAATTTAAACTAGTTGGATTAATTTTTCTCTAATTTTTACTTGAAAAAGCTAAATTTACAGAGACATTGAAAGAATAATACATTAAACTTCTGTATTCCTTTATATACTTTTTTTTTTCTGGACCATGTGACATTTTACCTATAAATACTTCAGCATGCCTCTTCTGAGACAAGATTATTCTATGTAACCATGATACAGTTATTACACTAAACAAGTTTAATATTGACTCAGTCTAACCTAAAATACTGTCCATTGAAAAATCTTTTCAGTTGTTCTCCCAACCCCCTAAAAATCCTTTGCAGCTGTTTTCCTCCTGACTTAGCATCCAGTCTTAGATCACATCTTGCATTGGGTTCTGTCTCTCTGATTACCTGGCTTTTCTACCATTTTGTGTGTGTGTGTTTTTCTTGACTGAAGAGTTTGAATACTTCTTGTCTTTTCTGACATTCTTCTTTTTTTTTTTTTTTTAAGATTTTGTTTATTTGTTCATTATTTGACAGAGAGGGAGAGGGAGAGAGCAAACAAGCACAAGGAGGCAGAGTGGCAGAGGGAGGAGAAGCACGCTCTCCACTGAGTAGGGAACCCTGGCATTGGGCTCAGTCCCAGGACCCTGGATCATGACAAGAGCTGAAGGCAGACACTTAACGGACTGAGCAACCCAGGCACCCTTCTTTACTTAACATTCTTATAAAGTCTTTCAGTTTGACAGTCAAGAAGTCTGGGTAACTGGCAGTAAATTTCAGATTTTGGGTAGATTGTCCAGTTCACATTTAGCTGTTGGAGACTGTCCAGTGATTCCTGGATTGGATCCTAAATTTCTAATTAGAGGAGGTAAGCAGATTGAAAAAAAAATTAGTGTAAATTCAGAGATTAAATTGCTCTTTTGCATCTACACCTGGTGGTAGCAGGGAATGGACAAGAAAGGGATAGCTTAGTTATTGGTTCACTAAAATAAAGAAATAAAAAAGTGAAGTAGGAGTATTTATAGGGCCATGGGGAAGGACTTACAAATGTATTATTGGCTTGAAGTAAAGGTTTTGATGAACCTTATAAAAATCTGAAGTTTATTTGACTCAGATAAATAGAAGGTATTTCAAAATGTTAATTTTATTGCTCTACCCATGAAATCTAGTTTACTTAATGGCTGGTGTAAAATCACCGCACTGCAGGTGAACATTTCATCAGAAATGTAATCCAGCTGTCCGGGGTTTATTTAAAGCCTCTGATATTTGATCTCTTCACTAAAACAAGTTAGGACCATCAGAAAGCTGAGTTACCTGGGCCACATTGCCTAAGATCCCATATGCATTGGGACACATGATACAGTTATAGGGGGCCTGACGTCAGCTCAGTATAATTTCTAACAAAAATGGACTGTGGGGATTAATTTATGGGCTGCCCATGGTCAGAAAGAAAAAGACAATATAAATAATGTTTTCCAACTTCACTTTTCATTCAGAATACTCAGACTTGTAGGGCAAGCAGTGTAAGGTGCTCAACTTTGAAATGAGAAAGCATCCGGTCTACCCCCTACTTTTTTGTGAACTTCATTAAAATTTAAAAAAAGTTTTTTGATATATTTTTGAACAACAGAAAAGCTATGAGTAGTACAGAGTAGTCCCATATACCCCTCAGCGAGTTTTCCCAAATGTTAACATTTTATCTTGTTTGCTTTCTCTCTCTCCACATAGATAGATCTCTGTGAATTCTTTAATGTAACTTTCAAATGTGATGTCTCTTTATCCTAAATACTAAAATATGTATTTCTTTCAAACAGGGACCTCTTCTTACATAGTTATGTTACAAAGGTCAAAGTCAGTAAATTAACATTGATATAATAACTAGCATTAACTAATTTACTGATCAGATTTCACCATTGTCCTTAATAATGTGATATCAAAAGATAATCTCAAATCCTACATTGCATTCAGTAGTTCTCTCTCTCTCTTTTTTAAAAGATTTTATTTATTTATTTGACAGAGATCACAAGTAGGCAGAGGCAGGCAGAGAGAGAAAGGAGGAAGCAGGCTCTCTGCTGAGCAGAGAGCCCGACGTAGGGCTCGGTCCCAGGACCCTGGGATCATGACCTGAGCTGAAGGCTTTAACCCACTGAGAGGCTTTAACCCACTGAGCCACCCAGGTGCCCCAGTTCTCTCTTTTTTAAATTAAAGGTATTGTTTTATTATGCATAGCTTTATGATTACTTATATACATATATACATACATACATACATATATAGTATACATAGATAGTCATTTATATATGTCACTCCCCAAGGTGACACAAGTTGAAATTCAGAATTTTATATCTATTAAAGAAATTGAAACTCCTAAAAATCCTTTCCTCAAAAAAGTAGAGTTTGTATAATTTTATTAGTGAATTTTTCTAAATAGGCCAAAAGCAAAATAGCATTTTTTATAAGCATTTTTCTTGAGAAAGGAACACTAATACTTATAAGAAGTAAGCGTAGTTTTTACTCCATAACAAGAATATTACAGAAAGGAAAATTACAAGTTAATCTCTTTCTGTATCTGAACATGCATGCATACATGCATACAGCCTAAACAAAGTATTTCAGATAAATTCTAGCAATATATAAAGAGGATAATATATTGTGACCAAGTGGGTCCTAATGTAGTAATGCAAGGTTGGTTTAGTATTCAAAGCAATCATTGCATCTTACCTCATTAAAAGAATAAAGGAGATAACGTGGGGCGCCTGGGTGGCTCAGTCTTTGCTCAGGTCATGATCCCAAGGTTCTGGGATTGAGCCCCGCATCAAACTCCCTGCTCAGCTGGCAGCCTGCTTCTCCCTCCCCACATTCCTTCCCGCATTCTGCCCTCACTATCTCTCTCTCTCTGTCAAATAAATAAATAAAATGTTTAAAAAATAAAAAATAAAGGGGAGAACTCAAATGCTTATCTCAGTAGATGAAGGGGAAGCATCTGACAGATTTCAGCCCACATTTAAAACTGTTCAAAAATACAGAAAATTTTGGGTAGAATGGAACTGTACTTAATTTGATATATTTTGTTTAAAAACATTTAGAGCAGCCATTTTTTGTAATGGTTATATATTAAATTTTATCCTGAGACTGGGAAAATTAAAAGGCTGTCTCCCAAGACTAAGTGTATTCAATACTATATTTGAGTTATAAGCCATTGCAATAAGCTAAGAGACAAAAGATAGAGACCGTATAAAGGAATAAATAAAACTGATGAATATGACATAATATATATAGAAAATCCAAAAGAATCTACAGATTCTATTAAAAAAAACAAACAACCAAAAAAAAAAAAAAACAACCAAGTAGTTTAATCAAAGTTTTTTAAAACTGAAGCAATTAATTTATTTTTTAAAATTTTTATTTATGTATTTATTTTTAAAGATTGTATTTATTTCTTTGAGAGAGAGAGTGAGAAAGCATGAGAGGGGGTAGGGTCAGAAGGAGAAGCCCAGGGAGCCTGCAGCAGCACTCTATCCTAGGACTCCAGGCTCATGACCTGAGAGCAGAATGTAGTGGCTTAACCAATTGAGCCACCCAGGCACCCTGTTTTTTGTTGTTGTTTTGTTTTGTTTTTTAGGTTAGCATATTTTATCTTGAAAATTCTTTAATTAATTAATTAATTTTAAAGAAGATTTTATTTATTTATTTATTTGACAGATCACAAATAGGCAGAGAGGCCGGGGGGTGAGGGGAAGCAGGCTCCTCACTGAGCAGAGAGCCAATGCGGGGCTCGATCCCAGGACCCTGGGACCACGACCTGAGCCAAAGGCAGAGGCTTTAACCCACTGAGCCATCCAGGCGCCCTGAAAAATTTTTAATTTAAATTAATTAACATATGATGTATTAGTTTCAGAGGTAGAGCACAGTGATTCATCGGTCTTATGTAACACCCAGTGCTCATTACATTGCGTGTCCTCTTTAATGTCCATCACCCAGTTACTCCATCTGCTTACCCCCTCCCCTCCAGCAACCCTCAGTTTATTTCCTGTGATTAAGAAGAATCTCTTATGGTTTGTCTCCCTCTCTGATTTCATAATTTCCTTTTTTCCTCTCTTCATCTATATGATCCTCTATATGATCCTCTTCATCTATATGATCCTCTATATGATCTATATGATCATCTATATGTTTTGTTTCTTAAATTCCGCATAAGAGTGAGATCATATAATTGTCTTTCTCTGAGTTCTCTCTTTAATCTTGCCAGTCTGATGTTTTCAAAGAATGCAGGTCAGTTATTTTTGTAGAATGTCACTTAATTTGGGTTTATTCAATGTTTACTCATGATTAGATTCAGGTTATGTATTTTTAACAAGAATGCCGCAGAAGTGAGTTTGTGTTCTTCTCAGTGGATCTTACCTGGAGGCACATGATACCAGTTTGTTCCATTACTATGATCTTAACATTGATCACTTAATTAAGGTGGTATCTGCCAGGTTATAATTTATTCTTACCTTTTGTAATTTATTATAGTGAGGTACTCTAGGACTGTGTAAGTATTCTGTTTCTTCTCATTGATCTTTAGAGCCATTCATGATTCTTGTCTGAATGAAATATTATTATAATGTACTCAATTTTTAATCTAAACATTCTGTTTTTTATTTGATTATCTTTAAAGCTCCTTGACTTTTGGAGGGGGGCATAAAAAAGTTGATCTTAAAAACTTTTAAGTTCTAAAGATTAAATGAATAAAAAACATTTTAGTAGTAACGAAAAATGCCTTTGGCTGTATTTAATGCACATTGTAGGCAAATGGTTAATTTTGGTTAAGAATGTTGGATTCAGGCTACTGTGTGTTAAAAATGTGGCTAGAGTATCTGGGATATTGAGAAAAAGCAGATATCAGGATGATGAGGCTAACTAGGCAAAGAATTCCAAGGGAATGTGACGTAGACCTCATTCCTTCTTTATCTTGCCCTTTCCATGTCTTATCTTCCACACAAACACACAATCTTACCAAGAACTTAATACAAAAGAAAGAAGCCCAACTCAGAAACTCACAGAGACAAAGTAAAATAGGAGATAATCAACCAGTGATAACCCACTGCCTCAATCAAGGACCCAATAGCTTTAAGAAAAAAGAATTGTTTGTGAACCAGATAAGAAACCAATTACATTAGAGATTTCTTCAGAATATATACAAGAAACAACACTCACAAAATCACCTCTGGTGGAGTTAATAAGTTATAATAATCACAAAAGTATGCCATAATCCTATATACAGTTAGTGATCTGATGGAAACATCAAAGTGTAGTCAAAATTATGTTAAAAAATAAAATGCAGGGCGCCTGGGTGGCTCAGTGGGTTGAGCCTCTGCCTTCGGCTCAGGTCATGATCTCAGGGTCCTGGGATCGAGTCCCGCATTGGGCTCTCTGCTCAGCAGAGAGCCTGCTTCCTCCTCTCTCTCTCTGCCTGCCTCTCTGCCTACTTGTGATCTCTGTCTGTGAAATAAATAAAATGTTTTTAAAAATAAATAAATAAATAAAATAAAATGCAAAGACCAGTATGATTTTTAAAATCCAGTAAACTCATTTAAAAATAGTTTGAAATTCCCCAAAAAAGAACAAACTGGAAAGAAATTCAAACAGAAATGTGAAAAATCAGTTGTTTTATACTCACTGTCCAGTCCTTCTTTTTAGCCTCTTTACTGTCACATGGAGAGGTACATACTCTTAATAGTTTTGTGGGTATTTTCCAGATATATATATATTTACAGTTCCATATATGTCATGTATATATACAGATGTATATATACAGATGTATCAGCTCATTTTTTAATACTGGTATTATTTTTTGAAATATTTGATATACATTGAAATACTCAAATTTTATATGTGCTATTGAACCAGTTATGATGAATACATAGACACCAATCATATCTGTCACCACAGCAAGTTCTCCTATGATTCTTCCTTATATTACCCTCCCTCCACCCCAGCAACTACTGATCTGTTCTCTATCATCATAGGTTAGTTTCTATTACATATGAAATTATATAGAATAAATTGGCTTCTTTCACTCAGTACTCGGTAGGTAGATTTGAACATCCTTAGTTTTTTGTTTTTATTTTTTATTTTTATTTATTTTTATTTATTTTTTAAAGATTTTATTTATTTATTTGACAGACAGAGATTTACAAGTAAGCAGACAGGCAGAGAGAGGGGAGGAAGCATGTTCCCTGCTGAGCAGAGAGCCCTATGTGGGGCTCCATCCCAGGACCCTGAGACCATGACCCGAGCTGAAGGCAGAGGCTTTAACCCACTGATCCACCCAGGCACTCCTGTGTTTTATTTTTAAAACAGTTTTATTGAGATAAAATTCATACACCACACAATTCACTCATTGAAAGCATACAATTCAGTGGGTTTTAGTATATTTACAGTTGTACAAGGACTACCATAGTCATTTTTAGAAGATTTTAATTATCCCAGAGAGTAACCCGGTTCCCCTTCGCTGACACCTCCCCACCTTTCCATCCTCTCCAGCCGTGAGCAACCGGTAACTTACCCTCTATCCCAGTGGGTTTGCCTGTTCTAGACATTTCTTATAAATATAATCATTCAATACACAGTACTCTGACTGGTTTCTTTCATTTGGCATAATATTTTCAAGGTTTATCCTTGTAGCATGTATCAGTACTTAATTCCTTCCTTCCTGAATAATATTGCATTGTCTGTACATGGCACACTTTATTTATCCAGTCACCATTTGGTGGCCATTTTGGGACGTTTCCGCTTTTTGGCTATTATGAGTAATGATGCTATGGTCATTCATACGTAAGTTTTCATGTGGGGCATATGTTTTCATTTCTCTCGGGGATAGACCTACAGGTAGAACTGCTGAGTTGTATGTTAACATTATGATTAACTTTTAGAAAAATTGCCAAACATTGCTAAAACAGCTGCCCCATTTTACGTTCTCACTAGAATTGTATGAGAGATCCAAGTTTTCTACATTTTGGCTGACACTCATTATTCTACGTCTTTTTTATTTTAGCCCTCCCAGTGGGTAGGCGAAGTGGTGTCTCACATGGTTAATGATAGTAAGCATCTCTTTATGTGCTTATTAGGGATTTGTGTGTCTTCCTTGGAGAACTATCTCTTCATGTTCTAGTGAGTTATTTGACTTGTAATTGTATGTGTGTATTTATATTCAAAAACCTTATCAAGTTGTATGATTTGAAAATATTTTACCTCAATCAATAGGTTATCTTTTTCTTGATGTGTCTTTTGAAGCACAATAGTACTTTTATTTTTTAAAGATTTTTATCTATTTATTTGAGAGAGAGAAAGAGAGAGAGAGAGCACAAATGGTGGGAAGGGCAGAGGGAAAGGGAGAAGCTGACTCCTCATGGAGCGGGGAGCCCAATGCAGGGGCCCCTCCCACTATTTGTGCTAATACCAGGACCCTGGGATCATGACTTGAGCCGAAGGTAGTGGCCTAACCAACTGAGCCACCCAGGCACCCCGAAGCACAACAGTTCTTAATTTTGACAATGTTTAGTTTATCTGTTTTTTGTTGTTGTTGCTTGTGCTTTTGTTGTCATATCTAAGGAACCATTGCCTAATTCAAGTTTACAAATATACACAAGTTTTCTTCAAAGAGATTCTTAGTTTAGCTTTTACTTTAAAATCTTTGATTCATTTTAATTTGATTTTTATATATGTTGTGATGCAGGGTCCCACTTAATTCCTTTGTAAATGGATGTCCAGTTGTCCCAACACCATTTATTGAAAAGATTATTTTCCCATTGAATTGCCTTGGAAGTCATCACATTTGTTAGTTTCATTCATGCTGTTGTGTGTATCAGTACTTTGTTCCTTTTTATTGCTGAATAGTATTCCTTTGTAAGAATATACCACACTTTATTTATTCTCTCATTGATGGAAATTTTGATTATTTCCAGTTTGGGGCTTTAACGAGTAATGCTATTATGAACGTTCTTACATAAGATTTTTTTTTGGTGAACTTGTGTTTTCATTTCTCTAAGGGAGTTGAATTACTGAGTCATAGGGCAGGTGTATGTTTAGTATTTTAAAAATCTGCCAAATGATTTTCTGAAGTGAATGTGTCATTTTATACTCACACTGCGATTACGAGAATTCTTAGTTGCTTCACATCTTATCCAACATTTGGTTTGGCACCTTTAAAATTTAGTCATACTAATGATAGCTGCATTCTTATGTTACCCATCATAAGGCTCTATAATAACTATATTTTTGAACACTATTCTGTACGTTACCTAAAAATAGTAACATTATTAAATTACATTAATATTTTGGGAAAAACCTATCATCTAGGAGAATTAATTCACTCCTAGTTTTTCATCATTATAGTTATTATTAAAATAAGCATACTTGGCTAAACACAGATTTTTTTTTTTTTAAAGATTTTATTTATTTATTTGACAGAGATCACAAGTAGGCAGAGAGGCAGGCAGAGAGAGAGATGAGGAAGCAGGCTCCCCGCAGGGCAGAGAGCCCGATGTGGGGCTTGATCCCAGGACCCTGGGATCATGACCTGAGCCGGAGGCAGAGGCTTTAACCCACTGAGCCACCCAGGCGCCCCTAAACACAGATTTTTAAAGGTATATGATCCAGGGCGCTTGAGTGGCTCAGTCGCTTAAGAGGCTGCCTTCGGCTCAGGTCATGATCCCAGCCAGGGTCCTGGGATCGAGCCCTGCATTGGGCTCTCTGCTCAGTGGAGAGCCTGCCCCTCTCTATCCCTCTGCCTGCTGCTCTGCATACTTGTGCTCTCGCTCTCTCTCTCTGTCAAATAAATAAATAAAATCTTTAAAAAAATAAATAAAAGTATATGATCCATGTACCTATCATATAATATTGAAGATGTCATAACAAGATGAAGAAAAATAGTAAAAATGCAGTGCAAAGAAACAAAAGCGCAGTGCAGTGGCTTTTTAAAAATTATTACTATTCTAAGCACTGGTGGTGAACTTTGGTAATTCTTCTATAGAGGAAGCAGGACCTATCTTGCATTTTTGCCATTTGCCTTTAATCTTTGGATTAAAGCATAGATAGAACATCCAAAAGAGGAATTGAAGTTCAGGATGTTTGATGATAGTGTACAAAATTTTGCTCATAGTTGGTCCAAAAGTGTTCACAATCTACTTAAGATAGATGGTATCCCATAATAATGACAGTACTTGGAAATAAGAGCACCTAAATAATATCAGTGATGTTTATGGTGGCATGGAGAATGAAGGCGTTGTCTGGAAGTTTAAAATAAACAAAAAAACTTCCTAAGTGGTCAACATCACAAAAGAAATATAAACATCCAAAAAATAGTTTTTCAATGATCAGTCTCTAAAATCGTTTCAAAATGTGCATTAAGGGGCACCTGGGTGGCTCAATTGGTTAGGTGTCTGCCTTCAGCTCGGGTCATGATCCCAGGGTGCTGGGATCAAGCCCCGCGTCGGGCTCCCTGCTCAGGGGGGAGCCTGCTTCTCCCTCTGCTTGCTGTTCCCCTTGCTTGTATTCTTTCTCTCAAATAAATAAATAAAAAATCCTTAAAAAAAAAAAAAAAAAAGAAAGGAAGAAAATGTGCATTAAGATTCTGTTTTTGTTTTTCTCTATATGTGAATTTGGAAAGGGAAAAGGATGAGATTAGCAAATATGAGAATTAGAATTAAAATGGGACACTTAGGACTCTGGAAAAAATAAATTGATACTATCTTTCTGGAGAGCAGTCTGGCTTAGAGTCTTGAAAGTATGCGTGCTGGGGCGCCTGGCTGGCTCAGTCGGTTGTGTCCACCCCAGGGTCCTGGGATAGAGCCCTACATCGGGCTCCCTACTTAGTGGGGAGCCTGCTTCTTCCTCCCCTCTGCCGCTCCCCCTGCTTGTGCTCTCTCGCTCTCTCGCTGTCAAATGAATAAATAAAATCTTTTAAAAAAAAAGTATGCATACCTACATCAGTCTTAAAAATGAGAGAATTATCTATATATTTTTTAATGATTTTATATATTTATTTGAGATAGAGAGAGAGCAAGAGCAGGGGAGGAGACAGAGGGAGAAGCAGGCTCCCCGCTGAGCAGGGAGCCTGATGGCGGAACTCAATCCAAGTACCCCAGCATCATGACCTGTTCCAAAGGCAGACATTGAGCTACCCAGGCACCCCTGTGTCTACATTTTTTAATTGAATAAAATAGGTTACAATATGACATGGTATAGATTTCACTCTTGTTTTAAAAATACAGTTTTAAAAATACAATATATTTTAAAAATATAATATACATGAGAAGGGATCTGGGAGACTACATATTAGTTTCCCCTGAGCAAATGATTTGTAGTCCTTATAATTTTCCTTGTCTGCCAGTTTTCGTTTTGTTTTGTTCTTTTTTTCCCTATATGAGAATGTAATAAAATCAAAGAAATTTTAATTAAAATAAAATTGCAAGAGACCTTACCATTGTGATTAAAGAGCACCAACTACCACTCTGAACATTGCGAAAACCATTTCTTCTGTGTAAACGTTCTGTAAAGCTGTGAGGGCAGAAAAGTCTTGGGGAGAGACTCTAATTTATAAGAGACTCTAATTTATAAGAATATTGCAAAATAGTACAATGTCTTTACCCAACATTCCCAGATGTTTAAGTTTTTATTTTAATTCCATTATAGTTAACATACAGTGTTATCGTAGATTCAGGTGTACAATATAATGATAGTGATTCTACAGATCTATTCATGACCAAGTCCTTATGACATTATATGTTCTTTCTAATCCGCATCACTTATTCCCACCCCGCTGCCCCCACTTACCTCCCTTCTGATAACCATCAGTTTGTTCTCTATAATTAAGAGAGTTTCTTATTCGTCTCTTTATCTTTTCCCCCTCTTTGTTCATTTGTTTTCTTAAATTCCACATACGAGTGAAATTGTATGGTATTTGTCTTTCTCTGACCGACTTCACATAGCATTATACTCTCTAGCTCCATCCATGATGCAAATGGCAAGATTTCATACTTTTATATGGCTGAGTAATATTCCATTGCACATAAGTTTATAACATCCTCTTTACCCCTTCATCAATAGATGGACACTTGTGCTGCTTCCATAATTTGCCTTTTGTAAATAATGCTGCTATAAACATAGGGATGCATGTATCCCTTTGAATTAGGGGTTTTGTATTTTTTGGGTAAATACCCACTAGTGCAATTGCTGGGTTATAAGGTAGTTTTATTTTTAACTCACTGTTCTCCACAGTACCAGTTTGCCTTCCCACCAACCGTGCCTTTTCCCTGCATCCTCACCAACACCTGTTGTTTCTTGTATTGTTGATTTTAACCATTCTGAGGGAGGTGAGTTGGTATCTCATTGAAGTTTTGATTTGCATTTCCCTGATGATGACCATCCCCAAAAGTTAATGTCTTAACATACTATGGATTGAAATTAAGACATTAACATTGACACAATTTTGTTTACTATTCTAAAGACCTAATTCGAATTTGTTCAGTTTCTCCACTAATGTCCTTTTGGGAGGGGAGGGGGCTCAGGGTTCAATCTAAGATCTCTTACCACATTTAATAGTCATGTTTCCTTAGTCTCCAAATTGTAGTAGTTCTCAGTGTTTAAGTCTTTCATGGCACTGGGACTTTTGAAGAATCCTGTTTGGTTATTTTGTAGAATGACCCTCCTGTTAGGTTGTGTGATGCTCTCTCATAATTAAATTTAGGATATGCATTTTTGGCAAGAACCCACAGAAGCAATGTGTCTTTCTCAGTGTATAATATCAGGTCTCATGTCTGAATTAACTTTGATCTCTTGGCTTATGTGTCTGCCTGGATTCTTCTCTATAAATTTACTGTTTCCTTTTGTAGTTAAAAGGTAGCTTATGGGGAGATACTTGGACACTATGCAAATATCCTGTCTCCCATCACATTTTTACCCACTAATTTTACTTTATTTATATTTCTAGAGGTGGGTGAGAGGCAGAGGGAGAGAAGTAGGCTCATGCCCAGTTTGAAGCTGATATGAGACTCAGTCTCACAACCCTGAGCTCATGACCTGAGCCAAAATCGAGAATTGGACACTTAACTGACTGAGCCACCCAGGTGCCCCTACCTACCTGCTAATTTTAGTATTCATATATAATTCTTGTTTCCAACAATGATTAATATGGTGCTTACCAAATGGTCATGTTCTACCATTCCTCTCCATCTATTAATAGGAATTGTACTGTAAGAAAACACTTTTCTTTTTTCTTCCTTACCTCCCTTATCTTTTTTTCCCTTTTCTCCCACTTATGTATTCATTCAATTATTTATTCTATCCGTATGGACTCAGAGCTACTTATTTTATTCTGTGGGCTATAATCCATCACTAATCATTCAGTGAAGGGTTAAGGAAGACATACCATATCAGGTTCCAAGCATAAAAATAAGACTGATTAGTGTAGGATAGAAAGAAACAGCATATTTAACTGTTTAGAGGTAGTTTGTTTAAAAAAAAAAAAAAAATAGAGGTAGTTTGTTACTGCTTTGGATACTTAAGCAAAGGTGGATGAATCACTTAATAAAGGTAATGCAGAGATTGGGCCTGGCATAAGGAGGTGGATTCCATGTCCTTGAAGGTCTGTTCTAACCTTGAGATCCTCTCATCTGCTTAAGCAGAAAACACAGATGGTCACTTCATAGCTTACTTAACTACTAAGCTTGTGTAGTAAGGGTTTTATATCAGAGCGTGTTTAGCCTCTGGTATATCTGTTGTGTGAATTGTAAAACCCAGCCAGCACCCCAGCAAAGGGTAAGGTGTGTGGAACCTCCGTGTGTATACTCTAAAAATGCCAGACCTGACAGTTTCCATCACTTTCATGTGGCGGGTTCTTACTTCTTAGAACTAAACATAATGATGTGTAAGTTTATCTCCAGGTGGCTTTTTCTTGGATGTGTAAAGGAAATAATTGCATTTATTTGCTGGTGTCATTGTGTTGTTTTATGATTTGCTGCCTGTTGTTCTTCACATCGTTTCAACTCTTCTTCCTTAGAATCTTAGCCTTGGTGTATACCCCCAGCCATTTTCATTTTTTCAAATGAGTTTTAGACTTGTCTTTGTTTCCATGGTTTCTGAAATATTTCCATGAAATAATAAAATCGTTTTAACAAACTTATTTTATTTTTTGTTCTTATATTTATTTTACACTAAAAAAATACTGAATTTTATTTAAAAATTTTTCAAATTTATTTTTTCCCCACTTTTATTGAGATATACTTGACATATAACTTTAAATACAGTAAACAAAGGATCCTTGCCAGGGGTGAGCAGTACTTGGCTAGTAGAGATGTAAGTTTATAGTACAACATGCTTTTTTTTTTTTTTTTTTAAGATTTTATTTATTTATTTGACAGACAGAGATCCCAAGTAGGCAGAGAGGGGGGTGGGAAGCAGGCTCCCTGCTAAGCAGAGAGTTTAATGCAGGGCTCGATCCCAGGACCCTGGGATCATGACCTGAGCCGAAGGCAGAGGCTTTAACCCACTGAGCCACCCAGGCACCCCTATAACATGCTTATTTGATAGACATATGTATTGTAAAATGATAACCACATTTTGGTGTTCATTTAGAATGTTATTTTGAAATTTTCTTCCCTTGTAGTAACTAGTAGCATTGGTCATAAATTTACTAGTGGCCCAAACTTTACTGTTTTCTGTGTTTTTCAATTAGTTGTTAGAGTTAGCAGGTCTTAGATGTTATTTTAATCTCCACTAGCCAAGTACTGCTCACACCTGGCAGGGATCCTCTGTTTACCATATTTAATCCAGCTTTTAGTCCCACTGATTGCTCTTCCCAAGCTCATTTGTTTGAATCAGTTTTGCAAATACAATACTAAGAGGCCTGGTAGGAGTTGCCTCATTATTAATGTCCAAATGTGTAACAACATCTGGCGAGGCTTCTTCATGCTTGGAGCCCCGTGTTCTCAAAAGCCCTCTTAGCTCACAAGGCTGTCTATCTCAGTTGTTCCTAAAGCATCCAAATGGTTCTAAGAACAGGCCACAAAAGTTTTCCTGGCAGCTTTCCAGGCAGGTACAGAAGAGAGGTATTTTAGGGTCAGACTGTAACTTTGGAATTCATAAAAGAGAGGTGAGAGGGGCGCCTAGGTGGCTCAGTGGATTAAAGCCTCTGCCTTCGGCTCAGGTCATCATCTCAGGGTCCTGGGATCGAGCCCCACATCAGGATTTCTGCTCAGCAGGGAGCCTGCTTCCGCCTGCCTCTCTGCCTACTTGTGATCTCTGTCTGCCAAAAAAATAAATAAAATCTTAAAAAAAAAAAGGAGGTGAGAAAAATTCAGCGGTAATAGAAAGCCTTCAGTGTTCATAGAGTAGGAGACTTTTTTCTGGTGTTATTTTTGTTTATTTTTGTTAAAAGCTCTGCACTTGGCTCTGTCCGTCTTTACAATCATCATCAGTTGTATGATAGTAAAATGTGACATTTTTCTATTTTATGACACCAGTCTTTTGGGAACTGTGGAATTCAGAATTGTGTCCCTTTCTGATTTATATTTTTATGCCTGTGTTTCTTACTTGGATTTATATTCCATGATGTTTAAGATATTTATGAAGAATTAAAAGGTAATATAGTCCCAGATTTGAATTTGTCTGTGATACCTGTCAAAGAAATACATAGAGGGTGGGGGGAAATGCAGTGCTCTCTTCCTTAATGTAGTAATGACTTCTAAGTTCAGTGAAGTTTTTGTAATGCCTTCATTTTCTCCTCCATTTTGTTTGTGCTATGAAATACATAAAAAATGATGATAATGTGCTGGTGTTCCATTCCACATAATGTGAGCCCAGGCAGATCACATTTCTTTTTTAATGTTTTTGAGATTTATTTATTTATTTGAGAAAGCGAGCAAGAGAGCATGTGCCGGTGTGTACCAGGGAGGAGCAGAGGAAGAGAGAGAGGAAGAATCTCAAGCAGACTCCTGTCTGAGTGAGGAACCCAATGGGGGGTCTATCTCAAAACCCCGAGATCATGACCTGAGCCAAAATCAAGACTCCAACGCTTAACTGAGTGAGCCACCCAGGCACCCCTAAGCATATGACATTCTAGACACTCTTTAAAAGTATCTCTTTCTTGGGGCATCTGTCTGGCTTAATCAGAGGAACATGCAAGTCTTAACTCATAAGTTCAAGTCATAGGTAAGATTATCTTTTCCATTAACTGTAAATTTATTTGTAGTGGACAGTTTACTTCCCCAGCACACCCACATGGACCCACTTGGGCTCCCTGCTCAGCAGGGAAGCCTGCTTCTCCCTCTCACTCTCCCACTCTCCCTGCTTGTGTTTCCTCTCTCACTGTGTCTCTCTCTCTGTTAAATAAATAAATAAAATCTTTCAAAAAAAAAGGAAGAAGAAATGCCTCAGATTATGTAAATAAAACAAAGTCTATAAATTAAATGATTTATTGTCCACAGGGGACATGCCTAAAGAAAAGAGATTTGAAACTCAAAGGGTGGGCAAAAATATTCCAGAGAAATATAAACAAAGATAGAATATGCTTCTATTTTAAATTTAAATTTCTCATGATTATTGCCATCTATAAATTTAAAAATTGATCCAAGAGCAACAAGTTTATCACATCTAGATATTATCGATTATTCTTTGTCGATATGACATTTTTAAATGGATTACTTTTTAAAAAAGATTTTATTTATTTATTTAATAGAGAGAGACACAGCGAGAGAGGAAACACAAGCAAGGGGAGTGGGAAAGGGAGAAGCAGGCTTCCCGCTGAAATCATGGAAATCATGGAATCATGACCTGAGCCTAATGCAGATGTTTAACCAACAGAGTCAGCCAGGCACCCCTGGATTACATTTCTTTTTAATTAAAAAAAATTGTTATTGAGGGTTTGTTTTTCACCTTTATGAGGCATAATTGTCAGATTTGTATGATACTTAAAGTGTGTGGTGTGGTGATTTGATACACATACACACTTTGGCAGGATTCCCTCCATCGTAGTAACACATTCATTACCTCACAGATTTAGCTTTTTATTTTCTTTTTAGTGAGAACATTTGAAGTCTACTCCTTTAGCAAATTTAATTATACAATTCAGTGTTATCAGCTATAGTCACCGTATATTGTACATTAGATCCTCAGACCTTTTTCACCTTATAACTGAACGTTTGTACCCTTTTTACCAACCTCCCCCTATTTCTTCCAGCGCCTCAGTCCCTGGCAGGCACTTTTGTACTGTTTCTGTGAGTTTGACTTGTTAAGATATTAGATTCCAAATATAAATGTTTCCATGCAGTATTTGGTGTTCTCTGTCTGCCATATTTCACTTAGCATAATACTCATACAGATCATCCATGTTCATCCATGTTTCCAGTGAAAGGATTTCCTTCTTTTGTAAGGCTGAATAAATATACCTCTGTGTGTGTGTGTGTGTGTGTGTGTATACACATATATACATACATGCACATATACTTGACCCCGTTCATCTGTCAGACACACTAGGTTGTTGCCTTATCATGGCTATTGTGAATAATGCTGCTACCTCATAGAGGTGATCTCTCCTTTTGGTTTTCATTTGCATTTATGTGATGATTGATTATGATTGGCACTGGGACACCTGGCTGGCCCAGTTGGTAGAGCATCGACTCTTGATCTCAGGGTCCTCAGGGTCAGGAGTTTAAGCTTCACACTGGTCATGGAGCCTATTTAAAAAGAAAAATACGATCAACACCTTTTTCAGTACCTTTTGGCCATTTGTATTTTAGTTGTTAGAAAAAAATATCTATTTAGGTCCTTAATCTTGTTTATTAATTTTTTTAAAGATTTTATTCATCTATTTGACAGATCACAAGTAGGCAGAGAGGCAGACAGAGAGGAGGAAGTAGGCTTCCTGCCGAGCAGAGAGCCCGATGCGGGGCTCCATCCCAGGACCCTGGGATCATGATCTGAACCAAAGGCAGAGGCTCCAACCCACTGAGCCACCCAGACACCCTGATCTTATTTATTATTAATGAAGTGAAATATGTTTTTTGTAGAAAATTAATTTAATACTGGAATTTGGCATATGTAGTTTTCTCGATTTTATTTCAGTTTTCTATTTATAATTTATTCATTTATTTTATTTCTTAGAGAGAGAGAGTGGCAGGAAGGAGCAGAGGAGAGGGACAGAGCCCTGAAGTGAGGCTCTTACCCAGGACTCTGAGGTCATGACATGAACAGAAATGAAGATCAGATGCTCAATTGTTTGAGCCACCCAGGTGCCCCATGCCTTTATAATTAAAAACAAAACAAAACAACAAAAAAACCCAACTTTATTATAAAAGGAACAGATACTAGTTGAAAAAAGTTAAAATACCAAAGTGAGTGCTAAAAATTACAATTCCCGTTTTCTTTCTCCATTCCTCCCCATCTCTTTTATTTCACAGCAATAACCTCAGGACTACTTTACTGTCTATCTCTTCAGCTATTTTATTTTTTTATTTTTAATTTATTTTTTAAAGATTTTATTATTAAGTAACCTCTTCACCCAACATGGGGTTGGAACTCACAACCGTGAGATCAAGAGTTACGAGCTCTAGTGGCTTAGCCACCGTCGGGCCCCCTCTTCAACTGTTTTAAATCTGTGCTTAGGTCAAACTTTCTCCCTTCTACTGTACCCACATACACAGACAGAAGACTGTATCATATGTTCCTCATCAATTGGTCTTTTCATGAAATGTTTTGGATCTTTGGCCATTTCAGTACATGGTATTTCGTTGGCTACCAAGAATTCCATTTATAGACGTATCACACCATACTTTATTCACCTAGTCCTGTATTGTTTTTGAAATATATGCTGTTACAGTGCAGCTCAAACAAGTCTCCTATAAACATTTCTGTATACTTTTTAAAAAATTCTTTTCCTTATTAAGGAAATATTTAAATCTGGAACTATTTTAAAATTGTTACTTCTCATAGAAGGAGAACAGTAAGGCAAAATTACCATCATTGTACTTATTTTATGGAAATAAAAGGGGGTAAAAAAGGAGTGTACTCATGATGGATATTGGTGGGTATACCTCTTAGCTTCATGGCTTTGCCTCAAAGTGCTTGTCTGGGTTTCTCTTCTTGACTTGCCAAGACTGAGTCATGCATTAAAAGGTGAATTAGGTAGAAGAAGACCAGAGCTCTGGTGAAGGAGAAAGGTGTTATATACAGACTGAGTGGTGGTGGATGAGAAAGGAACAGTTTAGTCATGGAAGGTGCTGGAGATTGTTTTGCAGGAGGCAAGGAAAAGACTAGAACAAGTTTATCTAAATTAACTTTTCCTTTTTCCTAACCAATCTTGCCACGTGAGGTATCTGGTTCTGGAAGAGCCACCTTGTGAAAACAAGTTTGGGTTTTTTTGTGTGTTTCTTTGATTGTTTAAGATTTTATTTATTCGAAAGAGAGAGCGAGTGCGTGCATAAGCAGGGGGAGCCCGTGTGGGACTCAATCCCAGGACCCTGGGATCATGACCGGAGCTGAAGGCAGACACTTAACTGACTGTACCACCCAGGCGCCCTGAAAGCAAGTATTTTTTTAAATCGACATTTAGGGTGCCTGGGTGGCTCAGTCGGTTAAGCGGCTGCTTTCCGCTCCGGTCATGATCCCAGGGTCCTGGGATTGCGTCCTGTGTCCAGCTCCCTGCTCAGCAGGGAGTCTGCTTTGTCCTCACCCTCTGCCCCTCCACCCTGCTCGTGCTCTTTTTCTCTCTCTCTCTAATATGTAATATCTTTTTTTTTTTTTTAAGATCTTATTTATTTATTTGGCAGAGAGAGAGAGAGATCACAACTAGGCAGAGAGGCAGGCAGAGAGAGAGGTGGAAGCAGGCTCCCCACTGAGCAGAGAGCCGGATGCTGGGCCGGATCCCAGGCCGGATCCCAGGACCCTGAGATCATGACCTGAGCTGAAGGCAGAGGCTCAACCCACTGAGCACCCCAGGCACCCCTAATAAGTAATAGCTTAAGAAAAAAATAAAATCTTTAAAAAATTAAAAAAAAAAAAGTTGACACTTAGAAAGGAATGACTATTCCTTTATTCTAAAATAACATTTACAAATCAGTAAAACTAAATTGGAAAATCTCTCCAGATTAAACCACCCTGTGTTTTTTTTTCTAAATTCATTTGTGTACTCACTCATTCTTATGATAATCATCCAGCTTTTTAAATAAGCATTTTAAGCAGAAAACAAGTTAGGAGAATAATGCAATGAACACCACTATTTCCATTAATGCAATTCAGTATTTGACTCTTTGTATGTGTATGAACCACTGGAAAATTGCAGGTTATCGTCTTTAAGAGTTCTACCATACAATCATAGGTTTTCCCATTTGTTCCCAAAATAAAACATATTTGTGAGCCTAGAGGACAATCACCAAGATCACTCCTCTGGGGTCTAAAGTCCAGGATGACCGCAGTGCAAACAAGTAAGTAGGTACAATCAATTGATACGATAAAGATCTGTGTCTAGATAGTAAAGGGAGGAGTATTCAGTTTTATCTGAGTGGAGCTGGGGGAGTGTTAAAAATAGTTGATTTCTACAGATACCTTTCTTCTAGTTTTAGGTGTTTTGGGGGCAAAATTGATGGGGGAGGGTTGAATCAGGAAAGGTCTTTTACCTAAAAACTGCTACTCAAGGAGGGACTGGGCAGCTTAACACAGCCTCAGAGGAAGCCAGGCTGGGGTGGGGCTGGTGTGAGGACACCGCTGTTGCAAGACACATTCTGTAAAATTTGGCCAAGGCTGGGATTTTGGAGGCCTTGCTGGCAGTAATGGAAAATGTGAGTTTTGCTCTGGTGGTTCCTGCTTCCTGGGTTCCCTTACCTTGCTGCTTTTTGAGTATAGAGTTTCTACCTTCAGACTAAGAGAACCTTACTGGGGCTAGTTTAGCATTTCTTTTTCTAAAAACCCCTAGGGTGATGTTGACGTTTAGTCAGGTGCTTGTGGAATGCAGCCTAAAGCAATGAGATTTGCATTTAAAATTGTCTCTGTAAATAACTGCATATCTGATCATTGAAATTTGGGTGGTATATCGAAGAAACTGACTTTGTGATTTTATTTAATTTTAATTGATTTAAAATTTAAAACTGAATTAAAGTGAAAATTTTAAAATTAAATACAACTTTGTTGTAGTACCACTACATTTTACTTTAACCATTGAAAGTTTAGCAATTAATTAATTTGCAGTATGTATAAAATATACATTGAATTTCTTGGACTTAATATACAAAAATAAAATATCTTCGTTCATTTTTTTTCCTTTTTCTGTTTTTTTAAGATTTTGTTTATTTAGTTGACAGAGAGCCCACAGCAGAGGCAGGAGAAGCAGACTCCCCGCTGAGCAGGGAGCCTGATGTGAGACTTGATCCTAGGACCCTGGAATCCTGACCCAACTCAAAGGCAGACACTCAACCGACTGAGCCACTCAGGCGTCCCTTCATTAATTTTTATATTACAAGTTGAAATTATATTTTTTATATGATGGCTTAAATAGAAATACTAAAATTTGTTTCACCTGTTTCTTTTTACTTTTAAGAAACAAACCTTTTAAAACCTTTACAATTATTTCTGTAGCCCACATCGTATCTCCATCGGACAGTGCTTCCTTAGAATTACAGCAAATGAAGATTTGGGAACCCTGAAGGCTGGAAACCAATCCCAATTCTGAGGTTAATGCACTAAGGGTAGTAGGTGAAAGGTTAGGTTCTGAAAATGCTTGTTACCTAAGATTCACTAGAATGGAATATCCAGGGTCACCTGGGTGGCTCAGTAGGTTAAGCCTCTGCCTTTGGCTCAGGTCATGATCTCAGGGTCCTTTGAGTTGGCTCAACGGGGAGTCTGCTTCTCTCTCTGCCCCATTGCTTCCCACCCCCACCCCAATTCTCTCTCTTTCTTTCAAATAAATTAATACAGTCTTTAAAAAATAAAAAAAGAATGTAGTATCCGTCAGGACTGGTACCTCTCATGTTACCTCTCCCACTAATCATGCCTGCAGCATGTTATGGGTATTCTTATAAATATTTGTGGAACGAACACACTGAGGCAAAAGCAGTAGAGAGGAAGAACTCAGGATGAAAGGAAGAGGTTTTAAGTAAGACCACCAAATTCCCTGGCTGAATTGGGGTGTTGAATGGAGGAGGCTTCCGAGGAAACTCAAGAGTTATTATATTAAGTGAGTTTTGGGGTTAAAGCGGGGTTGGGGTAGAGGTGACTCAACTTTTAGATGTGATTGAGTTTTAATTGCCTGATGAAGATGCCCAGTTGGGGGATGACTGAGTTTGAAGTTTAGAGGAAAGATCTTGTCTTGCTGTGGGAGTGAGTCATCAGCAAATAGGTGTAGACTGGAGGCCCCTATCTAGATAAATGGGGAGCCTGGGGAGAAGGCAGAGGGGAACACCGTCATTTTTAAGTGTACGGAAAAGCCAGCAAAGGAGACTGAAATGACCGGTGGAGAATTAAAGGGAGAACCTTCAAGATGTGAGCAACAGTATTAAAAGATACTCTGGCAGTCCGCTGAATTTGACGATTCAATTGACTCCATTGGGGAGTCCTGGGCAGTTTCAGTGAGGTGGTGGCTACAGAATGCTAATTACACTGGGCTGAAGAGTGCGTGATAGTGATTGCAGACAATTATTTGAAGACCTTTTTTTTTTTTTCCTTTTTTGTAAAATGGTGCAGTGAGATAGGGAGAGAGCTAAATATTTCTCAAGGGTTTTGTTTTCTTTAGATAGAAAAGCCTTAAGTTTGTTATAGCCTGTGGGGAAGCAGCTAGAAGGAAAGATTTACAGATCTTGATGGTTTGGCTCCAGAATGCTCTCTGATTTTTCTGTTAGGAATGTGTAAATACCCCTGTGCATAGCATCACCTGCTAAGTGCTGAATAAATATTCAGTATTCTTGGAGCTTATGTTCTTAGAAAACCTAAACAGAAATAGGTACTTCTTTTTTTCTTTTAAAGAAAAACATTGAGGAAGGAGACCTAAGGCCACATGAGCAATATTGGAAAGAACTAAAAGTTGAAATCTTTATTGGTGTCTTGTAGGATCATGAATTAACTAGTTATCTGATGGCCTTCTGGACGGAGTTGGTGAGGCAAGGTCCTTGAATAGATCTTTCATCTTGAGGGAGCATTCTAGGCAAAAATGACTTGATAGAGGCTAAATCCTAGTGGAAAACAGGATTTGTCATAAGACCACTTTTCCTGAAATCTTGAGGAGCATTTAAATGCCCTTAAACAAAAAACAAACATATTTGGAGGCTGCCTTCTATCATGAACCTTTACAGTATGAGTGCATATAAATTACATTTGTCAAATAGTCCGATTGACTTTAGTCTGATTGATTTAGATAATCAGCAATTTTTGTGTTCTTTTCCTTGTTTTTTAAAGAATTAATGTAGTACTTCATGTTGTGGTATTATTTAATACCCGTAAGTTTTCGGGGCACCTGGCTGGCTGAGTTGGTAGAGTGGCATGGAGCATACTTAAAATTTAAAAAAACAAACAAACAAAAAAAAACCCAACCCAATATGTTTTCATTGAGCCTTCTAATGCTATGAACCTGAAAATTTTGAGTAAAAAGTTAGGAAAAAGGTAAAGCAAATCAGATTTATCTGGAAGTAAGGAGAGTTATAGTCTAGGGAATATTTGAAGAGAAAATAGACAATGACCTCTGATCATATCCTAAAGAGTTGGAATGTAAATTGAATTTTAATTTCACCCAACTCTCCTTCATAACTTGGTGTGAACCCAGTGTGCATATACAAAATTTGCACGAAAGGTGAGAATATTTTGAATAGCAATGCTACAGTGTTACAACTAAAAAACGGGTGAATGAAAGTAGGCCAGTGGGTTCAGAAAAACAATAATTCACACAATCTAGGAAAAGAAACAACCATAGAAATTGAGTTGTTCTCCTAAGTTTTAAGCATTGACGGTAATGTTAGGTCAGTAAACAGTACTAAATATTAGCAACTAATGGAATACATCGTAAATGTTAATTATTACTTAAAGAGCAGTGCCTTGGGAGAGACCTCTGGTTTGATTTTGGCTCTGAGAGTATTGAAATTACTTTGCCTGGTTATTTAACCTTTCTAAATCTTATCAGAAGAATGGAGATACTGATACTAAGCAGGAAAAGCAAAGGAGGTAATTCCTATAAAACATCAATGATGATGTCTGGCAAGGAGTCAGTGGTCAATACATGAGTAATAGCTACTGATAAATATTTTTTTTTCCTTAGTTGTGGATTTGAGACTGGAGTTAGTAGGTTTTTGCTCTATGTTGAAGGATATACAACAAAAAGAGAACTACCTAATAGGTGTTTTTCCCCTAAATAGTTCACTTCTACACACAGTAAGGTTCAACAATATGTGTAAATGCATTATTTCATTTAATCTTCACAATAAACTGGTTCAGTGAATGCTGTTACTCATCCTGATTTATCTTAGGGAAACTGAGGCTCAATGAGGCTTTGTAGAGCAATCGCTCACTCTTGGCCCCATGGTTGGTAAGTGATGGAGAAAGGAAAGTGGCCGAAATTTGTCTGATTCCAGTAAAGCCCCAATTCTGAAAACTATATGTAGCAAGGTACACAAAAAGACTAAATATTAACTACACTGGGGACTAAGAGTTGTGAACTTTAAGCATAGGGAAGGCTGTTCGAGAAAGGGTGAAGGAACGGGCATTGCATTTGGCTTTGGAATCCTCTAAGTTGTAGGCTCAGAGGGACACACCTACAGCCTGGGGACAGAGGCTCGGAAGTGTGGAGCTCCCAGGGACACCGAGATTTCAGCGTTTCAGTTGAGACTCTCCTCGGAGGTCTACAAAAGAGCTCGTTAAGGAATGATGGAATTTGGCAGTTGAGGGCTCGCCTAGAACTTTGGATAGCCATTTAAGATACTTGAATGAGGAGGGAATTTGATAGGATGATAGCTTGAGGCGAATTTGGTGTCTGAAAAGGTTTTTTGTCTTTTTGACTCTTAATGAATTGTGCTGGCTCGAAGCTCCCTCCTGAGGAAGAGGGCAGGAATGAGGACACCTGGGACTAGAGAGGTTGGTTCCTAGGTCAGTTTTGTGTACATTCAGAACCATTCTACAATTTACATGTTTTTGGATTAAATAGAAGTTGTCCCTCCCCCTAATAATATGCTTCCCCTTCTCTGCCCTACCCCCCCCCCTCAAAGGATTTACTTTGGATTCTGAGACCCTGTGGCCAAATGAGGGTGGAGTTTTTGTTGGGGATAGGAGTAAAAAAGTTAGAATAGGAAAGAACTCTGGATGTGGTGGATCAAAGTGGGAAAGGAACTTTCAGAGTCTCTGGGATGGCTTCTGTTCAGCCCAGGCAAGGAAGAGTCATTAGGCTTTATGGCACCAAGGTAGGACAAGTGGGGATAAGGACAGATTTGGTCCCTTTGACCCTACCCCCCTGCCTTTCTATGAACTTTGAACATCTAACAGGGTGCCTGTAGGCAAAGTGGAGAAAACAGAACAGAGGCAAAGCTCAAATATTAGGGCTACAAAATGTGGTGGGGTAGGTGTCCTCTTTTTATGCCTCAAAAAGGAAAAGAGCTAGACCATTATACTGCTGTAGGAAAATAAGGCAACTGTTTTGCAGGTCCCCTTTGAAGAAGGGTGTGTGTGTGTGTGTGTGTGTGTGTGTGTGTGTGTGTGTTTTCAATGTTTATTTTAGCTTTGGTGAATGGCTGGTTTATCTTCCTTTTGATTTCAATTTAGGTTTGTTCGAAAGCAGTTGTGCAGAGCAAGGTCTGACCTCCATGCTTCTGTGGGAATGTGGGAGGACAAATACCGCATCAGGCATGATTGCATCATATTCAAGTCAGCATTAATGGAGCCGCTAGTGATTCTCCTTAAGTTTTTAATCCAAACACTTAATTTTTCTGGTTGAGGACATAGGTCCTGAGGGTGTCCCTTCTAATCAGGTATAAATACTCTGGGTTGCTCCTTGTCTTCTAGATGTTAGTTTTCTTTTTCTTTTTTTCCTTTTTTTAGGCTTATTTATTTATTTGGGGGGGCGGAGGGGCAGGAGAGAGAGAAGCTGACTCTTTTAACACGGAGCCCAATGTGGGGCTCTCGTGGGGTCTCTCCACCTCACCACCCTGAGATCATGACCTGAGCCGAAATCAAGATGTAGCATACCCTTAACCACTGAGCCACCCAGGCACCCCTTCTACATGTTAGTTTTTTGAATTCCTCAAAGGGGATTAAGATCAGATCTCGGTTGCTCAGAGAGGGTAAAAAAAAAAAAAAATCTTAGATATTATGATGGGACCACAGTGCATAAGCAGATACATCCTATATCTGTGGAATTAAAATTTCCTGAGGAAGGCTATTAGGGAAAAAACGTTTTAAAAGACTACTGGGTGGGGGCTGAAAAAAGAAAGCAAAACAGAACACAAAAACCGTAAAGGCAGGTTGAGAAACTGATCTTCCTGCAGTAAAGGTCATAGTCTTGTGGATCATGTCTCTCTACACGCTTTGAAAGGCTTTCCATGTGATCTGAGCAGCTGTTTCTAGATACAGGAAATACAGCATGTATGGAATGTGCGTGTTGGGAGAGGCGACAGATTCTGTCCAAAGGGCATAGTCATTTCAGAATAAAATACCACTCTGCTCAGTGCCATTTGAGCTCATTCATTCAAGAGTGTGTGTGAGTAGCACTACTGTAGGCATGTGGAGAAATGAGAAAACAGGGTGCTTGATAGGAATGTGGAAAATGAGAAGACAGGGTCCTTCACAGCTATTGAACCCAGACCTGGTCTAAGGTGATCAACATTCCTGTCGGTTTAGAAGGGGTAAGAGGGGCCCAGAGCGACATAGTCTTGTGACTAGCATAGAGTGCAACGCAGAGACTGGGAGAATTTGAATTACTGTCCTTAAAATGATAGACTTGGACACTTTTGGGGTGGTAGAGGAGGAAGAGAAGACACACTGGTGGGCATGAGCTTAGGTCCCCAGAGTATGTATGGCAGTTGAGAGGGTAAAACAGCCAGTTTTTTGTGAAATATTTCCTTCAGAAAATTGACACGTCTCTCTCTCTCTCTCTCTCTCTCTCTCTCTCTCTCTTTTTAAGATCTCTCTCTCTCTCTTTTTTTTTAAGATTTCTTATTTATTTGTCAAGAGAAGTCACAAGTAGGCAGAGAGGCAGACAGAGAGAGGGATCAGCAGGCTCCCCGCTGAGCAGAGAGCCCGATGTGGAGCCCGATGCCAGGACCCTGAGCTCAAGACCTGAGCCCAAGGCAGAGGCTTAACCCACTGAGCCACCCAGGCGCCCAGAGACTTCGCATCTCTTTAGAGAGGCAGATGTTAACAAATATTTTGAGATTCAGAATGGATATTTGGGGATGCAGTACACCTAAGCAGATTAAATGTCAAGGAAATCTTCATTAAAAAATAAACATTCGTAATGTAGTTAATGGAGCCTGTTTGACAAAGTACCTTGGGATTGTACCTTCAGTAGTAGGAAGGAGTCCGCTTCTTCCAGGTCAGTAATTACTTGCATTTCTTCCTAACGCTGGCACAGGTGTCTCACTGATAATTTACAGTCCACTGTGGTGGATGTATTTATACCACAAAAATCGGCCTGCGGGGCAAAACAGGGTTCCCTCCCCTCTCAGTTTCCAGCCTGGTTGTTAAATATGTACCAGTAAAGTTTCTGTAGGACAAATGTAGCCTTCCTGAGTATTAACAAATGTGTATGTACTCCACACCCTTTCTTTATGCTCTGATATGTTTGTGAGTTGGTACTATACAAACTTTTAGCATTTTTCACTTACTATATGCTAGAAATCTTTCCATAGACCGCTTCAATTTTGGTTTAAATTTAAAGGAAGTATATTTTAAAAATCAAGACAGTATTTAATCAGGTCTGGGTTTAACAGTTCCCAAGCTCCTGTATTGTTTTGGACTTCTTCCTCCTCATTACTTGTATTAAGTTTCTTTTGTATTCTTCCAGAGTTTCTTTATGAAAATAGGAATATATATATTAGTTCCCCATACTTTTTATTAACATAAAAAAAACGGTATATATAGGTTGTGGATCCTTTTTTTTTTCAATCCTGGACATCTGCCTATTTGGAATGGAATCTTTTCATTCTGTTTTATAGCTGCAAAGTAATATGTAGATATGCCATAATTGAATTAGTGTGCTACAGGTGGACATTTGGGTATTATCAGTTACTTGTTAAACTATACAAAACTGTCAAAACATATCATTAAGTGCAAGTGTAACTTTTAGGATAAATTCTCAGAAGTGAAAATGCTGTAGCAGAGGAGAGGTTGAATTTGTAATTTTGATAGCTATTGCCAAATTGCTCTCCAGAGGGATGATAAGATTTTGCACTCCACCAGCATTATATGAGAATATATATCCCCACAACTTCCCCAAGGGCCTAGCTAGGTGTTCAAACATTTTGATGTTTGCTGTTCTGATCAGTGAAAAATGTTATCTGTGCCATTTTTAATTTACACTTTTCTTAGAATTGAGCACTTTTTTATAGTGTCCACCTCGGGATTGAAGTGAAGGTCAAATGAGTTATTGCAGTAAGGAGTGTATATTATAATATAGGTAACATTCTTTGGATTGTAACTATTATAATGAAATTGTTAGTGTTCCCTCATAGTGATACCTCGTCCTTACTGTGCTAACAGCTTTGGTCATATGGTCTCATTGAATCCCCATCACAATCTACCTGACCTCTTACAAAAGGAGGACACGATAGTTCAGGCTACATGGCATCTCGTGGACCAGACAACTCCGAAGAATTGCTCTTTCCCTATCTTAGTGCTCAAAGTTAACCAGTAATAGGGGCGCCTGGGTGGCTCAGTGGGTTAAGCATCTGCCTTCAGCTCAGGCCATGATCCCGGGGTCCTGGGATCCAGCCCTGCATTGGGCTCCCTGCACAGCAGGGAGCCTACTTCCACCTCTCTCTGCCTGCCACTCACTCCCTTTGCTTGTGCTCTCCCTCTCTCTGTCAAATAAGTACATAAGGGACGCCTGCGTGGCTCAGTGCGTTAAGCCTTTGCCTTCAGCTCAGGTCATGGTGTCAGGGTTCTGGGATCGAGCTCGGCATGGGGCTCTCTGCTCAGCAGGGAGCCTGCTTCCCCCATCCCCCCCACCCCCATCTCTCTGCCTCTTTGTGATCTCTCTCTCTGTCAAATGAATAAATAAAATCCTTAAAAAAAAAAAGTCTTAAAAAAAAGATTAACCAGTAATAGAAATTAGATTGGTTTATTTTCTTTTCCACACTTCTGTTTAAAAATAAACATGTTTATACATTATTTAGATGTCCTTTTTAAACATAAGGCAGTGTTGCATATTTTTCAAGTTGCATTTTCACTCATCCATGCTTTTTTTTTTTTTTTTTTTTAAGATTTTATTTATTGGGCCCCTGGGTGGCTCAGTGGGTTAAAGCCTCTGCCTTCCACTCAGGTCATGATCCCAGGGTCCTGGGATCGAGCCCCGCATCGGGCTTCTGCTCGGCAGGGAGCCTGTTTCCCTTCTTCTCTCTCTGCCTGCCTCTCTGCCTACTTGTGATCTCTGTCAAGTAAATAAATAAAATCTTTTAAAAAACCCAGATTTTATTTATTTATTTGACAGACAGAGATCACAAGTAGGCAGAGAGGCAGGCAGAGAGAGAGGAAGGGAAACACTCCCTGCGGAGAACAGAGGCCCGATGGGGGCTCGATCCCAGGACACTGGGATCAAGGACCTGAGCGGAAGGCAGAGGCTTAAACCACTGAGCCCCCCAGGCGCCCCTCTTTTTTTTTTTTTTTTTTCTTTTAACAGCTTTATTGAAATACTACGTGTAAGATATAGTTTGTTGTGCTGATTCACCTTTAACAACAGGAACTTGAATTTTTGGTTTTTCCCAAGTAACAGTAAATGTTTGTTCTGACCACTCAGTTTCACTATGAAGAGCAAGTGAAACTGAGTAACTGTTTTCTTAGTGCACATACAAACATACACAGACAATTACATTTAATAGTATCTGCTTGTAAGAGCTCTGGTTGATTTCTGAGGACAGAGAAAATCTTACTAGTCCCTGCTGAAATGTCATATGTCAAGTTGTTTTCTTAAAGGTTACGTTTAGTAGTTGGCATTGTGTAGAGCATGTTCTCGTGTACCTATAGACCCCATGTTTTCAAACCGCATGATTTTAAGCAGTCATGAGATAAGGGGTGCCTGGGTGGTTCAGTCAGTTAAGCGTCTGGCTCTCACTTCAGATCAGGTCATTATCTCAGGGTGGTGAAGTAGAGCCCCACATCATGCCTTGTGCTGGCTGTGGAGCCTGCTGAGGGTTCCCTCTGGTCCCTCTCCGTCTCCCTCCCTCTCTAAAAAAAATGTTACATGAGATATAACTGAATGATAAAGGTCAGTTTTTAAATAAGCTCATTACTTAATGAGAATGTTCTATGTTTATAGTACATAAATCTTAAAAGGTACTCAGGATCTTCTCTTTAGAGTGATGTGTACATTGAAGTCCCAGTATCTTAGTATGCATATTTGTAAAATTAAAAGCATCAAGTAAAACAAACAAAACTGGGGCACCTGGGGGGCTCAGTGGGTTAAAGCCTCTGCCTTCGGCTCAGGTCATGGTCTCAGAGTCCTGGGATCAGGCCCAGCATTGGGCTCTCCCCACGGCAGGGAGCCTGCTTCCCCCTCTCTCTGCCTGCCTCTCTGCCTACTTGTGATCTCTGTCTGTCAAATAAATAAAATAAAATCTTTAAAAAAAAACAAACAAAAAAAACTTCCCTTCTGTTTCCCCATGGTAACTGGTATTAACGTTTTACCTACTGGCTTTCAGCCTCTTGTTTATTTAGGATCTCTTGCCAGGCAATCACTAGACTGATAAATACAAGTAATGGCTGCACATTATTTCACAGTATGAGTATGAGTGTCTTTATTTCATACTTTCTCTAGTATAAATGTCCTATTGCATTATAATTTGCTTACCTACATTTCTGCATTTTTAGTTTTTGGCATTTGGGTGGATTAAAAAGTTGCATTTATTTTCATTTGCTTGTCTTCTAGGAAAGTCAAACAGCTTTTGATCTTGTGGATTTCCACTTAAGCAAAGGACATATTCCTCTCTTTTTCTCACTCTTCTATTGAGTCATTTACCTTTTCTTGTTGATTGTGGAAGCTCTTACATTAAGAATAGTAACTATTTAGGGGCTCCTGGGTGGCTCAGTAGGTTAAAGCCTCTGTCTCCGGCTCAGGTCATGATCCCAGGGTCCTGGGATCGAGCCCCACATCCGGCTCTCTGCTCAGTGGGGAGCCTGCTTCCCTTTCTCTGTCTGCCTGCCTCTCTGCCTACTTGTGATCTCTGTCAAATAAATTAAAAAAAAAAAAATAGTAACTATTTACATGTAGTAGGAATATTTTCCCAGACTATCTTTTGACTTTTTTATTTTTTTAATGGCAATATTTCTCCTGCCTTTTTTACAACTATATATGAAGAAATAAATACATTTTACATCCTGATTCAATGCACAGAGACATACACACACATTACATAAAAGATTTACATTGTAGGGTAGCCTTGCTGACTCAGCCTGAAGAGCATCCAACTCGATCTTGGGGTTGTGAGGTCAAGCCTCACATTGGGTGTAGAGATTACTTAAATAAATACAAAAAAAAAAAAAAAAAAAAAAAAGAACAACACTGTAATATTTATTTTTACTAAATGTAATGCATTTATATTTTTCTGTATTATGCCATTAAGAAAAAGCTCTTGTTACAAAGCACTAAATTGGTATTGGAACTTGTACATTTTGATCAGCAGTTTGCAAAGAACTATATTATGATGCTTTAAAAATTGTTCATATAGGGGCACCTGGGTGGCTCAGTCATTAAGCGTCTGCCTTCAGGGTCTGCTTCTTCCTCTTCCACTCACCCTGCTTGCGTTCCCTTTCTCACTCTCTGTCAAATAAATAAATCTTTTTAAAGTAATTGTTCATATTATATGTAGTGAAAATACTTTTTTCCTTTCTGGCTTCTCATTTCTTACTCTTGCTTGGGACTATTTTTTCTGCTTTCTACTTTTTCTTATTTTAAAGTTATTATTGAAATGTAATCTACATACAAAATATGTATGTGTGATAATTGTATATTTTGATGAAATTTGATAAGCTGAACATAAACTGTGTAACCTGTGTACCTTGATCAAGAAGTTAAATATAGGGGCACCTCGGTGGCTCAGTGGGTTAAGCCTTTGACTTCAGCTCAGCTCATGATCTGAGTGTCCTGGGATGGAGCCTTGCATACAGAGGGCTCTCTGCTCAGCAGGAAGCCTGCTTGCTCTGCTCTTCTCTGCCTGCCTCTCTGCCTACTTGTGATCTCTGTCAAATAAATAAAATCTTAAAAAAAAAAAAAGTTAAATATAGTTTATTTCTACTAAGATTTTTTAATGTGAAGAACAGATTGTTTAATGTTTAATTATACAATTGGGTAATGCTTACATATTTTATGGCTATTATGAACTTTGGTTTAGTTTTTCAGTCAGTACTGGACTCAGGTATATCACCTTCATTCAATAGGAAGTCTCCTGATCTTATATTTTTCTCTCCCTGAGTCATTGAATAGAAGGTCCAGAGCCACACTAGAGATTAGGAGGTGGAGGTTAACTTTACATTCGCTCGCAACAGCAGTTGGAAATGCCCCTACTGTCTCAATTCCTCGTTGTAATTTTAGATGAGCTGTTGGGTTTTAAAAATAAGGATTGGTAGGGGGAATAGAGAGTGATTGCTTAATGGGTACAAGGTTTCTTTTAGGGGTGATGAAAACGTTCTGGAATTAGATAGAGGTGATTATTGCATAACATTGTAAATATGTTTAAAAACCACCCTTAAGGGGCGCCTGGGTGGCTCAGTGGTTTAAGCCTCTGCCTTCAGCTCGGGTCGTGGTCTCGGGATCCTGGGATCGAGCCCCACATCAGGCTCTCTGCTCAGCAGGGAGCCTGCTTTCCCCTCTCTCTCTGCCTGCCTCTCTGCCTACTTGTGATCTCTGTCTGTCAAATAAATAAATAAAATCTTAAAAAAAAAACACACCCTTAATTGTACAGTTTTAAAAGGTAAACTGATTAATCTTATTTTGTAGGCATTTCATCTAAAAAAATTTTTTTAAGGGATCATTCCCACTAAACAGATTGGCTTACGTGAAAAGACAGAAAATACTAACTGATAGTGAGAATGTGCAACAGTTAGAGCGATCATAATTACTATTGGGAGTGCATGTTGATAACCACTTTAGAAAATTCTTTGGCCTGTCTACTAAAGCTGAAGTTAACGTACACACACTTGATAACCCAGCACTTCCAAAGATTACAGTAGCACTTACAGTGGTATACAACCAAAAATAACTCCAATGTCCATATACAGTACAGTCAGTAAATACACTGTAATATTTTCACTCGGTGGATTTACCATACAATAGTAAGAATCAGGGGCGCCTGGGTGGCTCAGTGGGTTAAGCCTCTGCCTTCGGCTCAGGTCGTGATCTCAGGGTCCTGGGATTGAGCCCCGCATCAGGCTCTCTACTCAGTAGGAAGTCTGCTTCCACCTCTCTCTCTGCCTGCTTGTGATCTCTGCCTGTCAAATAAATGAATAAAATCCTTAAAAAAAATTGTATGAATCAATGGACTGAGGCATGTATGAATCACAAGTATAATTTGAATGAAAGGAAGTCAGTTTTGTCAAGTTTAGAAATCTGTGATAGATGTCAAAATAATGGTTACCCTTTGGCAGTGGAATGATGACTAGATGGGAGTTTCTTGGCTGGAATCTGGGCACTTGGGGGTTCATTTGTGAAAATTGAGTAAGCTCTCTACTTGGGATTTGTTCACCTTTTTGTGTGTATTTTGTATTTCAGTACAGTTTGCATTAAGATAATCGATATTGGCCATCAAATGGTACCAGTGTAAAAATATTAAAGATTTATTTGGAGGGGCACCTGGGTGACTTAGTCAGTTAAGCATCCAGACTCTTGATTTCCGCTTAGGTCATGATCTCAAGGTCATGAGGTTGGACCTGCATTGGGCTCTGCCCTGAGCAAGGAGCCTGCTTAAGATTCTCTCCTTCTGCCCCTCACAACCCTGTCAGCCCCCACCCCCCCACCCCCCGCCCAACACTTCCTCACTCTCTTTCTCTTAAAAACAAAAAACAAAAAACACACACATTATTTTGAAAAACAAATGAGTCTACCAAAATCTTTACAGGTATGAGTTAATGAAATTTTACTTCAATTTTTTTCTTTTTCCCTACACACCCCTTTGGTATTTTATTGAAAACATAAAAAGAAAAATTAATATTTTTTTCAGGGGCTTTACATTTCGTTCATGTTAAATCAAAATGTTCCTGTGGCTCTTACTCCAATATTTGCATAGATAATATGAGATATTTCTGTGTTTATTTTGTAGGCAGATTTTGTCAACAAACTAGTAAATGGCCCCAAGTCAGAATCCATGGAATACAGGAGGAGCTATGGGGGGGAACAGAGATTGGAATTAAACCCACCTCCTCTCGAAAATGTGACTAAAAATGAAGAAAGTATGACAGGTATTGAAGTGGAGAAGTGGACGCAAAACAAGAAATCACATTTAACCGATCATGTCAAAGGTGAATTTAAGGCAATTGTGACAGAAGCTGAAAAATTAAAAAATGCTGAAGATGACAGGAAAAAAGTCCTACTTACTGATTTAATTGAGCCTCAGAAATTGTTTGCACAAACCGTAAGAAATGGCATTAAAAATGTACACTATTTACCAACCGAAACAAATGTGTCTTTTAAAAAATTCAATATTGAAGAATTTGGCAAGGCATTTGAAAACAACTCCTGTAAATTCCTGAAAGACACTGCCAACCATAATGCCATGAGTTCTATTGCCACTAGTGCGAGCTGTGATCATCTCAAAGGAAGAAGTAATGTTTCAGTCTTCCAGAAATCTGGCTTTAACTGCAAGTCTTTTCCAGATCCTGCAACTTTCAACTTAAATAGTCATACTAGTACACACAATGAAAGTGATCAACCCAAATCTCTGGAAAATATACCAAGTAAAGAACCAAAAGATGGTTCTCCAGTTCAACCAAGTCTTCTATCCCTAATGAAAGATAGGAGACTAACGCTGGAGCAAGTCGTGGCCATAGAAGCTCTCACCCAACTGTCAGAAGCCCCATCAGAAAATTCCTCACCATCAAAGTCAGAGAAGGATGAAGAAACAGAACACAGAACAGCGAGTTTGCTTAATAGCTGTAAAGCTATCCTCTATTCTGTACGAAAAGACCTCCAAGACCCAAACTTACAAGGGGTGCCAGAAAGCCTTCATCACTATCCATCTTTGGAAAAGCAGAGTTCATGCAACACGGTGGTATTCAATGGGCAAAACATTTCCAAGTCACACAACAGCTCAGCTGCTAACCAGACAACTTCAAAATCGCAGGAATATTCAAAAGTCACAAATTCAGTCCCTCATTTCATACCAAATTCAAATTCATCTAAAATTGACACCAGTAAAAATGTTGCTCAAGGTAGAATTACTCTTGATAGTTCTAAGAATTTGCATCAGTTGCCACCAACAGGTGATAAATTGGGGCATTGTAATCAGTCACTGGCCAGCAGTAAAAAGATAGACCTAAAAGATGATCCATCGTGTCTGAATACAATACACAGCAAAATAGAGGAGGACGTTGCAACGCAGTTAACACAACTTGCGTCAATAATTAAATTCAATTACATAAAACAAGAAGACAAAAAGGTTGAAAGTACACCAACAAGCCTTGTTGCATATAATGTACAGCAAAAGTGTAGTCAGGAGAAGGTCACAATACAACAGAAACAATCTTCCAGTGTACAAAATAACCATAGCTCATCATTGACAAAGCAAAAGAACACAACACAGAAAAAGACAAGAGCTACCCCATCAAGAGATCGGCGGAAAAAGAAGCCTGTAGTCATAAGTTGTCAAGAAAATGACCAGAAAAAACAGGAACAGTTGTCATATGAGTATAGTAAGTTACATGACATTTGGATAGCATCTAAGTTTCAAAGATTTGGTCAATTTGGTCCACATGATTTTCCCATTCTGTTGGGGAAAATTCCTCCCCTAACCAAAGTATGGAAACCACTGACTCGAAGGAGTTCAGCATTAGAACACAAAAAATTATTTCCTCCACTCACTCAGATAAAATTTGAGCGTTATTATCCCGAATTAGCACAGGAAAGAAACATGAAGGTTGAACCGTTGGATTCTCTCCCAGTATGCCAGTTAAAAACAGAATCCAGTGGGCAGGCGTTTACAGAAAAAGTTTATCATTCTCAGGTACAGCCAACAGTGAATGTCAATCAGAAAGCTCACCCTTTATTCCAGCCCTCCTCTCCTAACCAGTGTGCTAACGTAATGGCTGGCAATGACCAAACACAGATCCAGGGGGATGTTCAAGACCAACTCATGCATCAGAAACTGTCAACATTGCCTGGTATCTCCCATGAAACCCCTTTACCAGACCCAGCACAAATTCTCAGGAATGTCAATGTAGTATGTTCAGGTGGGATTACCGTGGTTTCGACGAAGAGCGAAGAGGACATCTGTTCATCTAGTGTTGGAGCATCAGAATTTTCCCCGGTAGACAGTGCACAGAAAAGTTTTAATGATTATGCCATGAACTTCTTTACCAATCCTACAAAAAACCTGGTGTCCACCACGAAAGATTCTGAATTGCCAACTTGCAACTGTCTCGGTAAGTGTGTGCACATGTGCCTGTGTGCCTGTGTGTGTGTGTGTGTGTGTGTGTGTGTGTGCGCGCGCGCGCGCGTGCACATGAATTCTTTGTTTACCTCCATTAATTGTCGTGACCATATCCAATTTTGGGTTATCTTTTATATGTGGCATTTTTGCCCCATTCGTATTCTGGCAAAAATGGACTGAATTCTATACCTGTTTTTCTGTTGCACCCTTATTGATTTTGCTCAATTAATTGGGAAATTTTTAACTCATAATTTGGAGACTTTCTCAAGTGGAAGGTTTGCTGATTTCTCTTGGCGAAATGTCTCCTGAATTATTTATTGTGCATATCGTAAGATTGAATTCCTTCAGTATTCTATTAGAGTTTATTCTTCCTATATTTAAAAGAATTTCAACCTATAAGCATTTTGTTTAAAAAATGTGTTTTATTGTGAGATATGATATACATACACAGAATGTAAAACATATGTGCAACTTAACAAATAGCTATAAGAAGTGTCTGTAATTACCACCCCATTCAAGAACCGGAATGGGTTTGTTTCTTTTTCAATGCCTGGTGCTTTTCTGCTCTGTGATACAAAGAATGTCCCTATAAATGAAATTCCAGTCTTGGCCATTGAAGAATTTGTAAACCTTTTGGAATTTTAAAATAAGAAATCATTGTATAATACTGATTGCCTATTAAAAAAAATAGATATGGTAGTAGCTGATTTATGGAGCAGTTTATAGCTGATATATATTTTGTGCCTTAGGAGTCATTGAAAGAGAACAGCTAGGAACTAATTATTGAAGTTTTTAATCAATGTGTTAAAAGCCCTGAGAAAACTAACCGGACTAATGATTCTTAGGCAGTCCTTACAAGAAATTTGCTCAGTATTTGAAATACATGAAAGTTAAATTTGAACCCTGTAGTGATTAGTCACTGTCTGTGGTCAAATTTCATGTAAGTGCTCAAATAAAAGAAGAATTAATTTACTCTAACACAACTGTAATTAGGAGATTAAAGAGATTTGTCATTAAAGTTTGTTAGGCTGCTTGATGTCCTCATTATTTCAGGTTTTATACAACTTATTAGGAGAGAATTTGTGAAATATCCTATTTTGAACTCAAATAGGTTTAATTATTAAAACAGTCTTATAGGGGCACCTGGGTGGCTCAGTTGTTAAGTACCTGCCTTTGGCTCCCGTCATGATCCCAGGGCTGGGATCAAGTCCTACTTCGGGCTCCCTGCTCTGTGGGAAGCCTGCTTTTCCCTCTCCCAGTCCCCCTGCTTGTGTTCCCTCTCTGGCTGTCTCTCTCTGTCAAAAAAACAGAACAACAAAAACAAACAAACAAAAAAAACCCCTTTAAAATAAAATAAAACAGTCTTATTTTTAAAAGTCTTAAAATATAGCCCCAAATCATAAAGGAAAATTTTTTGCCTGACGTAGGTGGTTCATTAGTACATTCCAGAATGGGTAAATGATTGTTTGGAAGGATAAACTATATCATTTTGATTTTTTTTTTTTAACAACAGTAGAAAAAATAGTGAAGTGTAGCAGTGACTTTTTGCTCTCAATTATCTAAAGTACATTTGATACTCTGAAATCAAGGCTTCCACTTTGCCACGCATCATTGAACACAGTTTTGACAGCCTACTGTGTGCCAGGCCCCAGGGATAGGCTCTTTTTAGAAGGATCTCATAATCTGAAAAGGGTGACAGTGCTGAGTGGGGTTGAATTGGGAGAATGAGAGGTTCTTTGAGCAAGGACAGAAGAGGACAGTAATGATGACTCCTATTCCAGATCTGTTACTGCAAGTCTGATACTGTGCCATGACCTTGACTTGTTATATTTATAACATGCCTGCAAAAGGAACGTGTGTTATCTTCATTTTACAAGTGAGGAAACTAAGTCACTGGAAGGGTCCCAGCTAGTGAATGGTTAAACTGGAATTCAAAGACAGTCTCAACTTCAGAGCCTGTGTATTTAGCCTCCTTCCTCTTGTTTTGAAAATCTGAATTAAGAAAGGGACGGAATTTTTCTGAATATCATTACAAATGGAAAAAAAACCCTCAAAACAAAATGCCATTGGAATATATACACCTGGGTGGCTCAGTGAGTTAAAGCCTCTGCCTTGGGCTCAGGTCATGATTCCAGGGTCCTGGGATCAAGCCCCGCATCGGGCTCTCTGCTCAGCAGGGAGCCTGCTGCTTCCTCTCTCTCTGCCTGCCTCTGCCTACTTGTGATCTCTCTCTGCCAAATAAATAAATAAAATCTTTACAAAAAAAAAAAAAAGAATGTATACACCCGAGCTAGTCTAATTTTACTCTGTGCATAATGTCAGTAGAATGATTGTCTAGTTTCAGGACAATCTAGTTTCTTTCCTTATATATTACATTATAACTAGTCACCTTGTAGGAGTTGAGACACCTAGGCATTGAAAATTTATTGAGCATCTGCAGTGGACCTGTGATTGTTTTATACATTGTTAATGTTTTCCTATAATCATTACATGTGAGGTAATTGAGTTCATTGTGTAGAAATGAGAACTTAAGAAAAACAAAAAAGCAGGGCTGACTGGTGGCTTAGTCAGTTAAGCACCCGATTATTTCAGCTTAGGTCTTGAAATGCAGTCATGAGTTCAAGCCCCACATTGGGTTCCATGCTGGGAATGGAGCCTTCTTTAAAACAACAACAACAAAGCTGAAAAAGCCACTCAGAAATCATCCCAAGTGGAATGATCATATCTAAGTGTAAAAGATTTCCCTGAAGGGGCACCTTGGTGGCTCAGTTGGTTAAGTGTGCGGCTCAGGTCTTGATCTGAAGTCCGCTTAAGATCTGCCCCTCCCCCTGCACACTCAACTCTTGTCTCTCTAAAATGAAATAAATAAATAACAGTCTAATTTTAAAAAAAGATTTCCATGGAAGTATTGTGTTATAGCAGACTGAGTGTGATTAACCTCTGGATCATGGTTCCTCAATTTGAGCACTGCTGGCGTTTTATTTTATTTTATTTTATTTTTAAAGATTTTATTTATTTATTTGACAGACAGAGATCACAAGTAGGCAGAGAGGCAGGCAGAGAAAGAGGGGGAAGCAGGCTCCCTGCCGAGCAGAAAGCCCGATGCGGGCCTCGATCCCAGGACCTGGGATCATGATCTGAGCTGAAGGCAGAGGCTTAACCCACTGAGCCACCCAGGCGCCCCACTTCTTTCTTTTTTTAATTATTATTTTTTAAAGATTTTATTTATTTGTCAGAGAGAAAGAAAGAGAGAGAGAGCAAGCGCACAAGCTGAGGGAGCAACAGGCAGAGATAGAAGCAGGCTTCCTGCTCAACAAGGAGCCTGCAGCGGGACTTTGACCCCAGGACCCTGCGATCATGACCTGAGCTGCAGGCAGATCCTTAACTGACTTAGCCACCCAGGCATCCTTAATGTTATTATTTTATTTTTGCTTGCAGTTTTAGAAAATTTAGGCCTTTTAAAATATACTATGCTCGCAATTTGCTTTTTTAAAAATTTAATGAAATCTCAGGTTTTTCTATGTTTATAAATAATAGGGTTGGGGTTTTTTTTTAATGATTTTATTTATTTATTTGAGAGAATATGAGCAGGGGTGGGGGCAAAGGGAGAGGGTGGAAACAGACTCCCTGCTAAGCGGGGACCCTGACCCAGGCTCTGTTTCAGGACCCCGAGATCATGACCTGAGCTGAAGGCAGACCCTTAACTGACTGAACCACCCAGGCATCCCAAAGTTTGTAAATACTTGTTTAATAGTTTTATTGTTTTCCACTATATAAACATCCCTTAATTTAGTCAACTTATCATTTAGTGCCAAGTGCCAAGTGTGTTTCTCTTTCTTTTTTGATACTACAAATAATTGTGACAAGTAACGTTCCTCTGTACATTTGCTTTACAGATACATAACTATGTGAGTGTATAGTAGAATAAACTCTTAGCAGTGCAGTTGCTGGGCTCAGTTTTATTCAGATTCTGAGGCCAAGCTTTTAGAGATGTATTGCTCTTAGAAAACTTTTAATTTTGCACCTTAATTATTAATAGATTTCTTTTAAAGCAGGAGATAGGAGAAGAAATATGACCCACATCTTAATATTTTTTGTTTTCCTCCTCTGATGCTTAGAGGAAGAATTAAATAGTTAGGGGCTGTAAGAAAGAAACAAGTTAAATTCTAGGGCCTTTTGTCCTAGACTTTAATTATTAAAGTTTACCAAAACCTTGTCAAGATAAATTGTTCTGAATTGAAAAAAAAAAAAAAAAAGAATTAATAAAAATAGCTCCTCCTTGCCCCTGTGCGATTCTGTAAGCTTTGGGTCTAATAATCTTATTCCTTCCACAGATCGAGTTATACAAAAAGACAAAGGCCCATATTATACACACCTTGGGGCAGGACCAAGTGTTGCTGCTGTCAGGGAAATCATGGAGAATAGGTGAGGAAATTCCCTTCCCTGTTAAAAATCATTCATTATTGTGCACCTGACTCAATGCAGAGACTATCTCTGGGAACAAATGAGAAGTGAATGGAAAGCCTTCAGGAGTATAAGTTGGATGTTTCTCAGGGCCCAGGAAGACAGTAGTGTCCTGGTGTCCCCACTAAGTCACAAAGCAAGGCTCTCTTTGTTAAATCCAGAAATACTTATTTTTATATCCTTGTATAATGATAGAAGTAGTTAAAATTACCTCCAACCACACTGCGTTCACATTCCTTAATGCTTATCTTGGAGCCAGTCCTTTTTTAAACGAGAGATCTCTAAGGATAAGTAAGGAGAATGGGCTAACAAATAAAAACATCTGCCACACAAAAGTAAATTTCGAACAAATGTAAATTTTAACAAACAGGGTGTTGGGTTTTATGTACTTCTGTAAGCCTGTATCTTCTGTACCTTAAGATACTAAAAGGGTATATCGCAATTAATTGCAGTTATTTTCCCTTCACTGTGTTTTGTACTCAGGTATGGTCAAAAAGGAAATGCAGTAAGAATAGAAATTGTAGTGTACACGGGAAAAGAAGGAAAAAGCTCTCATGGGTGTCCAATTGCTAAGTGGGTAAGTATTTTGTACTTATGTGTTTTTCAAAAACGAGTTTATTCCACATATAAAATCAATCAGTTTATTTTCCCTGAAAATGTGGACTAGAGAATTATCCACTCTCATTATTCCCTGGGAAATAATAAGGTAGCTAACTATCTTGGCCTGGGTTTTTTATGAACAGAAGTTCTCAGTTATTACCAAGTGATCTTCATCTCCCTAAGGTCACCACTTTTACCAGTATCTTGTGTACTTTCCAGGATCTTTTAATGCAGTTATAACTGGATAGCATAAGTAAATGGTACTAAACTGAACATACTGTTTCCTAACTTTTATCTGTTTCTGTATTTTGTGATTATTTCCAAATCATTATCCACAGGAGCACCTTAATGAGGGTCATACGATTCTGAAAGCAAACTAAATTTTTTGTGACATGCTCCCTAAACAGTTTCCATAAGTACTTTGAGTTTTCTAAACATAGAGAACCATAAGAAGAACTGGATTCTGCTTCTTTAGGAAGTTCTCATGTGGAAAACAAGTTCATAGCCAAATGTGTATTTTCAATAAGATATTCATATCTACAAGGATATTAACCAGTCGATTTGGAATTTTTGACCATAGAATCATTTGAGATCCCTATACCATCATTTCTTAATAACGATGATGATGTAAAAAAAACATTTTTTTTTAATAGTGATGATGGTAACAATGGTAATAAAGTAATAGCAACTACATTTTATTACATATCAGACACTATGTTAAGAACTTGACATACATTGCTTCATAAATCCTTCTACAAGGACTCCGTTAGGATTTTGAATAAGGGAAAGATCATTAGTTTCGTACCTCTTCTGGAGCAAAACGGTAAATGCAAAACAGAGGTAGGATTTAAATTCATGTATTCATTCCTAAAGCAAGACAATTGCCACACCCATAGCTACTCTAGTACCAGACCGTTCGTCTTAGTTACTTGTCCAGCTTTGGGAGGTGACCACAGTTACAAGCACGAAGAGCTACACAATGAGTACTAAATACTTTAGAATGCTTCGTTTATTCAATCTAGATCTAAGTCTAGTCTTGTCAAAATACACATGAGCTCAAAGATCTGGATCTTACCTCATTTAGCTATCTTACATAGAGTAAAGTGCACAATTCATAAATGTATGTATCAGGGTTATTCTTCATGTGTATAACACTATACGGAGAAGAATATAATCATTTCAGCCACCCAGAAGCCTTCCTCATGGTCCTTCCCAAGCCATGAGTCCACATAATGATAACTACTATTTTGACACTTACCTCCATTACGTTTGTTTTTGTTCGAATGAACTTCATATAACTAGAATCATATAGCATATGCTCTCTTGTGTCTGTCTCCTTTCACTCAACGTTTGTAGAACTTGGATTTAATGCCTGGAGCTCCAATAGCTACCTGGAAGCCTAGATTGACTTGATAGTGGGAGATACATACTAAGATAGTGGGAAGAAATATAGGAGCCCAAATTCTTGGTGATACCAATGGAGCTGCCGTACCAACCACAGCCCTTCTTAAATCTGAATTTCTTTAACATGAGATTTCTACTTACTTATTTTTTTACTTATTTAAAACCTGCTATTTGCGGGTTTTCTGTTACATGAAATAGAATCAATTACCAATTAAGATAAACTGCCTTCAATTTATTACAATGTGGGTGACTTTTAGAAGGAAAAAAAACCATTTTAGAATGAGAAAAATAAGTGAAGAAACTCGTGCTTGTTGAATACTTTTTAATTGATTGCCAGGACTTAGGCTAGGTATTGGGGATGCAAACATGAATTAAAACCTACTGGACATTTCATTTTATAGACGGAAAGAAATTGGCCCAGAGGTTTGCTGAGAACAGTTTGCTTTACCCTCCAGGGACACATAATGTTTGCTGGGGTCACCTTGCCTCTCAAGAACTAAATAAAATTTCCTTAATAATGCTTCGCACTAGTTTTGAACTATTGTTTCCTCATTTCATGGATCAGTCTCTTGTCCTATCATGCACTGATTTTCATTCTGTGTTAACTCAGTTATGAAGATACATCCTTTACTCAGTCCCCACAAAACACTCTTATCAGTCAGACTCTATATGTAATAGTTTGGATGAAGAAATACCTAAACAATGGCCAGAGTGTTTATTTTTTGTTTCATTCACTCTTTTGAAAAAATAACATGGCTTATTCAGAGCATTTTAAAGTAGGAAATAATGTACACATTGCCCATTTTTTAGTCTTCTATTGATTTTATGGGAGCCCCTTCAGAAAATTGACATTCGTGATAAAAGTTGCAGATAGATTTCCAGTTTGTCATTGTTTTTAACATCCAGGTTTTTTAAATTAAATTTTACATTAAAAAAATTTTTTTTAAGTTGAGAAAAAAATTTGAAAGATGAAAAACATTTTTCATCTGCTCTTTTATGATTTTAGTATATTGTGTCTCAATTAGAAAAATCTACCAGTTCTCGCTTATAAATCTTCCATTTCTTTTTGTTGTATTTTAATTTCATTTTTCTGCATTTAACTATTTTATTCACTTTGTGTGTGTAGAATATTGGTAACAACTTACATTTTTTCAGATGACTACCCAGCCATCCAACACCACTTACTTAATTGTCCATCTTTTCTCCACTGATTTGTATTTGTTTATGTTTTTTTTTTCAGTTCTGTTATCCCAATGTTATGTGTCTCCTGTATAAGCATCGAATAACTCTTAATTATTTAGGTTTTATGTTTTCATATCTGATAGAGGTAATTCTTCCTTTTAATTTTCAGAAATTTCTTGACTTTTCTTGACTTATTTTTCTGTAAGTTAATAATCATCTTGTCTAATTGCAAGAATAAAGCCCTATTGGTATTATTAGTGGAACCACATTCCACAGAAAATTTTGGGAATTGAATTCTCTTTGATGTTTGGTCTTTCTATCCTAGATAGTATACTTTTCTATTGGCTAATGCCTTCTTTTGTCCTTCAGAGGTGTTTTTGTTGTCGTTGTTGTTTTTTTTTTGTTTTGTTTCCTTTTTTAAGGAATTTCTACACTCAATATGTAGAGAACTCCAAACCCCGAGATCAATAGTCACATGTTCCATCAACTGAGCCAACCCCATGCCCCTCCTTCAGAGGTGTCTTGAAGTTTTGTTCCTAGAATTTACATGTTTCTGGTTTTTCAGTTTATTTTTCTTGTGTATTGGAAGTACAGTCGGGGGCACCTGTATGGCGCAGTCAGTTAAGTGTCTGCCTTTGGCTCTGGTCAGGATCCCAGAGTCCTGCTCCCTGTGTCCGGCTCCCTGCTCAGTGGGGAGCTTGCTTCTCCCTCTCCCCCTCTTCCTCGACCTCTCTCCCTGCTTGTGCTGTCTCTTTCTCTCTCTAACAAATAAATACAAATCTAAAAAAAAAAAGAGAAAAGAAGTACAATTATGTAGTCTATAGTGACAAGTTTAATTCTCCTTTCCAAATTTTGTGTTATTAATTTCTTTCTTTCATTTAATGCAGATAGTCAAATAGACTAACTCCAGCTTTATATGGCTTTGAATAGGGCCTCCTTATCTTGTTCCTCTGTTTAATGGGAACTTTCCGGGGCATTCTCATGATCAGGTCATCAGGGAAGGCCTCTCTGGGGAGGGAATATTTAAGCTGTGAACTGAGGGACAAAAGGGAGCCAAGAATGCCAGAAAAGTCTCTAGAAGGCAAGGAAGAGCATTCCTAAGCAGAGAAAACAGCAAATACAAAAGTAAAAAAGAGATTATATTCTTTAATGATCTCAGAGGAGTCCTGTGATTTTAAGTAGGTGGAGAGTAGAACCAGGTGAGGGTAAAAAGGTGTAGGCAGAAGCCGGAGTGTGAGTGCACTAATACAAGGAGTTTAGGTTTTTGTCCATGAACATGAAGGCTTGAAGCACTTTAGTTAGGGAGATGTTCTCTATCTGGTTTAGGTTTTATAAAGAGCCTTCTAAGGAATTAACTGACAATCTGTTATCTGTTGCTGCTTAACAAGTACTCAAATTCAGTAGCTTCGAACGATAAACATCTCAGAGTTTTTGTGGTCAAGAATCTGAAAGCTGGGCACCTGGCTGGCTCATTCAGTAGGGTATGCGACTTTTTTTTTTTTTTTTTTTTTTTAAGATTTATTTATTTCTTTGACAGGCAGAGATTACAAGTAGGCAGAGAGGCAGGCAGAGCGAGAGGAGGAAGCAGACTCCCCGCTGAGCAGAGCGCCCGATGCGGGGCTCGATCCTGCGACCCTGGGATCAAGACCTGAGCTGAAGGCAGAGGCTTTAACCCACCGAGCCACCCAGGCGCCCCGCGACTTTTTTTTTTTTTTTTTTTTTTTTTTTAAGATTTCTTTATTTAGAGAGTGAGACAGCGAGCACGGGAGCAGGGACTGGGGGTGAGGGGCGCAGAGGGAAAGAACCTCACGCAGACTCCCTGCTGAGTGCAGAGCCAAATCAAGGCTTAATCTCACAACCTGAGCAAGAATCAAGACAAACTGGGAGTCTGTTGCTTAACCATCTGAGCCACCCAGGCACCCCTGCACAAGTGATGCTTATTTTTTATTTGTTTTTATTATTTGACAGAGAGACACAATGAGAGAGGGGACACAAGGAGGGGGAGTGGGAGAGGGAGAAGCAGGCTTCCTGCTGAGCAGGGAGCCCGATGAGGGGCTTGATCCCAGGGAGCTGGGATCATGACTCCAGCGGAAGGCAGAAGCTTAATGACTGAGCCACCCAGTCGCCCCCAGCGTAGGAAGTTCTATGCAAGGGTGTATATACCAGGCCGTGGTGGTCCCTGGGGACATCTTGGAGGTTCCTAACACAATTCCATCTCTCTTCTTCACTAAAAATATTAATATGTTAAGGACACTGCATTAGCATCATACAACATACCTATCTCAGCTTTGCCAGTGTATCTAATATTTGGGGCGCCTGCTTGGTGCAGTTGGTTGACGGTCTGTCTGCCTTCAGCTCCGGTCCCGAGTGATCCTGGGATTCTGGAATTGGGCCTGCCATCAGGCTTTCTGCTCAGCTCTCTGTCTCATTCTCTCTGGCTCTCAAATAAATAAAATCTTCATAAAAATCAATATATATAATATTTAACATATATCTAATCTATCTCACTTAGTCCTATTTTTTTTCTAAAGAGTAAGTCCTTTGTGGATCTTTATTCACAAAATAATGCTATTATAGTATTAACATTTTCCATTACGTCAACAGACATAATCAACAGAAAAGTTCATACAATATAAATGTACAGCTTACCGGGGCGCCTGGGTGACTCAGTGGGTTAAAGCCTCTGCTTTAGGCTCGGGTCGTGATCCCAGGGTCCTGAGATCGAGCCCCGCATAGGGCTCTCTGCTCATCAGGGAGCCTGCTTCCTCCCTCTCTCTGCCTGCCTCTCTGCCTACTTGTGATCTCTGTCAAATAAATAAAATCTTCCCCCCTCTCTCTGCCTGCCTCTCTGCCTACTTGTGATCTCTGTCAAATAAATAAAATCTTTAAAAATAAATAAATAAATAAATAAATAAATAAATAAATAAATGTACAGCTTAACTATAATTATAAAGAAAATACTCATGAAGCAATTACCCAGGTCAAAAATGGAGTATTCTTAGATTCCCAGAAGCCCTGAGAACTTCCCATCCTGACTTTTGTGGTAATTTTCTTGGTGTGGGAGCACCTGGGTAGCTCAGTCAGTTATGGTTCTGACTCTTGGTTTTGGCTCAGGTCACGATCTCGTGGGTTGTGGGATGCAGCCCTGTATTGGGCTTTATGCTTAGTCTGCTTGGGATTTTCTCTCTCTCCTGTCCCTCTACTCCTCCCCCTGCTCACATAGGCCCATGTTCTCTCTCTCTTTCTCTCAAATAAATAAATAACCTTAAAAAAGTGTTTTTCTTGCTTTTTCCCTCCACTTACATGCTTCTCAACAGTATAGTATTTTGTTGTGCATCATTCTTTTCTATCTTGCCCTTATATAATACCTTGAACATTTGCTGAAATAAATAGCAGAGATTGGTTCTCAATATCTGGCATTGATAGTTGACATAAGTTGATTAATCTGTATCTGTTAATTCTGAATCCTTTACTTTCTTGTCCATTAAGTATCAAAGGGTAAAAATTTCCTTACAATGCGGCAGCTGGCTCTCCCTAGAGTAAGTGATCCAAAAGAGAGTAAGGTAGCTTGGGATAAGCAGTGGGATTTTGGAGGATTCTTCCTTCCTGCCTTTCAGACCTTCTCTTATGTAGAAATAATTACACCAGTAGAATTTAGTGTATACCTCTTTTTTTTTTTTTTTTTTTATGAGGACAATATGAAATCTATAGTTCAGAGATTTTGGTAGCAACTTTCTGTCGCTATTATTAAGTCTTCAAGGTTTGTTTTTTGTTTTTAATTTGACAAAGAGAGATCACAAGTAGGCAGAGAGGCAGGCGAGGGCGGGAAGCAGGCTCCCTGCTGAGCAGGGAGCCTAATTCGGGGCAGGATCCCAGGATGCCAGGGTCATGACCTCAGCCGAAGGCAGAGGCTTTAACCCATGAGCCACCCAGGCGCTCCAAGTCTTCAAGGTTTCTTAGGCAGAAAAAAGTATTTAGCATTTTCCATGACACAGCAGTAGCAGAATTACTTTCTTATTTTCCCTTTTGCAATATTTCTTTCAGAATAAATAGAACATTTCAATATGTTGTAATACGTATCTGGCACTTTTCACAAATACAAAAACAATCCAGAGACAAGGAGTGATGTAAAGCACAGTTGCTAAGCAACTTAATGAAAATTTTGATATCTGCTAGTGACAAGTCAGAAGTATAATCTTGATTTATAAAAAACCAAGAATTTATTTCCTGTATCTGTGAAAAAGCTAGGTGTCCTACATGATTATATGTTAGAAAAATCAAAATATTCATCAAACTTTATTTTTTGGAAACTTTCCAAGTTATTTAAAATATTCATATGTTTGTTGCTAGTGCCCGAAGCACTGCCCAGTGCATCGTCAACACTGAATAAGTTTTTGATGAGTGAAGGAATATAGAGCGTAAATAAAACTGCTTTAGAATATTGATTGTTTTGGGGCACCTGGGTGGCTCAGTTGGTTGGGCGACTGCCTTCGGCTCAGGTCACCATCCTGGAGTCCCAGGATCCAGTCCCACATGGGGCTCCCTGCTCAGTGGGGAGTCTACTTCTCCCTCTGACCTCTCCCTCTCATTCTCATTCTCTCTCTCTCAAATAAATAAATAAAATCTTTTAAAAAACACAGAATATTGAATGTTTTGAATTTGAGTTGGTATCTTGGAATAGTTTTGCTGTGGTTTTCACTGTTAGCTCTTTCCTGAGGAAGGCAGAACTTGGAGTATTACAATTGATAAGGTCGTCCATCAAAAATTTGAACTTTTGGTGGAGAGAGGATTAGGTCTCCATGGTCTATATGCTTGTTAGGATTTCATAACAGATTATTTTGAATAGCACTAGAATAATTCCTATATGGATATTTTATTCAGGAATGAAGTACGGTGAAGGGTAGAGGAAGTAAACTGAGGAATCCAGTAAACAATTAATTAGAGGGTTGCATTGTTCCAGATTTCTTTTGCATCTTGCACAGTATCTATTTGTTGTGTATTTGATATTAAGCATTAGCCTAAAATTTTGTGTAAATTTCTTTGGCTCTGTGTGCAGGCTCACATTTGTTCACAGGGGTTGATTTCTATCCTGTTTTTATTATGCTGCACTTGGCTTCTTTTCTTGAAGAAGAGGCTTATTGCTTCTTTTTTTAATGGTCGCACACAAAAAGCCTAACAGCAAATTCGAACTGGGCAGCACAACTTTCTGAGCCAGGCTCACCCTGTTCTGCCCTTGCTCTTAACACTGTTTTCTTCGCCAGGTAGTCATTAACACTCCCCCGTAATTGTTGGTCTTTGGTAGATGTTTCTGACTCTTTGCTGTCACTGTGGGTCTTGTCAGGGACTAGTTATCCTGTTACTCAGTAGATTTGGGGGGAAAGGTTGTACTTTGGACGTAACGATGTAGTTTCTTGAATCCAGCAGGCTCTATTAACTCCCTATACCACTAACTCCCACCTCTCCCTCTCTCTCTCTCTCTCTCTCTCTCACACACACACACACACACACACACACACACACACACTACAATAGAGCCTCTGGGGTGGTGGCAGGAGTAGGGAGAAGATTGAAGCAGTAGGCTCCCCGGATGGCTCCCATGCCTGATCAATTCCCACCAGAAATTAGTTCGTAGGTTCTCCTCTGTAGGACTATATATTGGTCCGTAGAACAGGTGTGGCACTGAACATCTACAATTTATACAAGTGAATATTTTGTTGCCTCCTCTGGTCTGAGGTGATCAGAGTTTTGGAAAAGGAGTAACCAAATATCCAAAAGGTTTCGAACGATCTTTCCTGGGTTTATACATGTATATGATCTTTCCCTTTGTGGTTCCTTTGTTCCAAGATTCTGCTTTAAATGTCTTTGGGCTGCATTTTTGTTTTGTTTTATGTGATGAAATGACTATATGTGTGTGTGTGTGTGTATGATGAAATATAGGTGGGGGGGTTAAATGATAAATAATCAATGGGTTTTTTTGGCTGGCCACCATCATTTTCTGTTCAAAGTATGGCTCTACTTTGTCTCCCACGTGATTGTTTGATATACTCAAAAATGCATTCCAGTATACTTAACCTACAGTGCTAAATTAGTTTCAGGTGTACCATACAGTGATTGAAATACTCTATATATTACCCAGTGACCATCAAGATAAGTGGACTCTTAATCCCCCTCACCTAGTTTACCCATCCCTCCACTTAACCTCCCCTCTGGTAACCATCAGTTTGTTCTCTACAGTCAGAGTCTGTTTTGGGGGTTGCCTTTTTTTTTTCCTTTGTTCACTTGTTTTATTTCTTAAATTCCACATATGAATGAAATCTCATATTTGTCTTTCTCTGACTAATTTCACTTAGCATTGTGCTCTCTAGCTCATTCCATGTTGTTGCAAATGGCCAGATTTCATTCTGTTTTATGGCTGAATAATATTCTGGTGTGTGTATACACACATCTTTATCCATTCATCTATCAACAGACACTTGGGCTGCTTCCATAATTTGGCTATTACAAATACTGCAGTAAACATAGGGGTGCATATAACTTTTTGAATTAGTGTTTTCATATTCTTTGGATAAATACCCAGTAGTGGAATTACTGCATCAGACAGTATTTCTATTTTTAATATTTTGAGCAACCTCCATACTGTTTGTACACACTAGCCGCAGGCGTTTACGTTTCCACCAACAGTGCACAAGGGTTCCTTTTTCTCCACATCCTTGCCACCACTTGTTTCTCATGTTTTTTAATTTTAGTCATAGACTAAGTAGTCTATGTTGTGAAGTGATCTCTCATTGTGGTTTTGCTTTGCATCTCCCTGTTGATGAGTGGTGTTGAGAATCTTTTCATGTGTCTATTGGCCATTGTATGTCTTCTTTGGAGAAATGTCTGTTCATGTCTTCTGTCCATTTTTTAATTGGATTATTTGGTTTTTGCATGTTGTTATATCAGCTCTTTATATGTTTTGGATAATAACCCTTTATCGGACATGTCATTTGCAAGGATCTTTTCTCATTCAGTAGGTTGTCTTTTAGTTTTGTTGATTCTTTCCTTTGCATAAAAATCTGTTACTTTTGGGGTGCCTGGGTGGATCAGTCCTTAAGTGTCTGCCTTGGGCTTGGTTCATGATCCCGGGGTCCTGGGATCAAGCCCGGCATCGGGCTCCCTGCTCAGTGGGAAGCCTGCTTCTCACTCTCCCACTCCCCCTGCTTGTGTCCCCTCTCTTGCTGTGTCTTTCTCTGTCAAATAAAAAATAAATAAATAAAAATCTTACTTTCGGGGCCACCTGGGTGGCTTAGTTGGTTAAGTGTCCCAAGTTTTGATTTGGGCTCAGCTCATGATCTCAGGGTTGTAAGATTGATCCCCACTGGGCGTGCGGTCAACTTAGGATTCTCTCTCTCCCACTGCTCCACCCCTCAATAAACAGATAAAGAAAGAAATACAAATTTATTACTTTGAAATTTTAAAATCCATCTTAAATTTACCCTCTGAGATAATGATGTTTAACAACTTCCAGTATATACAAACTAAGTTTTGATGTTAAAACTTCCAATGACAAGTGATAAGACAACTGCTGAAGGATGTTGAGCAAAGAAGTGACAGGGTCAATACTACTTAATAGGAAATCTGTTTATTCTACAACTTTATTAATTTCAGTAGAAGCTTATTTGATTAAATAAGCATGAGGTTTGGGAGCAGAATCTACTCAAGATCATTTCCTCCTCCTTACACACTAAAATGGAAATCGTTTGTGGTTTAGATGCAGCATTAGAAATTATAAAGAAGGCATCTGAGAACTCCCTTAACTCTTAAAAAAGGCTAACCAGGGGCGCCTGGGTGGCTCAGTGGGTTAAGCCTCTGCCTTTGGCTCAGGTCATGATCTCAGAGTCCTGGGATTGAGCCCTTCATCGGGCTCTCTGCTCAGCAGGGAGCCTACTTTCCCCTCTCTCTCTGCCTGCTTGTGATCTCTGTCTGTCAAATAAATAAATAAAATCTTCAAAAAAAAGAAAAAAAAAAGCTAACCAAAAATGGACTCTTAGAGATTCTTTGCTTATGATACTTAGGTTAACTATAAACTTTTAGTTAATGTTAGTTCTTCAAAAACAGATTTATATATATGTACATGTTTATCTAATAGTGTAATCTGTTTCATCATTGTCCACCTAGTAAGTAAAAATTGATATCGTGAATGAGCTTGCATTTTAACTAGTAAAGTTTAGGTTTTAAAAAAAATATTTAGGGACGCCTGGGTGGCTCAGTGGGTTAAGCCGCTGCCTTCGGCTCAGGTCATGATCCCAGCGTCCTGGGATCGAGTCCCACATCGGGCTCCTTGCTCAGCAGGGAGCCTGCTTCTCCCTCTGCCTCTGCCTGCCACTCTATCTGCTTGTGCTCACTCTCGCTCTCTCTCTCTCTCTGACAAATAAATAAATAAAATCTTTAAAAAAAATATTTAGGGACGCCTGGGTGGCTCAGTGGGTTAAGCCGCTGCCTTTGGCTCAGATCATGATCCCAGGGTCTTGGGATCGAGTCCCGCATCGGGCTCCTTGCTCAGCAGGGAGCCTGTTTCTCTCTCTGCCTCCCTGCCTGCTCTCTCTCTCCTTCTCTCTGACAAATAAATAAACAAAATCTTTTTTTTTTTTAAAGATTTTATTTATTTATTTGTCAGAGAGAGAGAGAGCGAGCACAGGCAGACAGAGTGGCAGGCAGAGGCAGAGGGAGAAGCAGGCTCCCCACAGAACAAGGAGCCCGACGCGGGACTCGATCCCAGGAGGCTGGGATCACGACCTGAGCCGAAGGCAGCTGCTCAACCAACTGAGCCACCCAGGCGTCCCAAATAAAATCTTTTAAAAAATATTTATTAACCATTTGTGTTTCTTCCATGAAGTCACTCTTCATAACCATTTTTTGTTTTATGTTACCTTTTTTGTAAATAGAACTTCTATTATATCGTTTGCCATTGTTTAATTCTAGATTTTCTTATAGTCTTAGTGCTTGATTGTTATCTTTGTACAGACGTTTGAAATTCTTAGCAGGTCAAATCTATGTCACTATATACCTTCAGTCTTTCTTTTTGGTACAGAAGCCTATCCTCATCCGAACTATTATAAAAAATAGTGTCTCCTGTGCCTTCGTAATTTTATGTATGGATCCAGTAGTTAATATGACATTTTTTCATTGATTTAAAATTCCGTTTCATTTTCTACATGTAATTTTTGTTGACATTGCTCATTTACCCATCTAAATCTGAATCTAGATTTGCCTCCCCTCGTAGAAACCTCTCTTGGTCTTTGAATTCCTTCTTTCTATGCCCTAAAGCTGTGAAAACACTGTTATCTTATGTTTGCCTCTTGAGAAATCATAACAGTAATTTTGTTTTTCAGGACAGTCTTCTCTCTCCACCAGTTTTGTTTTAAGCTGGTTTTGTTTTAAGATTTTATTTATTTGAGAGAGTGAGAAAGAGAGAGCATGAACAGGGGGAGGAGTAGAGGGACAAACAGACGCCCAGCTGAGCTTGGGGGCCCAACTTAGGGGCTCCATCCCAGGACCCTGGGGTTATGAACTGAGCCGATGTCAGATACTCAACTGACTGAGCCACCCAGGTGACCCTCTCTCCACCAATTTTTATTTTTTTTTTATTTTTTTAAAAGATTTTATTTATTTATTTGACAGATGGAGATCACAAGTAGGCAGAGAGGCAGGCAGAGAGAGAGAGGAGGAAGAAGGCTCCCTGCTGAGCAGAGAGCCCGATGTGGGGCTCGATCCCATGACCCTGAGACCATGACCTGAGCTGAAGGCAGAGGCCTCAATCCACTGAGCCACCCAGGCGCCCCGTCTCCACCAATTTTTAGACACATGGTAATGAGTTGCCCTAAACCCCCCTAGACCAAAGGTTATATAGAATATCATAGGTGATTGCTCTTGATCCTGGCCTAACCTGCCTTAAGAGCATCCCATGGGGAATTTCAATAGGTTCTCTCATCTGGACCTATCATCCGAAAATAAGTTTAATATGTACTTTTCAGAGCTACTCATAAATAGGCTGTTGGGGCAGAATAATTTATAACCAGAGGTAAAAGAATTCTGTCATAGATTTGCTAGGAAATCTTTTCCTAATGATCATCAGACTGATCTATCTTCTTTCTTTACCCTGTCTCTGAAAGTGCTAGCCCAATGATCAACCAGTTCCTTAACTGTCAAAGAAAATTCTAGGTCCTCATAGCCTTTCTTCAGCAGCTCAAACTATTGGTTACACTTCGCTCTTCTGAGAAGTTCATGTGTTGCTAGGCTTCTATAACACTGCTTTCCCCCATCACTTCTCAGCACTTCAGTCAGCCGGTCTGTAATCTGTCCTCTTGGTTGAGCTTATTCATGACCCTACCTCAAGCAGTCACCAGCGTGCTATTTACTGTGAAATCCTACTGCTTGCTTGCTTGCTTGCAAATAGCATATAGAGGGAACAAGGAGGAGACCAAGTGTAATGCTTGGAGATGAGGGTCCAGGAAGGGCTTTGGGGAAATACTGGCTCTTGAGCTACATCTTGTACACACAGCATGCGTCATGTTAATGACAGAGATCCCAGAAATAGAATCAACTATGTATAATAATTTAATAAAGGAGGTTTTATAAATCACAGACGACATCTGGTATCAATACAGTTAGCAGAATTCTTCCTCAGATAACATTCTTGCCTCTTAGAGCTTGCTTTCCAGAATCTTAGCATTGCCTTTGTACTGTCTTCTGTCTAGTGGCAAACTCCTGTAGTCCTTTAAGAGGAGTCTCCTCCATGAAGCCTTCCTACTCTAAACAGAAAGACTTAGCCCTACTTTGCAGAACTTAATTCATACAGACCCCTTACAGATGTCTTCTATTATCCCCCTAACAGTATTACAATATAAAAATACATTGCTAATATTATCCCCATTAGTTGAAATGATGCTGTACATTCAATTTTGCATTTGAATCGTTTCACTTACAGTCTTACTTAATTGGCTTCCCAGATGATTACCATTTGTAGCATATCATAATTAGACAAAATGATATCTTGCTCACCTGACAGTATTTTGGACTTGCTACTAATTGTTTATCTAAATTCACAAATTTTTTTTTTAAGATTTTATTTATTTATTTGACAGAGATCACAAGTAGGCAGAGAGGCAGGCAGAGAGAGGGGTGGAAGCAGGTTCCCTGCTGAGCAGAGAGCCGGATGGGGGCTTGATCCCAGGACCCCGGGATCATGACCTGAGCAAAATGCAGAGGTTTAACCCACTGAGCCACCCAGGCGCCCCTAAATTTACAAACTTTTTAGCTTAATTTACTTCAAATATTATCTAAAACTTAATAAACAATGAATATTCATTGCCCCATAGGTTGACTTTAACTCAAAATAGAGAAATCTTTTATTTTGCAAAAATGTGTCCATTGTTAATTCATCGGTTTATGTATGAACGTACTTTTTGCCCTTCTTCCTTGGTGTCTGACAGTGGCCTGTTTTTTAAATCACCCGGGTTTACTACTTTCCATCCAGAGATCTGCTGGTGGCTTATCTCTTGACCTATGACCCCACACATCCAGTAGCTCTGTTTTGAAACTTGTCTTCCATTTCTACAGGTCACCAGCACTTGAATCCCAAGCTTGTACTGAGAATAAAATATACAATATGAAACTTTGGCCATCACCATAGAAATATTTTTAAATAAATAATTTCAGACTTACTAAAAAAATTGCAGGAATTACGTAGACTTTCTATATGCTCTTCCCTGACATTTCCCAAATGCAGCTTTTTACCAAATTAGCTTTTCTTTATTTTTCACACTCCTTCCTTCTTTCTCCTTTACTCCTCCCTCTTCTTTTTTTTTCCTTTACGCATTAATAGTAATTTGTAAACATGATGCCTTTACCCCTAAATACATCGGTGTGTGTTTTCATAAAACCAGGACATTCAGGCTCAGTTGGGGGAGCATGAAATTCTTGATCTCTGGGTCATGACTTGAAATCCCACATTGGGCATAGAAATTATTTTTTTTTATTTAATTAAAAAGAATTCAGTCTTCAAAAAAAAGGCTAGGACATTGCCTTATAACCACAAAACAATTATGAAACTTTTACAAAACTACGGGACTATTATTGATGCTGTTACAATATTACTGTCTAATCTTTAGGTCCTGTAACTAATAATTTCCTTTATGGAAAAAGAGAACATTTGGTTTCGTATCTATATTCAATCCAGGATCACTTGTTTACATTAAGTTGTTACATACCACATTTCTTAAAATTAAAACTGTACAATAAATTGTCATGAAATACCTAAGTGACTTAAAGACTTATTCAGTAAACAGGCTTGAGATGGTCAATCATGTTTTCTTTTTCCCTTTAATTATTGAGGTATAATTAATGTAAAATGAAATAAACACATAGAGGGGCACCTGAGTGGCTCAGTGGATTGAGCATTGGACTCTTGGTTTTGGCTTAGTTCATGGTCTCAGAGTTGTGGGATCATGCCCCCTTTTGCCCTTCCAGGATAAGTGGGAATCAGCTTGGGATTCTCTCTGTCCTTCTCCCTCTTTTTCTACCTTTTCCTCTCATGTGCTCTGTGTGCACATGTATAAACACACACACACATACACACACACTCGCTCTCGCTCTCTCCCAAATAAATAAATCTTTTTGAAAAAATAAACACAAAGGAGGCACCTGGGTGGCTCAGTTGGTTAAGCATCTTCCTTCAGCTCTGGTCATGATCCCCAGGTCCTGGGATAAAGTCCTGCATGGGGCTCCCTGCTCAGTGGGGAGCCTGCTTCTCCCTCTCCCTCTGCTGCTTCCCCTGCTTGTATTTCCTCTCTCTCTCTCTCTCTCTCTCTCTGTGTGTGTCAAATAAATGGATAAAATCTTAAAAAAAAAAAAAAGTCAGAGAAAACTAAGAGTGGGAGAAAATATTTGCTAATCATATGTCTAATAAAGAGCTTGTAGTGGCTCCTGGCTGGTTCAGTCAGTGAAACATGGGACTCTTGATCTCGCTGTTGAGAGTTGAAGCCCATGTTGGGTGTATAGATTACATGAAAGTTTAAAAAAAAAAAAAATCTTAAAAAAGAAAATAATAGGAGCTTGTATGACGACTTTTTTTTTTTTTTTTTTTTTTTTTGTATGACGACTTTTTATAAAACCTCCTGGGGTACTTGGGTGGCTTAGTCTGTTAAGTGTCTGACTTTGGCTCAGGTCCTGATCCCAGGGTCCTGGGATCAATCCCTTAAGTCAGGCTTCCTGCTCAGTCTGGAGTCTGCCTCTCCTTTCCCGCTGTCGTACGGGCTGCTTGTGCTCTCTGGCTCTCTATGTCAAATAAATAAATAAAGTCTTAAAAAAAAAAACCCCTCATATCTCAATAATAAATGGACAGTCTAAACTACAAATAAACAATGTGGTTGAATAGTCCTTTTTCAAAGAAGATACACAGATGACCAATAAGCACATAGAAATATACTCAACATTGTTACTCATCAGAGAAATGGGAATCACACTCAAAATGAGATGCCTCTTTACACTACACTACACTACAATTTATAACTGTCCATCATAAATAAAGGACATACAATAACAAGTGTTGAGGAGGGCCTAGAGAGATGGGAACCTTTTGTACATTCCTAATATGATTGTCAAATAGTCGTTCCAGTTTGGAAAACAGTCTGATGGTTACTTAAAAGAATAAACATAGTTACTATATAACCAAGCAATTCCACTCCTGGGTGTGTACCCAAGAGAAACGAAAACATATCTACAGAATAACTTGTTATATGAATGTTCTTAGCAGCGACAGTCATAATTGCAAATTGTAGAAACAGTATAAATGGCAATCAGCCAATTAATGAATAAGTATAAATGCCATATCCATGCAATGGAATGTTACTTGGCAGTAAAAAGAAATGAAGTACTGATAAGGGCCACAAATTTGAATGAAACAAAAGCAAAGTAGAAGAAGTCAGACACAAAAGTCCACAAGTTAGAGGATTCCATTTATATAAAATGTCCCAAACTTGTAAAATCCATAGAAATAGAAAATTGTTATGGGCTAAGAAAAGGGGGAATTTGTGATGTGTTTTGTAAGGATGGTGGAGAGGATGAAAATGTTCATATAGTGAGTCAACTCTGAGTATACATTGAATTCCATAATTTATTACTGATTTATTTTTATTTATTTATTTATCTTTAGAGATAAGAGTGAGCACCCGAGGAGGGTGGTGGGCAGAGGCAGAGGAGTGGGAGAGATAATCCTAAGTAGGCTCCACACCACGTGCAGAGCCCAACTGGGGGCCAAGGCGGGCTCAGTCTTAGGAACCTGAGATCATGACCTAGATCAAAATCAAGAGTCGGGACATATATTTATTTATTTTTAAGAGTTTATTTATTTATTCGACAGAGAGGTAGAGGGAGATCACAAGTAAGCAGAATGGCAGGTAGAAGGAGAGAGAGAAGCAGGCTCTCTCTTGAGTAGGGAGCCTGATGCGGGGTTTGATCCCAGGACCCTGGAATCATGACCTGAGCCGAAGGCAGCTGCTTAACCAACTGAACCACCCAGGGGTCCCTGAATTCATACTTCAAAAGGATATATACATTATATTTCAGTTGCTCTGATAACAAATGGTATATTGTAATATATTTATGAAAAATATATTTATGAAAGCTATTTAAGACATTTTTCATTCCAACATAATCAATTGCTATACATTTTCAGTTAACACAATTACCAAATGAATGTATGATGTTTGCATAAGATATAACAATTTCATAATATATAATGTAGATTATACAAATAGATTTTTTTTTTAAAGATTTTATTTATTTATTTGAGAGAGAGAGAGAGCATGAGAGTAGAGAGGTCAGCAGGAGAAGCAGACTCCCCGCCGAGCAAGGAGCCCAATGCGGGACTCGATCCCGGGACTCCAGGATCATGACCGGAGCCTGAGGCAGTTGCTTAACCAACTGAGCCACCCAGGCACCCCTACAAATAGATATTTTTAAATAACAGAAGAGTAGTCACAGACATTACTCACCAAAGTTTGTATGCAACATTTACCATCTATAGTGACTGCCATGTGACCACAAATTCAACAGTTTACAGATTAATACACCCTCCAGTTATGAAATGTGATTCTCAAGAAAAGTTTTAAAATTTGGGACATTTGTATCATTTAAAATCTTTTTTTTGAAATGAGAGTTTTCATCTTATTACTAGTGTAACTTACACCTTTTGAAATTTTCATAAAATGCACCCACATTAGGCTTTTGTGGTTTTTAACCATCTGTTCAACAAATATTTGATGAGCTGAGTTCTGAGCTCAGGAGCCAGGTATGCAGAAATAAAGCAAAAAGACATAAAATAGTGGCTAGTATCTGTTAGATCCTAGCTCTGTAGGGCTACTACAGAAAAGTTAAGAGACTTGCTACATCCTGAGGCAGTAAATTGACTAAGTGGTTTCAGCCTTTTTTTTCTTAATTTAGGGTAAGATACACTTGTTTATTATTTTTTGTTTGTTTGTTTTTTAAAGATTTTATTTATTTGACAGAGACAGCAAGATAGGTAATACAAGCTGGGGGAGTGGGAGAAGGAGAAGCAGGTTCCCCACAGAGCAGAGGCTTGATCCCACGACCCTGGGACCATGCCCCGAGATGAAGGCAGACGCCTAAGGACTGAGCCTCCCAGGCCCTCCAAGATAAAGTTTTAAAAATAAATTATAGCACTTATAATTTATTTATAAATTACAAATTTATAAATTTATACTTACATAATTTTTATATATATATATATATATATATATATATATATATATAGTCAATAAGCAGAAGACTTATACAGCAGAAGACTGTAGAAACCTTAAGTCACAGAATTTTTCTAATTGAGCACTGTTGTGTGACCAACATCTGATATTACTAGCAGTTCAGGAGCATTCTTTTCCCCCTGACCTGCTACCCCCTAAAAGTAACCACTCTCCTGTCTTCTGATATTATGGATTAATCTTGCCTGACTTTATATAAATAGTCTTAAAGTAATTATTCTTTTGTCTTGTCTTCTTTCATCAAGCATTAGAATTGTAAGATAAATTCATGTTGTGTGTCGTAGCTCATTCTCACTCTTATTGTTCTGTTATCATAAGCAGTTAAAATGTATGGATTTATTCTTCTGGTGATTGACATTGGAATTGTTTCCAGTTTGAGATAATTATGAATATTGTTGTCATCTTTGGGAAATAGAAGAATACATTTTTTTGTATGATATATACCTAGAAGTGGAATTGCCGGATTACGGGGGAAGGCAGGTGTGCATCTCCATAGCTTTGGTTGATAGGAACACGCAGCTTTCCAAAGTGCTTATCTCTTCTTACATTCCCGTGAGTCACGAGGAAGTGTTCCCAGTTGCTCCACATTCTTACGAGTGCTCCACATTTTCCTTGTCATTTTAGACATTCTGCGTGGTGTGTAGTGTTGTGCCTCTTTTTTTTTTTTTTTTAAGACCTCTTTCATCTTTTTCTAATATAAAGTCTACAGTTCTGTAGTGTTATATATGTTCACATTGCTGTGAAATAGAACCCCAGAGCTTCTTCATCTTGCAAATCTGAAACTTTATACCCATTAAATAACTCTCCATTTCCCCATCACCACAGCCACTGGTAACCACCATTCCACTTTTATGTTTTATGAATTTGACTACTTTTGAGTAGTTCTGTAACTAGAATCCTACAGATTTTCCCTTTTTTGTGTGTGACTGGCTTACTTCACATAACATTTTCTCTTTATGGTTGACCCATGTTGTAGGATGTAACAGGATTTCCTTCCTTAAGTGTGAGTAATATTCCATTATACATATATGCCACATTTTGTTTATCCATTCATCTGTCAATGGACATTTGAGTTATTTCCAGCCCTTGGCTACTGTGAATAGTGCTGCTATGAACATGCATGCGCAAATCCCTGTTTGAGCCCTTGCTTCCAACTCTTTTGGATGTATACTCAGAAGTGGAATTGTTGGATCACATGGCAGTTCTGTTTTTCATTTTTTGAGGAACTTCCAAACTGTTTTCTATAGCAATTGCACAATTTTAGAATCCCACCAGCATATGTAGTGCTTGAAAATTTTTTTACTTTGTTACATGACTAGAAATGTGGAACATACTTCACATGTTCATCATCTGTTTGATATTCTCTTGTGTTGAGCCTATTTGATTTTTTTTTTTTTTTTTTTTTGGCCAGTTTTCCTTTGTGTTTTATTACTCACTTGCAGAAATTTCTTTATGTATTTTGGGTAAAAATATTTTGCCAATTATGCGTATTGCCAATATTTCTCCCACTGTATTGCTTGCCTTTATAGCTTTTTAATCTATTGGTATTTAATGTTTTTGATGAACAGAGGTTCTTAATCATAATGTAATCCAGGGTTTTTTTTTTTTTTAATATTTTAGTTTTAAGTAATCTCTTCAACTAACATGAGGCTCAAACTTCTACCCGAGATGAAGAGTCTCATCTCTACCAACTGAGCCAGCTAGTTACCCCTATAATCCAACTTCTTAACTTTTTCCTTTTTAATTATTAAATTTGATAATTTATTCTAAAATGGTTTTACCTGCCTCAAGGTGATGAAGATGTTTCTTTCCCAAAACTTATTGTTTTAACTTTCATATTTAGATCAACAATATAACTCAAGCTACTTATGTGAAGTAGGGGTGACCATTCATATTTTTCCCATATGGATATCTACCTAGTATCATTCACTGAAAAGACTACTTTTATTGCAATGTCAACTTTGTCATAAGTCTGATGGCTATATATATATGCATCTCCTGCACTCTTTTTATTCTATTGATCTATTTTTCTGTCATTGCACCAATACTAAACTATAATTACTATAGCTTTACAATAGATAGTGATGATCTCATAAATTACTTTGCCTTTGTTCATTTTCTTGGCTTTTCATCTTCATTTCCATATATACTTGGGCACAAGTTTGTCAACTTCCACCCACAGCAAAATGAACTTTGATAGGATTTTGATTGGGCTTATGTCAAATCTAAGAATCCATTTGGGGAAAATTGACATGATAATAGTGTCTATTCCATGAACATGGTACTTCTGTCCATTTATTTAGGTCATCTTTAATTTCTTTTAATGTTTTTATAGTTTTCATAGGTCTTACACAGGTTTAACACTTGTCTTCCTCCATTTAGACTGCTATGAGAAAATACCAGACTGAATGGCTTCTATACAACAGAAATTTATTTCTCACAGTTCTGGAGTTTGGAAGTCTCAGATCAGGGTGCCAGCATGGTTGGGTGAGGGCCCTCTTCTCTTTGTGTTTTCACATGTTTAAAGGCATTAGGGAGTTCTGTGGTGTCTATTTGATATGAACACTAACCTCACTAATGAGAGCTTCCCCCTTATGACTTAATTATCTCCCAAAGGCCCTACTTCCTAATACCATCACAATTGGGATTCAGGATTTATTATATTGATTTTGGGTGGCCACAAATATCCATACCAAGGCAATACCCAAGGTGCTTATCGAACTTTGATCTGAATTTAAGGCCCATTATGCTTAATTCTCTGATGTTCACTAAAGGATATTTGGAAAATCTGGGGAAAGCACAGATACGTATTAAGCAGCATTTCAGCATTTCCCGTACAAAAACCCAATCAATGTAACTTTGTTCTTTGTTCAATAACTTGTAAAGTATCTAGAAAAATTTTGTTTGGTACAATATATATCATTTTGTATTTGAGCTTATTTGAAAGCAAATGTGTTCTTATTTGGCTGTAAAAGGACATATAAATATAGAAAAAAATTTTAATATAAATAATTGTGTTTAGGGGGAAGGTCCTAAAGCCAACTCTACTCAAGGGATGCCTTGGTAGCAATGATTGTTAACCATCTGGAGTGACAGAAGAAAGTGATATTGGGTAACTAACATCTTAAGAAGTTTCATCTCAAGTTTATGTAATATTATTATAGCAACAAAAATGGAATCTTAATTATGCTGTTGGCTGCTCCATTTTGGTCATAGGGGTGGGCACCTTTATCATTTACTGATTATGTACTGATTAATGTGGTCAGTATCTTTGCTCTGTAAATTTGTGATCTGTGGAGGGAGTTTTAACCAGAATTGGTTGGTTTTATGTCTTGTCAACATTTTTATGTAATTCTTTTTGTACGCATTGGGACCACCGGGCAATATTAAGTACTTTTGAGGCCTTTTTAGCACCCCGTGGGTATGATGTGGTGTAAGATAAATCAATCACTTACTCAAAATTAATTGTTGTATTTTGCATTTACCATGTCAACTGAACCACCTTAATCTTATGATAATACGGGTATGTTAAATCCTTGTGGTAGCATGGGAAAAAATCACAGAAATTGCAGGAACATTGCTCTGTATATTAATTATTCTGTATAATAAAGCCATTCACCCAAGGCAAAGATCCATAACTTTGTGCAAATGCTAAATTTCAGGCCGAAGTTGATTTTTTAAATTGGGAGTCCTTGGTTATTTGCATGTAGCTGGATTTGTCCCGTTGTGGCATTTGTGGAAGAGCAGAACAGTTAGGCTCTTTTCTAGGATATCCTGTGTTGTCTGTTTTGCAATACTGTATCAACAGTGAAATAAAACACAAACAGCTTTGTTCTACTTTTACAAATAACTACCATACCACAGACTTCTGTTCTGCCTGTTGTTTGTTTAGTCAAGTAAGCTGGGATACTCGGATGAGTTGTGTGGACGCAGCTAGTCAGAAAACTGAATGTCATAGAGGCTTCAACCCTTTCAGAAATAGTCGTGTTAAAGACCTAAAATGCAATGACACAGAGCTTTCAAAACAATATCCATTGCACTCAACTGTAGGTTTCTTGTTTTCTATAAATAAATGCATTCTGCTTTTCCAGGTTTTAAGAAGAGGCAGCGATGAAGAGAAAGTTCTTTGTTTGGTCCGGCAACGTACGGGCCATCACTGTCAAACAGCTGTGATGGTGGTTCTCATTATGGTATGGGACGGCATTCCTCTGCCCATGGCAGACAGATTGTACACGGAGCTTACGGAAAACCTAAAGTCATACAATGGTCATCCCACAGACCGAAGATGCACGCTCAATGAAAAGTAATCAAATCTGTTTTGTACTGCTTTCCCATTCAGACCTCTGTCGTACAATATGAAATTGTTCATGAACTACCAGGATGCCTGGATGGCTCAGTCAGTTAAGCCGCTGCCTTTGGCTCAGGTCATGATCCCAGGTCCTGGGATCCCAGAGTCCCGCATCGGGCTCCGTGCTCGGCAGGGAGCCTGCTTCTCTGCCTCTGCCTGCTTGTGCACTCACTCGCACTCTCGCTCTAGCTCTCTCTCTCTCTCTCTGACAAATAAATAAATAAATAAATAAAAATCTTTTAAAAAAATATTCATTAACTGCCAATTATGCATATTACAGAATTTCAGGCATTCTGAAACTGAAGAATGAGCATATATTTTAAAAAGCAAGACTTGGTTGCATAGTGAGTTGAAACCATCGTAGGGTCAGTCTATCTATCTGTCTGTCTATCTATCTACTAGTAATCTCTACATCCAGCATGGCACTCAAGCTCACCACCCCCAGACCAGACCCTGAGATCAAGAGTTACGGGGCTCCTCTGACTGAGCCAACCAGGTACCCTTAGAGAGTATTCTTTTTCTGCTTCCCTCTTTGATGCCTGGTCCCACTCACCCAGGGTCTGGAAGAGAGGAATTTTTCCAGAAAGGAAAAGCTCTTCCATAGAGAATTATACCATATTCTCAGCAATGTAAGAGCATATCTGTTTTCCTACCATCTTGCTGGGAATATGATGTCAAACTTGAGGTTTTGCCTTTTTAGTAGGTGATAAGTGGCATTTTTCATGTTAGGAATGAGTGGTTAAGATTGCCTTTTGAGGTGGGGGTACTTACAGCTCAGTTGCCTATTCATTATTCTAGCCCTTGTTTCTAAAGGATTGCTGCTGCTTTTATGTATTGGAGCTCTTCACACTTTGCTGTATAATGTCTAAACATTTTTGCCAGTTTGATATTTGTCTTTTTACTTCTGCTATGTTATCTTTTGCAGAAGTTTTCCATTTTTATTACTTTTTAATCTCCACACCCTTGGGGCTCAGATTTACAATCCCAAAACGAAGAGGCACATTCTCCAGCAACTGAGCCAGCCAGGTGCCCCATCCCTTTTCCTTTTTAGTGAAATTAATCATAATCTATTTATTCTTTTGTGTCTGAATATTAACTGGTATTTAAGAACATTTTTCTCTCTTTAAAGGTATACAGTAATTCACCCATGTTTTCTTTTAGTCCTTGTTGAAATTGTAAATTTTTAAAACATGAATCTATGATGAATTTAAAATTTATGCTAGTTAATAGTGGGAGGAGGAGATCTATTTCTGTCCTTTTTTCCATTTACGAAAACACCACTTAACAAGAGAGCATTTCTGGGCACCTGGGTGGCTCAGTGGGTTGAAGCCTCTGCCTTCAGCTCAGGTCATGATCCCGGGGTCCTGGGATCGAGCCCCACATCCGGCTCTCCACTCAGCGGGGAGCCTGCTTCCTCCTCTCTCTCTCTGCCTGCCTCTCTGCCTATTTGTGATCTTTGTCTGTCAAATAAATAAAATCTTAAAAAAAACAAAAACAAGAGAGCATTTCTTTCCCCTTGTTTTGAAATGCCACTTTAATGTAAATCAAAATTATATATGAGATGGAGTCCTCTCTTGTATTTGAAATTTATATCAGTGTCCTGGCTTTTCATGTACTAGTACCACATTTTTTTTAATTATAGAGGTTGTATAATATATTTTCATTTTGGTAGGAATAGCTCACCTTACTCTCTCTTTTTCAAAGCTTTCTAGTATTCTTTTCTGTTTATGCTTCCATATAATCTTTAAAATGAATTTGTCTAGTTTAAGATGGATCCAGTGACATTTTTTTTTTTTAAGATTTTATTTATTTGACAGACACAGCGAGAGAGGGAACACAAGCAGTGGGAAAGGGAGAAGCAGGCTCCCCACCAAGCAGGGAGCCCAATGTGGGGCTCAATCCCAGGACCCCAGGATCACAACCTGAGCCGAAGGCAGACGCTTAACAACTGAGCCACACAGGTGCCCCTCCAATGACATTTTTAATGAGATTTCATTAAATTAACTTACTATGATATTGAATCTTCCTATCCCATAACATGGTTTTTCTTTCCATTTGTTCAGGTTTGCTTTTGTGTCCTTCAGGATTGTTTTGTGGTGTTTTCTTCATACGTGTCTTTCTTTTTTAAAAGAAATCTCATATATACTGGGGTGCCTGGCTGGCTCAGTTGGTGGAGTGTGCAACTCTTGATCTCGGGTTCTGAGTTCAAGCCACGTGGTCAATATAGAGATAATGTAGAGATTACTGAAAACATAAAAATCTTTTTGGGTGCTTGGGTTGCTCAGTAGGTTAAGCGTCCGACTCTTCCAGGTCAGGTCATGAGATCAAGCCCTGCATTGGGCTCCACACGGAACATGGGCCTTGCTTGAGATTCTCTCCTCCCTCTACCCCTTCCCCTGCTCATGCTTGCTCTCTATCTGTGTGTGTGTCTCTCTCTCTCTTTCTAAAATAAATAAATAGATAAATAAATAAATAAAATCTTTGCTAGAAAAATTAAAAATCTTTAAAAACAAATATCATCATATATATAAAATATAAACATAATATATATTGTCCCCTCTCTGATCACCACACAAAATTAATTTGCATACCTTTAGAATAATTCCTTTATGCTTATGTCATGATTTCATTACACTCTCCTTATCTTTACAATGCTAGTAATATACAAACTATTTTTAATGTCTGCTAATTCTTTTGTATGTAGATTCACAGTTACCATAATAACTCTTGTATGAAGGCTCTGCTTTGAAGGATATATATATATATATATATAGTCTAATTTAATCTTCCCAAGAATCCAACAACATGAGTTTTATTCTGTTTCACTCAATGTAGATCTAGCATACCTATTTATTTATTTATTTATTTGACAGAGAGAGAGATACAAGTAGGCAGAAAGGCAGGCGGGGGTGGGGGAAGCATGCTCCCTGCTGAGCAGAGAGCCAGATGAGGGGCTTGATCCCAGGACCCTGAGACCATGACCTGAGCTGAAGGCAGAGGCTTAACCCACTGAGCCACCCAGGCGCCCCCATACCTTTTTAATTTTTAAGTAATCTCTATACCCAATGTGGGGTTTAGTCTCATGACCCCAAAATAAAAGTCTTTTGCTCTACTGACTGAACCAGTCATGGCATGCCTCCAGCATATCTTTTTGTTTTTGTTTTTGTTTTTAAAGATTCTTGCAAGGGTTCCAGACTGGCTCATCAATCAGTAGAGCATGTGACTCCTGATCTCAGGGTTGTGAGTTCAAGTCCCATACTGGGTGTGGAGCCTAGTTAAGAAATAAATAAAATTAATAAATATTCTTACTGACAGAATATATGCAAGAATCCTTCAGTGAACACTATTATACCTCTCATAGATTTCATCGTCATTAAGTTTGTAACATTTGCATTTATACACAAAGCCACACATACACACAAACATATATTATTGTCAATTTTTAAAAGCTTTTTCACTCTGGATTGTTAGGTAGTTGCAGGCTTTATGCCTTTTTCCTGTAAATAATACTTCAGATGGTATATTCTAAGAATGAGGACATTCATTTATATAACACCAGCAAATTATCAAAATAACCAAATTTGTTAAAATGCTATTATCTAATCTATCTGAATATTTTCCAGTTATGTACTTTACAGGGGCACCTGGTGGCTTAGTCAGTTAAATGTCTGCCTTCTGCCCAGGTCATGGTCCTAGGGTCCTGGGACCAAGCCCTGCATTGGGCTCCCTGCTCAGTGGGGAGTCTGCTTCTCTCTCCCTATGCGCTCCCCCTGCTTGGATGGTCTCTTGATTGTTTCTTATCTCTTGCCTGGTCTTTCTTGGCACTGATTTTTTTTTTTAAGATGTTTTAAGGTGTTTTTATTTATTTGAGAGAGCATGGGGAGGGGCACAGGGAGAGAATCTCAACTCCCCACGGAGCACTGAGATCTCGACCCAGCAGAAATCAAGAGTCAGATGCTTTTTTTTTTTTTAAGCTATTTTTTTTTGTTTTTGTTTTAGATTTTATTTGTTTATTTGACAGACAGAGATCACAAGTAGACAGAGAGGCAGGCAGAGAGAGAGAGAGAGGGAAGCAGGCTCCCTGCCGAGCAGAGAGCCTGATGCGGGACCGATCCCAGGACCCTGAGATCATGACCTGAGCCGAAGGCAGCGGCTTAACCCACTGAGCCACCCAGGTGCCCCAAGAGTCAGATGCTTAACTAACTGAGCCACCCAGGCTCCTGGGCTTTGACATGCATTGACTTTTTTGAAGGCCTAATTTTATGGACCATTGCTCAGTTTTTGTTTGTCTGATTGTTTCTTTCTAATTAAATTCAATTGAGAAATTAGTGGTAGACTGCGTTTTGTCCATAACATTAAGACCTATTTTCAGTTCATTTGTCCTATTATCGGTGATGTTGACTATTTCAGATATTCTGCAAAAGCACTTTTAGGTCTCACAATCCTGTACATTTCCTATGTATTTCATTGTTTGAATAACTATCAGCTATTATTTAAACTACAATTTTCTTCCCATGTATCATTTTATTTTATTTTATTTTAAACGTTTTTTTTTAAGATTTTATTTATTTACTTGACAGATCACAAGTAGGCAGAGAGGCAGGCAGAGAGAGGAGGAAGCAGGCTCCCCGCTGAGCAGAGAGCCTGATGTGGGGCTGGATCCCAAGACCCTGAGATCATGACCTGAGCTGAAGGCAGAGGCTTAACCCACTGAGCCACGCAGGTGCCCCAGCCCATGTATCATTTTAATGACATAAATGTATTATTCATTTTTCTTTTCATAGTCAATGTTATCTTAGTATCAGGTATTTACTTGACTTTTTTTTTTTTTTAAGATTTTATTCATCCATTTGACAGAGAGATCGCAAGTAGGCAGAGAGGCAAGCAGAGGGGTGGGGGAAGCAGGCTCCCTGCTGAGCAGAGAGGCTGATGTGGGGCTTGATCCCAGGACCCTGGGATCATGACCCGAGCCGAAGGCAGAGGCTTTAACCCACTGAGCCACCCAGGCGCCCCTGTATCAGTATCAGTTTTTAAGTGATGGAGTTGAAGTCCAAAGACATAACGAGATAATCTCATTTTCATTTCTAATAGGGACACACATCCAGGATATAAAACGCAGACTCTTTGGGGCACCTGGGTGGCTCAATTGGTTAAGCGGCTGACTCATGTTTTCGTTTTCAGCTCTGATCATGACCTCAGGGTCTTGAGATCAAGCCCCAGGTCAGGCTCTGCAGTGAGCGTGGAGCCTATTTTAAGATTCTCTCATTGCTTTTTTTTTTTTTTTGAAGATTCTCTCTTAATAAGATAAAGTAAAATGCAGACTGTTTATTTCCTCTCAGGCATATCCAAGTCAAATAGGGCTGTGGGTATTTCTGTATAGTTTATTGCTGTTTCTTTGGATTTACAATCTTGAACGAACATTTTAGTTAAAAACTTGCTTATATCAAGGGCAGTTGGCTTTGTGTTGCTGACACTACTTACGATAAAATAAGTAACAAAATAGATATGTTAAAATCAGTTCATTGGTCATCTATACTTCTAAAGTCACAGGAATCGGAAATGTTCTGTCCGAGGTATTGGCCTCGCTTTGTCAGTTCATCCCCTTGCAATTCTCATCCTACAGTCGTACCTGTACATGTCAAGGAATTGATCCAGAGACCTGTGGAGCTTCATTCTCTTTTGGCTGTTCATGGAGTATGTATTTCAATGGATGTAAATTTGGTAGAAGCCCAAGCCCTAGAAGATTTAGAATTGATCCAAGCTCTCCCTTACACGTAAGTGTCCTTTTTTTACTTTTCAATTACACAATGAATTTATAAGTACATTCCTTAAAATATTTTCTAAATAGTAAAACAATGAGATATTTTAAAATAGCGTAAAAAACCTAAGACTCTCTATATAAGTAAGTAGTTTAAAATTCTCAATAAATTAGGTAAAGTCTTTAACTACCAACCCAAATTCCAACTGTCCCTGGTTCCCTCCTCCTCTCCCCTAACCCCCAAGAAAGTCATTGTTAAAAGAACCTAGAATTTTATACCCAGCCAAAGTAGGAAAAATAAATAAAGCCATTTGCCAACATTTCAAAGACTCAGAAAGTTTACTACCCACAGAACTACTATGAAAGAATTACTAAAGGACGTAATCCAGAAAGAAGATATATGAAACCGGAACCAATCTGTCCGGGACACGAGGCCATGGTGAGCAAAGAAATTAGTCAACCTTACTGTTAAGTTTAAATAAGTTGAGTACTTACATTTTTTTAATTAAAATAACAACCGATAAGTATAATTCCATACTCTTATCAACTCAAGGGTGGGTAGGCACTGGGAGGGGGTGGGGCACCTATAGGAACTAAGTGTGGTAATGTTTTATTCTTTGTTTGGAGTGGGGAGAATTTAGATACTAAGATCAGTGTTTTTCAAACTTTGAGCTGTGACCAAGAATAAAAAACATTTTATATTATAAACTGCTATACAATAGGTATATGCAAGCAAATAGTTCAAATAAAATATCAGAAGATAATACTTCATCTTCTATGCAAAAGAAGACATTAAAATATTTAAAATTAATATTCAATCTAGTTATTGCTGAGGTTCACTATGATTCACTATAAAATTTTTTATAAAATTTCATTTTTCTTCTTTTAAATGTTAGTTGTTACCTACTAAACTGATTTCTTGGCCCATGAATGAGTCATGACCCACAGCTTGGAAAACACTGCTCTAGGTGTCATCAGAAAAACATATATTTGAAAGTGTATTTTTAAGATTTTTTAGATTAATAGAAATAGAATTTTTACATTTTGAAGTAGTTGTGGGGGAAAAAAATCTTTAAAAAGAAGAAAATCTGAGAGGATTTTTAAAAATCGTTAGACTGCAAGATAAATAGGAAACACAAATAAAACAGGAATGAATCCATTTCTATAATACAATGAATATAACGTCTCTCAAGAAACTCAGAATTAATAATGATCCCTTTACAGAGATAATCAGAATTATTTAGCATGTTCTTGAGTTCTCATCTACTATAATTAAGCAAGGAAATGATTCCAGAAAGAACTATGATTTGCTGATCAAGGGCCTTGGGAGAAATCTAATAAGTATGTTAGGGGCGCCTGACTGTCTCAGTCAGTAGATTGTGTGACTCTTGATCTCAGGGCCATGAGTTCAAGCCCCACGTTGGGCATGGAGCTTACATTTAAAAAAAAAAAAAAAAAAAAAAAAAAGTATGTGAGACCTTTAGGAAGAAGACTTTAAAAGTTTAGTAAAGGACATATAAAACACCTAATCATGGAAAGGTGCTACTATGTTCAACCATAAGAACGCCTAATAATGTGATGTCCTTCTCCCTTAAAATTAAAATTAGTCAGTTAAGTTTTCTTTCCATATATTATACGATAAAACTACCAGTATATAAATATATTAGTAATATTGACGTGACTGTTAAATTTTTATTCTACAACAGAATGTTACATAATTACTAAGTATTAGATCAGTTTTTGTTGATGATTTTGAATATTGAATAACATCTATATAGTGCTTATAACATAATAAAAAGAAGCATTTCTCATTACAGAAACTGACAGAAGGCCAGTATGAAGCTCAGAGCAGGCAAGGGAGAGTAAGGTGAAAACACTGGCCTTGTATGGGATGTCAAACATTTTGGAAGATCATTGAAGGGTTTTAATGAAAGTGATACAATTACACTTGTCTTTGAAAGAGATCTCTCTGGTTGCTCTTTGAATAATGGTTTGGAGGTGGTGAAAAGTGTGTTTAGCAAGATGAGCTAGCCTTAAGAATAGTTGAGTGAAGAGATAATTGTGACTTGGTTGTGACAGAGGAAAGTGTGAGCAGTGGTTAGTCTGGACAGGTTTTTAATTACTAGATGATTACTAGATGGTAGTGACATTGCTCAAGGTAAGGTACATGGAAATAGAACCCAGTTTCGAAAGGGCAGATTATAGGTTCGTTTTGGAGCCACTAGATGAGAGATTTCTATAAAATCCAAGTGGGAATGTCAGGTCAGTAATAAGAATCTGGGGACACCTGGGTGGCTCAGTAGGTAGAGTGTTGGACTCTTAGTTTCGGCTCAGGTCATGATCTCATGGGTCTCGAGACTGAACCGCATGTTGCGCTCCACACTCAGTGGGGAGTCTGCTGGAAAAGTCTCTCTTCTGCCTCTTCCCCCGCATTCATGTTCTCTATCTCTCTCAAATAAATAAGTCTTAAATAAGAAAAAAGAGAAGAATCTAATACTTGTTTGATTTGTGGTCCAGATGTGGATATATGACAGTCCTAGGCATCAGGTATAGGAGGAGAAAAGCAGAGGAATGTAGGCTTAAGCCCCAGTGGGTTGATATCTGATAAGAAGAAACCTCTATATCTGACACACACATTTGTTCTAATGAAACAATTAAAAAATCAAAATTTTTACATTAATGAGACTTAAATTTGTAAGATGATACCAGTGCTCAGCTATACAAGCTTTATTTGATTTTTTTCTATGTGCCTACTGTATTTCAATATTTCTATACTGTAAATGAGCTATTTCATGATGACCAATTACTTAGTCTGACTTCTGATACCAGATGGTTCATAATCTCCTAGCAGTGAAACACAATTACCTATTCACCTAAATATTTCAGGTATTAGAAAACATAATCAAGGGGCGGCTGGGTGGCTCAGTGGGTTAAAGCCTCTGCCTTCGGCTCAGGTCATGATCCCAGGGTCCTGGGATCGAGCCCCGCATGGGGCTCTCTGCTCAGCAGGGAGCCTGCTTCCCTCTCTCTCTGTCTCTGCCTGCCTCTCTGCCTACTTGGGGCCTCTGTCTGTCAAATAAATAAATAAATAATCTTAAAAAAAAAAAAGACAAAAGAAAACATAATCAAAATCTTTTCAGTAGGTACTTAAATCACAATTGTAACTTTTCCTCAAATAAATGAAATAATTAATGGGTGAGTATAGCCAGGAAGTGTTTCTTGACTATATGAAACTGTATTAAGCAAATACATAAAACAGATAAAAGGAACCCAGTAATCTGTATATGGACTTGATATACATAAATTTCTTTTTCAATGCAAGCATCAACCTAAATTATTAAGAAACCAAAAGGGTTATCACTGATCCTTTACAGTTGCCCAAATTGGGGTTTGTTAAGTGCACTCAAGGATTAACTTCCTATGTCTACACTGTGTGTGGCTTTGGTTTTATTAATAATGTGATGCATATTAGAAGTGAACTCATCCACATCAAGGTCTTACTTATGTTCTTGACATCCACTAAATCTCAAATAAAGCAGAACTGTGGAACTTATCTTAAATCTCTCCTTCATCCCTTCATCCTTACTCTCAATTCCCCTTCGATAGTCTTCCTTTAGATGTGACTGATCATTTCTCAATTTGATTTAGGATACAGTCCTCTCTCAAAAATTATCACAGTGGTCTTTCAACTATTGTTTCCGAAGCCTACCTTATCTGCTGCATATGTTATACTATCTTCAATGATTTTTCTTTTAAGATTTTATTTATCTAGTTTAGAGAAGGAAACAGAGAGCATGAGCAGGGTAGGGGAGAGTATCAAACTTTCTTAGCTCCAGGATTGGATCCCAACGTGGGGCTCAAACTCACAACCTTGAGATCATGACCTGACCTGAAACCTCAGTGACATTTTGAATAGAGACATTTGTCATGCCTGTTCTCCTTGGGAAAAAAGGTCTTACATGTTTCTACTATCATTAGCAATCCAGTCTCTTTTCATGGTGTCCCACTGTGTCTTCCTCAGTTTGTGGCCATTATAACGAGAAAAAGAAGCCATTAGTTTTAGACAACCAGTTGCCCACTTACCGATATTTGAAGCTGTCAGCACAGGACCTGATGCGTAGTATTGCGCCTTATGTTTATTGTTATAGAAACTTTCGTTATACAGACTTGTTGCACTGTGTCAGAGTTTTTCAGCGTCTCCTCTTGCCACTAGGAACCCTGTCTTGATTTACTCCAAGTGCCCAGTACAACTGAATAAATACAATGTGGGGTGGGTTCTTCTCTTTAGCAACGTGAGCACTTTTCCTCTAACACCATTTAGATTTCTAACTACTTGTAACATAGAACTTGAATTTCAAAAACTAAATTAAAGCATAACAATGACCAGTAGTTCAGGTTTTTTAAGAAACAACCCATGTGATTTTCTGTGATAGCTCTTTTACTAGGGTAAGTATGAGTCTTAACGTCAACTGCACATCGGCAATGATTGATGATTCGTTTTCATACCTAAGACTCATGTCATTATGAAGCAACTTTCATGGGCTGTCTTTTCCTGTAGGAGAAAAACCTTGAAGATAATTTACAGAGTTTGGCTACACGATTAGCTCCAATTTATAAGCAGTATGCTCCCGTTGCTTATCAAAACCAGGTATGTTTGGGGACCGTGTATGCAGTGCTCTTAAATATGGTTGAAATTTCTATATAAGCCACATCATTGTTCATAGGAAAGCTTCAGATTTGAACTTGAGTGTATATCTATTTTTACAGAACAGCTTAAAAAATGGTCTAGCCTGGGGGCGCCTGGGTGGCTCAGTGGGTTAAAGCCTCTGCCTTTGGCTCGGGTTATGGTCCCGGGGTCCTGGGATCAGGCCCCGCATCGGGCTCTCTGCTCGGTGGGGAGCCTGCTTCCCCCCGCCCCTGCCTGCCTCTCTGCCTGCCTCTGCCTACCTGTGATCTCTCTCTCTCTGTCAAATAAATAAATAAAATCTTAAAAAAACAAAAACAAACAAACAAAAAAAAGTGGGCCAGCCTGGATGTGCCTGGCTGGCTAGTGGGTAGAGCATGTGACTCTTGACCTCAGAGTCATGACTTTCAGGCCAGTGTTGGGTGTCGATATTACTTTAAAAATATTTTTTTTAAAGAGTAAAAAAATTATCTAGCCTGTTTTTAAAAGACTTCCTGTTATGACAATTGAATTAAAACTGCAGAGTAACAGAATTGATTAATTCTAGAAATATAATTTCTAAAACAGGAATGCATGATTGGTTCAATGCAAGAAAATCAGTGTAGTATACTAACTACATTAATAGAACAGATGACAAAAACCACATGTTCTCCCTAGAGATAGAACACATTTGACAAAATCCAACACCTTCATGATAAAAGTAGTTAACAAAACAGCAATAGAAAAGAATTGCCTTGGCCTAATAAAGGATATCTACAAAAATCCACGGATAATATCATAATTACCAAAAAAGGACTAAAAAATTTTTTGCTTAATATCTGGAACAAGACAGTATCTACTTGCCATTTCTTTTAACATTTTGCAAGAGATTCTGTTAAAAACAAGTTGAAGAGGGGTGTCTGGGGGGCTCAGTTGTTGAGTGTCTGCCATTGGGCATCCGCCTTTGGCTCAGGTCATGATCCCTGCAGGATCCCACATAACAATGCAGGATCAAGCCTCACATGGGGCTCCCTGCCCTGCAGGAAGCCTGCTTCTCCCTCTTCCACTCCCCCTGCTTGTATCCCCGCCCCCCCCATCAAATAAATAAATAAGAACAAGTTGAACAAATTCAGAGTCGAAAAGGAGATAAAATGATCTCTACTAGCCAATGGTATGATCCTATGTGTGGAAACTACTGAGGGATACACATACACACACACTCAGTATTACTGCTAATAAATAAGTTTAGCAGGGTTTCAGGATATAAGATCAATATGCAAAGTCATTGTTTTTTGTATATACCAGCACTAGGCCATCCAAAACTAAAAATAAGGAAAAACTAGATTGTCAAAATTTCTAAATTTTTGTGCTTCAAAGGACATCATCAAGAAAATAAATGAGGGGTGTAGGAAATGAGGAGATGATCATTGGGGGTACAATCCCCCAGCCATAAGATAAATAATATTTGGCCATCTGTCGCACAGCATGGGGAGCATGATTTACAGTACCATATCATAAACTCAGAAATTTTTAAGAGATCTTAAGTGTTACCACAACATACACAACATAATCCTTACTTTGTAAACGGATTGAAATATTACCTAACCTCATTGCGGCAGTCGTTTTGGAAGACATATATGTATGCAGTCATCACAAGTAGAAAATTAGTGTTAATGATCTTTTTATTTTAAACATAACCAGAAATCTAGATTTCTTAGATCTTTATTTCTGTTATCATGAATAACATGCACTCTGTTAATTGCTAACCTTTGGTTTTAAAGAGAGTTATAAATTCAATTTCTGTATTGACTTATGAACATAAGTATGTAAGTTTACCTACTTTTCATAGACATTGAAACATCACACGTGCTTCATGCACTGTAGTAGTCTCTGTTCCTCCTGGGATAATTTAGCCTTACTCTGCTCACATACTCATCTCTAACAGGTGCTGTCGTCAGCCTGCCATCAGTCACAGCCAGTCGTTGTCATTTTACCTGATGTCCTTCCATACTCTTCCTCCTGAATGTTACTGAACTGCCCATCTATTTTACCACACGAGTCAGAAATCTCTGACTTAAAACATAGAATTCGTTTAGATACGTGGTCAGGAAGTGATTTTTACTTTTTACTAAAGGTGATTCTTTCTGGCTCTTAAAACTGTGTCATACATTTCTCTTTTTAGGTAGAATACGAACATGTGGCCCGAGAATGTCGGCTTGGCAGCAAAGAAGGGCGTCCTTTCTCTGGAGTCACCGCTTGCCTCGACTTCTGTGCCCATCCTCATAGGGACATTCACAACATGAATAATGGAAGCACTGTGGTATGTACCTGGGTGGCTTTTGATCCTAGAAGGTCCATAGCTGTATGCTTAGGCTGAGCTCCTGAAATAGGATGATTGTTAAAAATCCTGTTTTATGTTCTGCGCCACATAGTGCGTAATATCAATGCTATTAAGTTATTGTCGATATACTTGCACAAAGTTACAGAACTGGCCTTAGATATTTTGTTGAAAGTCTTGGATCATTGTGGTGTGGTTGCTAGGAGGTAGGAGTACAATTCTGTGCCATCAAACTGGTAGGTAGGAAGTTAAGCAACTTACCGTTTTTTGTTTTTGTTTTTTGCCTTCTGTGCACTTCAGGGTTGTTGTGAAGGAACTATGCCAAATATATCATCTTTTTTGTGTGTGTTTGTTCTTAGTGCCAGTATATATGTGTGAAGTTACATTAATATGCCAGCATTGTCAGAAATACTTGCATTGAGGGCGCCTGGGTGGCTCAGTGGGTTAAGCCTCTGCCTTTGGCTCAGGTCATGATCCCAAGGTCCTGGGATCGAGCCCCGCATCAGACTCTCTGCTCGGCGGGGAGCCTGCTTCCTCCTCCCTCTCTCTCTCTCTCTCTCTGCCTGACTCTCTGCCTACTTGTGATCTTGGTCTGTCAAATAAATAAAATAAAATTATTTAAAAAAAAAAAAAAGAAAGAAATACTTGCATTGAGCTGTGCAGCTAGGCTTACAGACATGAAAAGAATTACATGTCCATAGCATGAAGTCAATCAGGAGATGTTTCAGTTAGTTAAAAGACCCTGGGGAGAATCATGCAATAGTCCTTTTGTAAGTGGAATGGATTTGCTTCCAGTAATTTTCTTCTCCCCTGGTAAAACATACCACTCTGTTTTTGCACTACACCAGTCTGTTTGGTTAGCTCCATACAAGGAAGATAACCACAGGCTCCCGAGAAAGTAATCCATTTAATCCATCTAAAGGTAGCCTGCCTTTGTTGTCTGGCCAATAAAGTCTAGGAGTGATAGATTAAGGAGCCCCCCCCCCTTTTTTTTTTTTTCGTTTTTCTTAATCTTTCTTCTCCGTTCTTGTTGACTGTAGTGTTTGACCCATCAGTGTTATTTTCAGATGCTGAAATATTATAATCTGTCCGGGTGAATCTTCTCCAGAGCGTGGTTCGTTGTCATTGCTTGGCTAGTACATTTTACCTGATTTGCTTCCTTACAGACTATCTGTGCTCAGGCTGAATTAGGTTCAGAATCAAACTAAATTTTGGTTCCACTTCTCTCGTGCTCCTCCTTGTGCATTACTCTGCTGCCTCGTCTCCACTGCTCTCGTTCATGCCAGGAGGCTCGTTCCCAGAACCTGACAGAACTCCAAATTTCCCCATCTCTGAAACCCTGAGTTCTTCAAATGTGGCTGCAGTTCCCTTTTCACCCTGCCTGCTGCTTCCGTCCTTCTAATTATGCTCCTCATATCTACTCCTTGTCACCTTCTTAGTCCCCCTGCGAACAAATAAACTGAGTAAAATAAACATTTATTGGTGGAAGAGTCTACTTTTTAACACAGTTACTTTAAAATTACTGGTAATACCCAAGATAATTCAGTATTTCAAGTCTTGCTGGTAAATGTGATTATAAATATTGAGAAAATATTGTGATTTTTAAAACTTTATCTTACTTTCCCGTCTGTATTCATCAAGTCTATTGACCTTACAATCAGGCAGTTTTATTTCTTCTAGCATCTTAGAAAGAGCCCTTAGCTCTAGGAGAAATGTTTTTAATAAAAATAATGAAACAATTGGATATATTTTTGTTGGCTCTTTAATGACCCTTGAAAATTCATTACCACTAAGATACTAATCTATGAAGAAAAATGTGAATATTAGGTCAGGAATTTTCTGTATGTAGTTCTGTAGTTTAATTATCTACAATGAATAAAAATAACTTTTAAAGTCAGGAGGACTGAGATAGGTTATATTTCAAGACAGAATTTTCTTCAGATGTCTTGTCTTATTCACATGCAAAAGAAAGGTGGGTAACTTAACTGGTACGTCCCTAGCCAGAATAGAAGCAACATGAAGCAGAAAGAGAAAATTTATCAAAATGAAATGTTCAATTTTTTAAAACTATTCAATTTTTTAAAAATAACTAATTTTTAAAAAATAATAAAAAATCAAATGTAAAAATAAAGCTATTAGAATATAAGTCCTGCTGGAGAGAGAAATCTCTTGTGCTCCTTTTACTTCATTAATATCTCTTCCATTCATTTAGTGAAGAGAAAAATCACCCTGACATGGGGGGAAATGCAGAAAAAAAAATCTATATATCTATAGATAAATTCCACTTATAAGCAGAAGTGAAGAAATCCTAAAAGAAAACAGCAAATTAGAAAATTCTTCATAATTAAACCTCCTCTACACAAAGAATGAGACATTATTTAAGAAATAGGGAAATACATAGGCTAAAATAATGTCTTCTTAATACTTAATATTTTAAATGAATGCTATGGACAGTCCAGTAGATATTCCCTAACTTAGGCAATGAAGTAAAATGGAATGTAACAAAAGGCCTAATGTTTAAAATATAGGAGTTTGGGGCTGCATGACTGGCCAGTTGGAACAGCATGTGACTTGATCTTGGTGTTACGAGTTTGAGCCCCACACTGGGGCTAGAGTTTACTTAAAAAGTACTATAAAATACATAAATGTATATAATACCATTGACTTATAAGATCAACTCAAAATTATACTGGTCTTCTTAAAAACAGTTGATAAATTCCTAGAATTGAAGCGTGTTGAGTGACTTAATATGTATTCTTTATCCAAAATCACTATACCAGCAGTAACCCACTGGAAAACAGAATGGGAATACAGACCCTTTTGACATTGGCAACAGTTAGAAGGTAGAAATGACTGTGATGAATGTGCAGGACCTATTTCATGTTTTCTTTCTGTCAGGTTTGTACTTTAACAAGAGAAGATAACCGCTCCTTGGGGGTTATCCCTCAGGATGAGCAACTCCACGTTCTACCGCTCTACAAACTCTCGGACACAGATGAGTTTGGCTCTAGCGAAGGAATGGAAGCCAAGATCCAGTCTGGGGCCATTGAGGTGCTCGCTCCCCGCCGTAAAAAAAGAACACGTTTTACCCAGCCAGTTCCTCGTTCTGGGAAGAAGAGGGCAGCAATGATGACAGAAGTTCTCGCACATAAGATAAGAGCTGTGGAGAAGAAATTCATTCCTCGGATCAAGCGCAAGAATCACGGGACAACAAACAGTAGCAAGGCTTCCTCGCTGCCGCTTTTAGGTGAGGCCTGTGGACGCTCCTGAGTTTCTGTGCACAACTCCCATTGGCCAGAGGGTTGGGACTTGCCTTTGCACTTTATTTCCTCTCTCTTTTATCTTTGCCGCTCTCCTAGGCATGAGGCATTCTGGGGAAAAAAGAAAGAAAGAAAAAAAGAACCCAACCTGAGATCAGATATCAATTCAGTTAGGTAGTTATTCTTAAATCTCCTTGGTTTTTAATACAGGTTGGTTTAGAGTTTAAAATAAGATACTGACAACTTTCACATACGCAATTTCTCTGTACTGGCCAGAACTCAGAGTCAACAAGAAGGTGGCCCCTCCGTATTTCTTGGTATTTTTTCTAGTTATGGTGTTTGTTTTGTTTTGTTTTTGTTCCCCATCTGTTTGGAAGTCGTACTCCTCCTTCTTGGCATCTGTGATCGCTTCCTTGAAGTCTTCCTCAGTCAAGTTTAGCATCAATTTAAGTGAGGCAGTCAGCAGGTATTACCGAGCACCCCTTTGTGTGGTTGGGGGTGTTGGGAATGTATCGGTGAAAGATTTAGAGGGAGTGCTGTGCAAGCAAACCAGTTGAATATGGTTGTTAGAGAGTCATTTGCTGAGAATGAGGAATTAGAGTCAAGGCCTCAAAGCAATGAACATCATGAGTGAATTTTATTTGGAGAAATAGCATTCCAGGCAGAGTAAATGGCCGATGTAAAGGTCAGGAGGGAAGAATTTGCCTGGAACACTTGAGGCAAGCAAGGAGGCCAGTGTGGCTGACGCGGAGCAGGAAACGGGAAGAGCAGGAAGTAGATCAGAGGGGGAAGAGGGTGTCTGAGCGGCTCATCTCAGGCTTCATTGACTGCTGTTGAGGGAAAGGAACGTTATTGGCTATTTCAGAATCTAGAAGGGCTGGGGCACCTGGCTGGTTCATTTGGTGGAGCGTGTGACTCTTGATCTCAGGGTTTTCAGTTCAATCCCACATTGGGTATAGAGATTACATAAAAATGAAATTAAAAAAAAGAAAGAAAGAAAGAACAGAGAAGGACTATAACCTGACTGAAACCTAGCATTCTGCTTACTGGGTTGAAACCAGAAAACAGTAGGCAGAGAACAAACAGTAGGGTGATGGTATAGCGGCCATTCTAACAGCTCAGGAGAGAGGTGATGGAGCTTGGACCAGATTGGCTAATGAAAAGAATGTGAGAAATGTCTGGTCCTGGATGTTTTCAAGGTAGAGTCAACAAGATGTCTCATAAATCTGGAATGTAGACAAAAAAAGAAGTGTGTGTGTTTATCCTGATGTTGGTCTGAAGGACTTGGAAAGATGGGGAAATCACCGAAGGTTATGAGAAAAGGGGAGAAAGGGATAGATTTGGAAAGATACAGAGGGAAATCAGAAGCTCACTTTTGGACATGTCAGTTTCTTTTTTTTTTTTTTTTTAAGATTTTATTTATTTATTAGACAGAAATCACAAGTAGGCAGAGAGGCAGGCAGCGTGAGAGAGGGGGGAGGCAGGCTCCCTGCCCCATGCGTAGTTCAATCCCAGGAGCCCAAGATCATGACCTGAGCCAAAGGCAGAGGCTCAACCCACTGAGCCACCCAGGCGCCCCAACATTTTTAATAACAGAATAATTCTTATTTCATCTATATCCTTATCCAGGCGCCACCCCTTCAAAATTTTTGATAACAAATTGCAGAAGTCGGGACACCTGGTGGCTCAGTGGGTTAAGCAGCTGCCTTTGGCTCGGGTCATGATCCCAGCGTCCTGGAATCCAGTCCTGTGTCAGGCTCCTTGCTCAGCGGGGAGCCTGCTTCTCTCTCTGCCTCTGTCTGCCACTCTGCCTGCTTGTGCTCTCTTTGACAAATAAATTAAGGAAAAAAAATCTTTAAACAAATTGCAGAAGTCACATCATATTATCAATTACCTCATCAGTATGTGTCACTAAAAGATAAGGAATGTTAAGAACCATAATACCCAAAACAAATAAATCAAATAATGCCTTAATACCAATCAGTGCTCACACTGCTCCATCTGTCTCCTAAATGATTTTTCTTTTTTGACATTTGGTATGTTTAAATCAGTATCCAAACAAGGTCACACATTACAGTTAGTTGTTATGTCTCCTATACCTTTTTTCATTTAAAGCTTGCTTTTCCTATTTTTTGTTCTTTTTTCTTTTTTACATTTATCAGAAACCATTATCCTGTAGAGACAAATTCAGCTTCAGTTTTAAAAACACTTAACTATGGGCTCGCTTCGGCAGCACATATACTAAAATTGGAACGAAACAGAGAAGATTAACATGGCCCCTGTGCAAGGATGACACGCAAATTCGTGAAGCATTCTTTTAAATAAATAAATAAATAAATAAATAAACACTTAACTATGGGGACACCTGGCTGGCTCAGTAGGTAGAGCGTATGACTTGATCTTGGGCGAGATGGCGAGTGGAACCCCATGTTGGATGTAGAGCTCACCAAAGCAAAAACAACCAACCAGAAAACAAAAAACAATTGCTGTGGCATGGACACTGGCTCATTTCTATACTCTTGTTTTTTTACATCAGGAAACACAGTATCTGATGGTATTTCTTTTTGTGATGTTAAGGCCGATCCATGGTACAGGTGTTGTCAACATGATTTACTGATTATAATGTTCCCTAGGAGCTTTTTGCCTGATGGTTTTAGAAACACTTACTACAATGTTCTATATTCTTTATTCCATCAGGAGTAACACAGTCTACCGTTCTTTATCCATTTGTTAGGCGATCTTTTAAAAAGAAATACTGTCCTTACCAAGAACTTATTAACTCTGAGATATGGGTCATATAGAGAAATTAGAATAAGTGCTTGGCAATTTGACTTTACTCTCCACTTTTCAGAATACAAGTTAATTTCTAGGCATCTTCCAATGTGTTCAATTTCGTTTTCATTTAGTATCATTTTGATCTCATGTTTTTTATATTTTTGTTATTTTATTGGCAGTATTTCTAGTTCATTATTATTTATAATTTATATTTCAGTGCACATTATATAGGGTTATTTTCCCCCCAATTAAATATGAAAATGCTTTTTAAAGTCCTCAAATTGAGGCGTGCCTGGGCGCTCAGTTGTTAAGTGTCTGCCTTCGGCTCAGGTCATGATCCCAGGGTCCTGGGATCGAGCCCCACATCTGGCTCCCTGCTAAGTGGGAAGGCTGCTTCTCCCTCTCCCTCTCCCGCATCCACTGCTTGTGTTCCCTCTCTCTCTTTCTCTCTCTCTCTCTGCCAAATTAATAAATAAAATCTTGAAAAAAAAACCAAACAAATAAAGCCTAAAAAAAAAAATCCTCAAATTGAAACCAAATATCCTTAAATTGTCCCATCTTTGATCAGTAGAAACCCATCATGCTGGCTTCTGAACTTTTTGTCATGACCCCAATTGTTTTTGAGGGCTTCCTTAGCTTCTGTTCTGACAAGATGTTCTAGGCTCATCTTATATAATCCTGCCCAGTATATAAATTCAGCCATCTCTTCAGGGAGTCTAAAGAAAAAAATACACCTTGAATTTATACTGAAACTCCACATTAGAGTTACAGGGTATTCCTTAACCTTAATTTTTATTGTTGTTGTTGCTGCTGCAAAGGAGAGTTGGCTTATTTTGCGTTTTGTAAGATGAGAGAAATGATGGTGGACATTTATATAATGCTAGGAAAGATTCAATAAATAGACTGTGACGAGGCAAGGCAGAGAGAATTAGCATTCCTTTTTGCTTGTTAGCTCCATTCACAAATACTTAGTTTGATTTATTTATAGATTCCCATGCCTAGTTCCACGCTGCCTGTAAACAGCATGCCTGTCATTTTCATCTTTTTGTCATTCCCTAATAGCATCTTCACAAGCTATGTTTTCAGTAACTTATATCCTGTTAGTAGTCCTCTGCACAATGTTTGGCTTATAGCCCCTTGTCCTTTTATAATCTTACCCATAAGAATGTTTTTATTATTTATCTTATTTTTTTAAGATTTTATTTATTGATTTAGAGAGAGAGAGAGCACAAGCAGCAGGGAGAGGGAGAAGCAGGTTCCCAGCTGAGCTGGGAACCCGATGTGGGGCTTGATCCCGGGATCCTGGGATCACAACCTGAGCCAAAGGCAGGCGCTTAACCGGCTGAACCACCGAGGCACCCCCATAAGAGCTTCTTAAAATAGATTTATCCATTTCAATAAAAGACTTCTTACTTTTTTTTATTCTCCTTCCCCTAACCCAAATCCTCCAAGACTCATTACTCTTTTATAATCTTTCCTCCCCATGATTTATGTTCTGTTGACAACCTCTGTAATAGATGTAACCACAGATTTCTTAATGTGCCACCCCTTGGGTTCCATGTACAAGTTCTCTTAAAAAATGAGAATTGGCAGGGTGCCTGGGTTGCGCAGTCAGTTAAGCTTCTGACTCTTGATTTCAACTCAGGTCGTGATCTCAGCGTTGTGAGATGGAGCCCTGCATCGGGCTCTTCACTGGGACTCGAGCCTACTTAAGATTCTTTCTCCCTTTGCCTCCTCCAACCCCCTAAAGAGAGAGAGAGAGAGAGAGAGAGCTGAGGCACTTGGCTGGCTCAGTCAGTGGAGCATGAGACTCTCCATCTCAGAGTGGAAAACCCACACAGGGCTCTCTGCTCAGCAGGGAGCCTGCTTCTCCCTCCCTCCTGCCTGCCTCTCTGCCTACTTGTGATCTCTCTCTCTCTCTATCAAATAAATGAATAAAGTCTTAAAAAAAAAAAAAAAGTTGGGGCGCCTGGGTGGCTCAGTGGATTAAAGCCTCTGCCTTCAGCTCGGGTCATGATCCCAGGGTCCTGGGATCGAGCCCCACATCGGGCTCTCTGCTCTGCGGGAGGCCTGCTTCCTCCTCTCTCTCTCTGCCTGCCTCTCTGCCTACTTGTGATCTCTGTCAAAAAAAAAAAAAAAAAAACTTAAAAAAAAAAGTAAAATAAAATAAAAGTGAAAATTATCTTGGTGCTGGCTTAAGCAGCACATATACTGAAAGTGGAACAACACAGAGAAGATTAGCATGGCCCCTGTGCAAGGAAGACCTACAAATTTGTGAAGTGTTCCATGTTGTATTTTATTTACTTTTTTAAAATTTTATTTACTTTTTTAAGCTTTTCATGTTTAAAAAGAGAGAAATAATTATCCTGTCTCCAGGTTGTATTGCATTATGTTAGTTTCAGGGGTACAATATATTACATGTGCTTGTTATTATATTGTTAATTACTTTAAAACATGGCCACATTTTCTATTTCTGGTCCTAAAATCTGCTGCTTTTGCTCAAGCAGAAAATTTTTAGAACCTCAAAACAGGAAGAATGTCCTCAAGAAAATGTTTCCATTTGATATGAGGTTTGTGTGGTTATGTCTAAACAGATTACCTACAATGGCCGATGTGGTAATAAAGATCTTCCTAATCAGTGAGAAAGAAACAAGGCTTACATGCACCCGGTCTTGAGGGCCACAAATGACTTATTTCCACTAAAATTTCTTAACGTGACTTCCCTTTGCCTAATAATTGAGTTTGCCAGTTATGCTGTTTTCTCAATAACTATTACTTTATTTTTACTTTTTTGAAAGTGAGATCATGCGATATCTAAAATGTATCTAAATATCTCTTTGGGTAGAAATACTGCTCTAAATCGTCATGTTATCCCCTGCATTGTGTTCCAATGTATGATTTTAACATTTAACTTCATCGCCAACTAGGTCATTTCTAATCTCTTACTGTTTCAAACAATGGACATCCTTCTGGCTAAATCTTTGTGCTTATTTATATTATTTGCAAGGGGAAGAATTCTTGAAGTAAAATTGTTGGGTGAAAAAGCATACCAGACGACGTGCAATTTTTAATGCCTGCTTGTGTGTTTGACTTAAAGGCAAGAGAACAAAACTGGCCGACATTGCCGTCACCGATGTTTTGTTACATTATCCTTTGTATTTCTCTTTAAAATACTCCTTAAAGACAATTCCCAAAAAGTAGTTGTACTTATCTTCGCATTTGGTGTCCTTTTCTCTGTTTAGGGAATAAAACCGAAGCCTTGCAACTTGAAATAAAAAGTGAAACTGAACCCCATTTTATCTTCAAAGGTTCGGACAACACTAAAACCTACTCATTGACCCCATCCATTCCTCACCCATTGAAAGAGGCAAACATACCTCCAGGTTTCTCTTGGTCCCCTAAGACGGCGTCAGCCACCACAGCTCCTTGTAAGAGTGATGCGTCCGTTCCCTACGGGTTTTCAGAAAGAAGTAGCAATCCCCACTGCACGGTGCCTTCTGCGAGACACAGCGGTGCTAATGCAGCTGCGGGGGAATGCACTGGAATTGCACAGCCTGGCGAAGTGGTTTCTCTGCCCACGCTGCCCGCTCCCGTGGCAGACACCCTGGTTTATTCTGAGCCGCCCACTGGTCCGTCTGAACAGCCACCTTCCAATCACCCAAGCCAGCAGCCCCCCTGCCCCACTTGTCCCCATGACCTGGCGTCCTCTCTAGTGGAAGAAGACGAGCCGCATTCTGATGCCGACGAGCCTCTGTCCGACGACCCCCTGTCCGACGACCCCCTGTCCCCCGCGGAGGAGAAGCTGCCCCACATCGATGAGTATTGGTCAGACAGCGAGCACATCTTCCTGGACGCCAACATCGGTGGGGTCGCGATAGCGCCTGCCCACGGCTCGGTTCTGATCGAGTGTGCGCGGCGGGAGCTTCACGCCACCACGCCCGTCGAGCACCCGAACCGGAATCACCCCACTCGCCTCTCCCTTGTTTTCTACCAGCACAAAAACCTGAATAAGCCCCAACACGGTTTTGAACTAAACAAAATTAAGTTTGAGGCTAAAGAAGCTAAGAATAAGAAAATGAAGGCCTCGGAGCAGAAAGACCAGGCAGCTAATGAGGGTCCCGAACTGTCCCCTGAAGTTAATGAGTTGAACCAAATTCCTTCTCATAAAGCGTTAACATTAACCCATGACAATATTGTCACCGTGTCCCCTTATGCTCTCACACATGTTGCAGGACCCTATAACCATTGGGTCTGAAGGCTTTTCTCCCCTTCTTAATGCCTTTGCTAGTGCAGTGTATTTTTTCAAGGTGCTGTTAAAAGAAAGTCATGTTGTCGTTTACGTATCTTCATCTCACCCATTTGAAGGCTGAGGTAAAAAACAAAAACAAAAACAAAAAAAAACAAAAATGGGGTGGGTATTTCTTAACTGTGACTATATTTTGACAATTGGTAGAAGGTGCACATTTTAAGCAAAAATAAAAGTTTTATAGTTTTAAATACATAAAGAAATGTTTTGGTTAGGCGTTAACCTTGATAGAATCACTCAGTTTGGTGCTTTAAATTAAGTCTGTTTACTATGAAACAAGAGTCATTTTTAGAGGATTTTAACAGGTTCATGTGCTATGATGTAAAATCAAGACACAGTGTTAACTCTACACAGCTCCTGGTGCTTACCCACATCAACAGTTAAAAATAAGCTGCATTATTATTTCATGGTGCCATCGTTCCAACATCTTCCAATCATTGCTAGAATATCGGCATATTCCTTTGAAATAAACCAATGAAATGTTTTCTCTCTCAAAATATCTCTCCTGTATAAAATAATTCATTATTGTTAATAATGGTTGGAGGCTGTTCATAAATTGTAAATATATATTTTAAAAGCACTTTCTATTTTTAAAAGTAACTTGAAATAGTATAGTATAAGAATCTTATTGTCTATTGTTTGTGCATATTTGCATACAAGAGAAATCATTTATTCTTGCTGTGTAGAGTTCCATCTTGTTAACTGCAATATGTATTCTAATCATGTATATGGTTTTTTTTAATGTGTCCTTTCTCATGCAAATATTAGCTACTTATATAAAATAGTTAGAACATGCAAAAATCGTTAATTTTCTCTAAAGTTGGGATTAGGAAGCATATCACCAATATCGATTAACATTTTATTTGGAACTAAGTAAGCGTGGTCTCTTCTGATTTATCAAGCAACAGTGGCCCTAATTTCACTTTCACCCCAGCTTTCTCAAAATACTCATGAAAGGTTTTTCCAAAAGGAGATGGGACATTGTAGGATTCAGAAGAGTCAAATGCTTCTAAAGTTTCAAGGTGATAAAATATAAAAATGAAGTAGCAAGAACCCAACCCATTCCAAATTGCCTTATTTGTTTTGGTACAGAATAAGAATAAAATTCCCATAGAAATCTTGTGAAAACAAATCCCCTATTGTTGTCACACATCCACACATCCCAAACAGTAGGAGTGGTAATCTAAGTATGGTATTGCCCATTAAGAGCTAATCCAAAGTAGTTTATCTAAGCATATTAGTATTAGGGAAATAAAAACCCATCTTCTCTGATACTTGCCTGTGTTCTAGGTAACAGGAAAATAGGCATTCCATTTAAGTTAGCCCTCCCGTATTTTTTCCCGTTACTTATTGGCTCATTTTATAGCAAAACAAAAAGAATTGCCCAAACAAAATGTTTAGAGCAAGAAATTTCAATGAAATACTTGATTCTATTAAAATGAAGAGGTGCTATAACATTCAAAGTGTCAGATACCTTGGGAGTGTGGAAAACCTAAATAATGGTGCTTCTCCCTTGGAAATGCCATAGGAAGCCCACAACTGCTAACACTCAACAATTTTGGTGCAAAAGCAAACAGTTCCAGCAAGCTCTAAAGAAAAACTCATTGTAACTTATATTAAAATAATATATGGTGCAAAGTATCAGTTTCAAGCTTTTGACTAGTCCAACTAAAGGAATATGAAGGGATTGTATATAACAAATACCATTGGTAGACCATCATCTTGTACAAGTAAATTTCTGCTTCTTGAATATGTAAAATAGGGTGATTCATTGACTTGTTTTAGTATTTTGTGTGCCTTAGATTTGCGTTTTAAAACATGTATATTTTTGTGAGCCTAAGGTTTCTTATACATATAAGTATATAAATAAGTGATTGTTTATTATTTCAGCTGCTTTGATATCTACTAGTATTAGACTATCAGGAATACACCCTTGTGATATTTCGTTTTAGATATTAGGCCTTAGCTCCCACTAGAAATTTTCTCACCAGATTTAATGAATCAAGTTTTAAGACCCTTTATCCATCCACCCATCTTCCTTCCATTCAACACTTCCTGAATGTCTGCAGAATTTAAATATTAGCTTTTTTCTTTGAACTGCCACCCATGGTATACGTGAAGAATTGAAATCCTAAAAGATGCTTTGGTCCATGCTTTTCAAAGAAACAGCAAATTTCCTTCAAAAGAATCCATTGGTGGGGGGGGGGGGGCCTGGCTGGCTCAGTTGGTAGAGCATGTGACCCTTAATCTCAGGGTCGTGAATTCGAGCCCCACATTGGGCACGGAATCTATTTAAAACTGAAAACACAGAAAGAACAAAACATCTGTTGTAACATATCTGCAGCAGTTCAAGTCAGTGTCACTAACTTTGAGGTTTCTTAACAACTGAACTTGAAGTGGCTGTGTGACTTACAGGAATCCTGGGATTTGTGAAGTTGGCTGCAGCTGCCCAAAGCCAGTACATGAAAATGTCCCTTCTCAACTAAAATGTTTCCATTCCATTATTATAATTAACACCATCAATGTCCTGCCTCAACTGATAACCCCATGGTGGGAACCACATGTGATTCCCACTTTGTTGGACTCTACTTCATAAATTAACAGTTCACCATCCCATTGTCTGACCTGTGATTTTTTTTTTTTTCTTTTTAAAAGCTCGTGCTTATTCAGTGTTCTCCAGCATTGTGATTGTATGCTAGTGACACTGCTTTTAAGAAGCAAGGAAATAAATTTGTTTGAAATGACATTTTCACCAGAAAACTGGTCATCTAACATTATTTCTGCACCTTCTATTATGTTTATCTATAGCGATCACCTTTTGTATTACCTGTTTTATACTACTCAAAATGAGTTTTTCAATATTCTGCCTTTGTTCATGGTATGATAATTGAATTAGTTGATACGTGACCCCCCAAGTTAACCCAACTGTCCATAGTATGTTACAAACATCCTAACTACAGTGAACTGCCTATTTTAGAAACCCACAAAATAAGTACGCTGCCCTTCAAAATCCCATTTCTAATGGCTCTCAGAGCATGGTTGAAAAAAATTTTTCTTCTGCTTATCAGCCTCACCTACATCTTTCCAGTTCATCCACAAAGTACCAAATACATCATGTCATAGACCTAATTGAAATATATTATTGGAAAGTGAGGCAAGCTGAAAATGTATAGCTGTAGGTAAATTTTTGCAGCACATTAGCAAAATGTTTGCAGCTTAACCTTCCAACATCTTTGTTACGCAATCTGCATGTGGATGAAATAATTTGTTAAATATAGAACTTCAACTAGATGAGATCCATAAGCAATTAGTTAAGACATAACCCCAATACATACTTAATTGAATGCATACCCTTGTGTAAATGAGATACCAGTTCATACCAAGTAACCTACTTTCTAATGTTACTACTTCAGCGGACTCAGCTGATTATCCTTTATTCCACAATAGCATGTATGAAAATAACCCTAAACTACTAAAGTTTACTCTTTGAAACAAATTCAATTGAGATTTTTTTTATCTGGGACAAAGTTTTGACATTGCATGACAACTTCCATCAATAGTGGGCACATTATTTCCTTCGAATGTGCTTAGTAAATCGGTAGCTGTCATATGACTTTTTAATAATATATAGCTACCTTCTATTTCACAACTTCTTGATGCATGGAAATTTCTTTTTTTGTCTAGAGTTAGTACAACTATGAATTTTGGTCTTCTGTAAAAATTTATGATGAGAATTGTGAAATAATATGGTAGTGGCCTCCCACAACTCTAGAACTCACACCTTAGAAGTCACACAGTTCAAGCACTGGGGCCCAGAGAGCAGTTGTTAATGTCAGTGTGTACTTAAGTTTATAATGAGAGTTCAAACTATTAAGTGGAGGCCATTTTGTGTTTTGGAGAACTGGAGGAAACAAACTTGATTTGCTCACCCAGAGAGTATCTTATCACTGGGAAATAACCTGATTGTGGTACAAGTAAAAAATCAAAATGGCTTTTTATTTTTTCTGTTGGGTTTTGTTGTTTTTTTCTGAGAGATTCAGGAAAACAAGACAAGTGAAATTGAATCAAGATTCCCCTGCCTGCAGAGTTTCGTGGGCCTTGTGTGGGAAATCTAGCTGACTTTTACCTATGACACTGTCCTGTTAACTCATCCAACAAAATGTGGCAATAGTCTTATTTGCGATTTCAATAAAGAAATATCAAGTACTTAGATAGTACAGGCTTTTATTTCCCCTGATAAAAGTATTAGGCATATACAAGGAGTTAGAAAAAATTGAGTGGTTGAAAGAATTGGGGAAAAATACCAATTGTATATATTACCTATGGTTGTACAGTCTATTCCCACTTCTTGCCAAGTTGGCCTCACAATGAAGTCTAATTCACTTCGATGTGATTGTCTACATGTATTAGAATACTGTTTTATTGTGCACAGCTCCGAAACTTGCCCAGAAGTGTATTGAACTTGTAACTTCAACATCAACAGTAAGGCACCCTCAACCAGGTGATAGAATGAGTGCCCTGATTCCTAAAGAGTCTGGATTTACCCAGATCGAATTGTGCTTGGCATTGTGCTTTCATCTAATAGATTTAGAGAATGTGGCCATTCATGGCTCTGGAATGCAAGCCAGAGAATCAGCGTGTCAGAAGCTAAATTTGTGCATTTTCTTAGAGTGTATTGAGATTTACTGGCTTTTTTCCCTTTTCTCATTTATAAAATAGAGTCTAAGTTACTCTGTTCATTTTGGAGATGGTAAAATTGGCTTTTATGCAAGAAGACATCGCTCTTTTTGTCCACATTGAACTCTAGAAACTTGAATTCTCTGCATTCCAATATCTCTGGATGTCTGTTTCAGTCCCTGTTCTTTCTGGGCACCCAATCAAATACCATTGTTCACTTCAAAAGGCATACATTTTATTCCTTCGAGTAATGCAAAGGTTTTCCTTACTTGGCCACTTGTAATGTTCACTTCTCCTTTAAGGGCCCCACAATGTGTTTCTCTATTGATAGTATGCAATGTTTAATTTTTCTGGCTTTGAAAGTACAATACTCATTTCTGCGTTATTGGCTATAGTTTTCCGATCCCTACTGTGATATCCATGATCTGCATGGGTCACAAGTTTTTCTTGTTTCTTGATGTCCCCTATAATTAAAGCAAAACTTAGTCTAAGGTAGGAATGTTATTATCAGATGTTAAACACATTACCTGATTTAACTGATCTATGTTTGAATGCAACTTGGGAAGCCCTTGTTTAAGAATATAAACCTAGTTTTCCTAAAAATAGAAATTTTGTCCCTAGCAGCTGTTATGAAAGGCATTCTTTCTCTCTTGTCTTGTTCATCAGAAAAAAATATCACAGCTGTCAGAAGCATGTTCCCTTTTGGAGAAACAGTACTGAAAAGTAGTTTTGTTTGTTCTTCATTTAGCTAAGTATAACCATCTTTGACCAGAATTTCTGCTTGTTATTTTTCTTTTTTCATTTTACTGAAGCTATGATGTCACTAAGTGTACTTTCCTTTCTTTTTACAGTTTTTGATCCTTTCCTCTGATTTTCTTTAAATTAAAACTCTGTTGCTTCCCCTCTCTGTTCTCCCTCCATTCCCCATGTCCTCTACACAAATACACATGGTTCGTATTAAGAATAGCAGCAGTGATCTTGGTCAAGTTGTCTTTTTCCTGTTTTCTAAAATCATGGTTCACAAATCCTTCGTGGAATAATACCAAAAAGGATCATGATCTTTTATGTGGTCATTTCCTGTTAGAGGCAAATTCAGTTTTTAGGAAGAGATAGTGGTCACAAGGCCCGGTTAGCATCCACTTCTCTTTAACAATCCCAACAATATTTGTTTTGTTTTGTTTTGTTGCGTTCTAAATCCCAACAATGTCTGACTCTCAACATGTTTATTAGTGTTTGAGTGTTTTGCAAAAACTTACATTAGAAGTTAAATGTTCTAGCATTATTTCTACATAGCTTTGTAATTTCTGTATGACGCATCATACTAATTATAAGTTGTCTGACCAGTGGCTTTGAATTAATAATGGGTCTGATTTATACAGTAGACAATATTTTCTTTTCACATGTTTTATCTCCCAGCCTAGTTTTGTGCATGGTATTTACTTGCCAGTGTAAATTTACCCCTTTGGAATTTGGGTTTTGGCAATAATAGGAACTATTCTGTAATCTGGGTGAGAAAGGTTAAAAAAGAATGAACTGAAAGTAATTTAAGGAATTCTTAAAGATGGGATAAATCAGTTATCAGGAGTCATGAGTGTAACAGGACGAAGTTCAGGGGCAAGAAGGAGGGAGAATTGTGTTCCTATCAGCAATCTGCAGGTTCACTCCACCAGCCCAACACCAAAACATACTTTAATAGCTCTTTTCCCCACCCCATGACAGTTTTATGTGAAAAATAGCAGCTCAAAATGAGAAACCATTGTGAATGCAAATATGGTAGTAAGAAAAATGATAATCCCTGTACTTTATATAATGTTGTAGCTTATCAAACTGCTTTGCTGTGTGTCCCTTTTTCTTCCGAACACTGAAGGTTGGACAGATGTCCAAATGTTCCCATCTTACTGGTGATAGGAACCTGCATATTGGCAAGAAGAGCAAATGCCATGCTCCAAGTCATAGAGCAGGTCAACCCATCTGAGACCAAACCGTTTCATAGCCGCAGACTGCGGAAGGCATCTCTGCACCATAAGCTATGACTTAGAGAACGTTATTGAGTAGAAATTTTGTCAGATCTAATCTAAGAATAATGTAAAACCTACTTATTGTATGCAAAACATTCTTCTGAAGTATTTTGTTTCTACTATTTATTTAGCAGGTAGTTTTTTTTTTTTAATGCATACTTTGGAAGGTCTCCCCAAATTCCCAAGACTTCTGCATTTTAGGATTGAAATTAATGAAGCTTTAGTTTTTCCCTGTAAATAAACTTTTCAATAACGAATATCCCTGTACTACTAAAACAAAGGGAAACCTCAATAATATTTGTCTTAAAAATATTATTTTTAAAAAGACTGAGATCACCAACTCATAATCCAAGTTTAATGTATTTGTTATATTGAAATGCAGGTTTCTAGAAGGGAATATGCTGGGTAAGCTGACTATTTTAGTTCCCAGGTGCTCATGGTAAAAATATAGACTTGTTGGCATCTCAAAAAAAATAGTACTGTCTCCCACTTACTTAAATTTGTTTTGTTTTATCTTTTGTTCCACTTTGTTTACACATACCTTTGCCCTCAGAGTTAAGAAAAATAATGAGATGTATTTGTAAAGTTTTTGGTAAGCTCTTTATAAATATAAAGAGGTGGGATGCTTTATACTGTTCCATCAGTACGTTATGGGTTGCTAACGAAAAACCCAAACTTCCCTAAGTAGTCAAATAAATCCACTTTTGGTGATTCGGTTCAGTAACTGCCCATCTTCACTAAGCCCTCTTTGTGATATTATAAAATGGCTGGCCACATAGGACTTTACAAAAACAGCTCTTCAAAACAAAACAAAACAAAAAAGACTAAATATTTTTTATTAATAGGTATGGTCTTTTTTTTTTAAACTTCTATAACAGGTGCTTTAAGAGAAATATTTTTCCAGAAATGGTTTTATAGTAAAAAAGGGGGGGCAGCTTTTGCATTGTGATGTATGGGTGGATAGTCCTCTTTGAGTTACTTTCTTAGTAAGTGAAGTGTTCCCTGAAGAGAAACTCCTAAAACTACTCCACAGAAAGAAAAGCATTCGCTTCTGGTTTTTTCATTTTCTCTTGTGTTATGTGGTGACCTACCAAGTGGATTCATGTGCATATCAATACTTTGGCTCAAAGAAGACTGAATGCTTTTCAATAGTGGGAGTAAAATATTCACAGAATCTTCATCATGGGGAAATAGAGCAGTGCTGACTTTCCATAGACAATACCAATTTCACAAGTTAATATTCCTGTCTCTAGGTGACTTTGTCTCTCCTTAGGGTATATTTACTATTTATTTTGTAACTTTGATTTTTCGCTTTCGGGGATTATTTTTACCTATTGCAGTTCTACTGTATGAAATATCCCATATAAGGAAATAAGTTAGTAAGGAAAAGATTTTAAAACTCCACAAATTCTTAATATATGGGAGAAACAGTTTAAAGAAAAAGCACTTCACCATGCAGAAGGGAAAGAGAAAATCTTAATTATGATGATTTCAATTCAGGATCAACATATAGTGCTCTGCATACAAGGGAACACTTACTAGCAGTACTTGAAGACTTGTGAGTTGGAATTGCATGTTACTTGAAAGACCTAATTAAGCTAAATTTTGGTGCACAGCAGTTGTACATGATTTCATGTTTATGTAGCAAAATGCATTGAAATGTACTAGTATTGAAACATACATGTAAAGATAGTTGTGGAAATTGTCTATTATATTTTCCTTGTGTGTCTCATTTATTTAGAGCACAAAGTTTCTTTTTTTTAAGTGTTCTAACTGAATAAGGCTAAATGAATACTGTAATTGAAATTATATTTTAAATCTTTGTCATGAGTTTTTAAAAAAAATATTGCAAATTGTATCATTCCTGATTACACAGAACTTTGTGGGTGGTTTTAAATAAATTTTATACTTCTATTTTGCACCTGGTAGTCTAATTTTTCTTTCCTCTTCAAAAGAATATTTTAAAACTTTAATATCCAATAAAAATCACACATTTTTAACTATAAAGGACTATAAGATTTAATATTTGGAGCTGTCCAATTGTGTAGATTATGTTTAACAAAGTCAAGAGGACTACATTTATGGAATCCTTACTTTTTGTTTTGTTTTGTTTTTGGGGTTTTTTTGTTTGTTTGTTTGCTTTGTTTTTTTAAGTAGGCTCCATGCCCAATGGGGCTTAAACTTATGACCCTGAGATCGAGAATCGCATGTTCTACTGACTGAGCCAGCCAGGTGCCCCTATAGAATCCTTATTGTGTACCAAACCCTTACATTTTATATAAATTATTTAACTTCCACAGTGATGCTATTCAGTAAGGACTCTTACCAACCCCATTTTACAGATTAATTCTGAAGCTTAAAAGTGGCTAAGATCATACCCCTAGTAATTGGCAGAGCTTTAAGTCAATTTGGATTTAGACTGACTCATGCCCTCCCTTGGGTTTTTCATTATTTTAATAAACTTAATCCTGGACACAGTATGTTAACAATATTTTAAAGTTGACATCCTAATGTATTTACTAGAACCTGAGGTGAAAAAAAAAATAGGCTGATACTACAGCAAATATCACGAACTAATAAGTTACTTTAAATATATCTATGGAGCTCCAGGGTGGCTCAGTCATTGGGCGTCTGCCTTCAGCTCAGATCTTGATCCCAGAGTCCTGGGATCAAGCCCCATATCGGGCTCCCCACTCTGGGGCAAGCCTGCTTCTCCTCCCACTCCCCTGCTTGTGTTCCCTCTCTCGCTGTGTCGCTCTCTGTCAAATAGATAAATAAAATCTAAAAAAAAAAAATTTTTTTTTTCATCTAATCTGGGGCACCTGGGTGGCTCAGTCGTTAAGCGTCTGCCTTCGGCTTGGGTCATGATCCCGGGGTCCTGAAGTTGAGCCCTGCATAGGCTCCCTGCTCAGCGAGAAACCTGCTTTTCCCTCTCCCACTCCCCCTGCTTGTGTTCCCTCTCTCACTGTCTCGCTCACGCTCTCTGTCAAATTAATTAATTTTTTCTTAATTCATCTAATCTGAGGGCGCCTGGCTATTTCAGTTGGTAAGACATGTGACTCCCGATCTCAAGGTTGTGAGTTCAAGCCCCATGTTGGGTGTAGTGCTTATTTTAAAAAATTAATTAATTGGGTGCCTGGGTTTCTCATTTGTTAAGCTTTGCCTTTGGCTCAGGTCATGATCCCAGGGTCGTGGGATGGAGCCCAGCATTGGGCTCCCTGCTCAGCTGGAGGCCTGCTTCTCCTTCTCCTACTCCCCTGCTCGTGTTCCTTCTCTCGTTGTGTCTCTCTCTGTCAAATAAATAAATAAAATCTTTTTAAAAAATAAAATAAAAGTTAATTGATTGATTCATTCATTAATGTAATCTGAAGCACAACTCCCCTGCTATAGCATCTGGTATTACTCTTCCTTCTAGTAATGGAAACAACTCCCAACTCCTGACCAGATCTCCTCAGGTTTAGCAAGGCCACTGGAGATTACATTTTCCACCTTTTGCCTGACTGATTAAAAGGGAGATCTGCAAGTTAGGTTGACCATACAGACATGGGCAACACACTAGGTAATGCCAGAACAGCAAAATAGAAGGAACTTGGGTCCCTGGATGACCTACTCCCCTGACCCACCTATCAAATTTGTTCTTACACAAGAGAAAAAGAGGTATTCTTTTCTATGATTTTGCTCCCTGCTAAACAGCTCAATGAATATCCTAACTAAACATCCATCCTAAAAGACAACTATCGTGTGTTGTTTTGTTTTTTATCTTCAGGCCAAATACACAGTTCCTTCCCTCTAGTGACATGGTTTCTAGATTCTTTATCTTAATGGTCTCTAGACAAAAGCCCGTGTATGTGTTTATTTATTTACTAAGTTGGCTCCATGGGATGCTTAACCAACTGAGCCACCCAGGTGCCCCGTGTAATCTTTTAAAAGCAGAGCTCAGGGGCACCTGGGTGGCTCCATGGGTTAAAGCCTCTGCCTTCGGCTCAGGTCATGATCTCAGGGTCCTGGGATCGAGCCCCACGTCGGGCTCTCTGCTCAGCTGGAGCCTGCTTCCTCCTCTCTCTCTCTGCCTGCCTCTCTGCCTACTTGTGATCTCTGTCAAATAAATAAATAAAATCTTTTTTTAAATTAATTAATTAATTAATGCAGAGCTCAGGGGTGCCTGGGTGGGTCAATGGGTTGAGAGACCAACTGTTTTGTTTTGTTTCTATTCATTTGAGAGAGACCGAGAGTGAGTGAGAGCTCAAGCAGGGGGGCATGTCAGAGGGAGAGGGAGAAGCAGACTCCCTGCTGAGCAAGGGCCCAGAACTCCATCCCAGGACCCCACGATCATGACCTGAACCAAAGACAGATGCTCAACCAACTGAGCCACCCAGGTGCCTGAAGAGACCAACGCTTGATCTTGGCTCAGGTTTTGATCTCACGGTCATGAGTTTGAGCCCTCAGTGTGGTCTGCTTGAGTTTCTCCACCTCCCTCTGCGCCTTTTCCCACCTTGAGCTCTCTCTCTCTCAAATAAATCAATAAACCTTTAAAAAATAATAAAAGAAAATTTAAAAGAAAATAAAAATAAAAACAGATCTCCGATCATGATGTTTCCTTGCTTGAAAGGACCTCTATGGCTTCCCATTGCACTTAGTATGAAACTGTACTCCTTACTTAGTCTGCAAAGCTCTGGGGAATCCAGCCCCTGCCAGCCTGTCTGCTCTCATTCACCATGCTCCAGCCACCCCAAGCTACCATTCCTTGAACAGGCCAAAGTCTTTTGACTCAGACCCTTTGCACTTGCTGCTTGGTCCTACCTTCAGTTTCTCATATGGCTAGCTCCTTCCCATTGTTCTTGTATCAGCTTCAGTGTCTTATCTTTTTCTTTTTTATACCCTCAGAGATACCAACATTGACCTATCTATCTATCTATTTATTTTCCAAGTGTTTATTTAAATTCTAGTTGGTAGGATGCCTGGGTGTCATAGTTGGTTAAGCACCCAGCTCTTGGTTTCTGAACAGGTCGTGATCTCTGGGGTGCAAGATCAAGCCCCATGTGGGTGCTGTGCTCACACAGAATTTGCTTGTGTTTCTCTCTCCTGCTCCCTCTTCCCCTTCCCCCTGCTTTCTCTTTCTCTCTAAAGATGATATGAATGAATGAATGAATGAATGAATGAACAAATAAATTCTGGTTTAGTTAACATATAGTGCTCAGTTCCTTGACCTTATCTGGGCAACTTTTCTCCTCTTCACCAGAGCCTCCTTCTTCCAGTCACGGAATGGAATATATCATCACTTCCCAAATCATTAGCTCAAATACATCATATCATGACCTCAGCTTCCTATATGTGCTGTTTGTCCCACCAGCTGTTTCCACAGCACTTTGTCTATGTCCTTGGAGCATCCGTTGAACCTTCTTCCTATGCAATCTCTCCTTCTCTGGCTTCTTTCCTGATTTCAGTCATTCTCTGGCCAACTCTACATTCTCTTTCTAATAAGCCCTTTCTGGAAGTTAAAAAAAATTTTTTTGGCCAAAGATCAAGGAAAATCCCTTCTCTTTACCAGGCACCAGATTCGCTACCAGGCTATTTTATAAGACTGTGAATGAAAAGGTCAGAATTTTTAAGAGACAGATGTTGTTTAAAAACATTTTTCTTTCTTTTTTTTTTTTTATTAAAGATTTTATTTATTTATTTGACAGAGAGAGATCACAGTACACAGAGGCAGGCAGAGAGAGAGAGAGGGAAGCAGGCTCCCCGCCGAGCAGAGAGCCCGATGCGGGACTTGATCCCAGGATCCCGAGATCATGACCCGAGCCGAAGGCAGCAGCCCAACCCACTGAGCCACCCAGGTGCCCCTAAAAACATTTTTCAAACAAGATTTTAATTTTCTTTAAAACATTTCTTAAAGATTTGTTTGTTTGTTTTAGTAATCTCTATCCCCAGTGGGAGACTAGAACTCATGGCCCCAAGACCAAGAGTCAGGCACCCTTTAACAGTTATGTTTATTGAGAAATAATTTACATGCAACAGAATTCTCCCTTTACATGAGTTCTCTGAGTTTTGACAAACATATATAGTCCTGCAACCACCACAATAATCAAGACATAGAACAACTCTGTCCAACAGAAAACCATCACATTTCTAATTAAAATTTTTGTAGGATAGCCACATTTTAAAAAGTAAATAAGAAAAGTAAATTAAAAACAATAAAAAGGAGGGGTGCCTGGGTGGCTCTGTGGGTTAAGCCTCTGCCTTGGGCTCAGGTCATGATCTCAGGGTCCTGGGATCGAGCCCTGCATCGGGCTCTCTGCTCATTGGGGACCTATTTCTCCCTCTCTCTCTGCCTGCCTCTCTGCCTACTTGTGATCTCTGTCTATCAAATAAATAAATAAAATCTTAAAAAATAAAAATCAAAAGGAAAAAAGAGAGGCACCTGGATGGCTCAGTCAGTTAAGCATCTGTCTTCTGCTCAAATCATGATATCAGGGTCCAGGGATCAAGCCCCACATGAGGCTCCCTGCTCAGAAGCAGCAGGTCTGATTCTCCCTCTTCTTCTGCCCTTCTCCCTGCTTGTGTGCGTTCTCTCTCTTTCTCTTTCTCCAAAATAAATAAATAAAATAAAATAAAATAAAATAAAAAGTAAAAAAGAGTCAAGAAATTATTTTAATTGTATATTTTAACTAAATATGTCCAAAATAATATCATTTTATTTTATTTTATTTTTAAAGATTTTATTTATTTGACAGAGACACAGAATGAGAGGGAACACAAGGAGGGGGAGTGGGAGAGGAAAAAGCAGGCTTCCCGCTGAGCAGGGAGCCTGATGTGGGGACTCAATCCCAGGACACTCAGATCATGACCTGAGCCAAAGGCAGACGTTTAATGATTGAGCCACCCAGGCTCCCCTCATTTTTTTTTAAGATTTATTAATTTTTTTGAGACAGAGAGTGTGCACATGCAAGAGCAGGGGGGTGGAGAGGGACTCCTCAGGCAGAATCTTGGTTGAGTGAGGACCTGACTTGGGGCTTGATCCCAGGATGCTGAGATCATGACTTGAGCCGAAATCAAGAATCAGCCATTTAACTGACTGACCTACCCAGGTGCTCTCCAAAATAGTATCATTCTAACAGTAATGATGAAGTATTTTGCATTAAGTCTTTGAAATTTAGTGTGTATTTTATATATACTTAGTATATCTCCATTCAGAAGTTAAATTTTCATATGAAATACTTGATCTGCTTCATCAAATTTACTTGAAAAAGTAGATATGCATATCAGAGTTATTCTAAACATAATTTTTTTTTAAGATTTTATTTATTTAACACAGAGAGAGATCACAAGCCGACAGAGAGGCAGGCAGAACGAGAGGGAGAAGGAGGCTCCCTGCCAAGCAGGGAGCCCGAGGTGGAGCTCGATCCCAGGACCCTGAGATCATGACCTGAACCCAAGGCAGAGGCTTAACTCACTGAGCCACTCAGGTGCCCCTCTAAACATACTTTAAAGGTTTCCAATAATTGAATCAATGATCAATTTTTAAGTTTAAATTTTTGTTAATTAAAATTAAATACAACCGGCGTACCTGGTTTGCTCTGTCTATAGAGCATGCCACTCTTGATTTTGGAGTTCTAAGTTCAAGCCCCATGTCGGGTGTACAGCTTACTTTAAAAAGAAAATTTTTTAAATTAAATACAACTAAAAGTTCTGTTCCTTTCTTTTTTTTTTTTTTAAGATTTTATTTATTTATTTGACAGACAGAGATCACAAGCAGGCAGAAAGACAGGCAGAGAGAAAGAGGGAGAAGCAGTCTCCCCGCTGAGCAGAGAGCCCGATGTGGGGCTCGATCCCAGGACCCTGGGATCATGACACGAACCGAAGGCAGAGGCTTTAACCCACTGAGCCACCCAGGTGCCCCAGTTCTATTCCTTTCTTGCACTAGTCACAATTCGAATACTCAGTAGCCACTGTGGTTAGTGCATACTATATCAGATGGCTCAGATTACAACATATTTCCAATAGCCCCCCAAATTCCCCGGTATCCTTTGTAGTCAGATTGCCTCCTCCCCAGATGGTTGCTCCTGGCAATGACTGGTCAGATTTCTTTCCTTAGTTTTTTTGCCCTTTCAGAATGTTAATGAAAATAAAATAGCTAGCTTGGACCATTTACCATAATGCTTTTGAGATTCACCCTTGTTAAGACTGTATTTTCTGGGGTGCCTGGGTGGCTCAGTCTTTAGGCGTCTGCCTTTGGCTCAGGTCATGATCCCAGGGTCGTGGGATCGAGCCCCGTATTGGGCTTCCTGCTCAGCGGGAAGCCTGCTTCTCCCTCTCCCACTCCCCTGCTTGTGCTCCCTCTGTCGCTGTGTCTCCCTCTGTCAAATAAATAAAATCTTAAAAAAAAAAAAAAAGACTGTATTTTCTACTAGAGATAAGCTTAAAGCATAATCAGATGTTATCCACACTAGTTACCCAGCCCTCTAGTAATGAAGTTGCTCTCCTTGAACTGTTTCACGTATCTGAGCAGAAATGGAATAGATTATAATAGTTTACTATATGCCAACACTGTTCTAAGTGCTTCCCTCTAAACCACTGCATGTCTAATAGTCATGTAATCCTCAATCAAGAAATAAGGGCAGGAGAGGTAACTGGACTGCCCAGCATTAACACAGCTGTTAGGAGAAGGAGCCAGATTTGAACCGAGGCAGTCTGGTCCCACCGTCCATACTCTTAACTTCTGCTTCCAACCATCCCTGCCCCATCTCCAGTGATTCAGAATAAATGAGCTCCTCTATGAAATGATTTGGTCACTATCTTTCCATTTTGCGATGGCCTTCGTCCTTTATGCTCAGGAATGGTAATGATATGCAACGTTCCTTTCTTTTAGGAACCCTGAAAGATGGGGTTTCTTTATCCTTTAACAGAATAATACAAGGTTGTGAGCACACCAAAATTATCATGACCTAGTACATAATATAAAGTCCAAGGAAAATGTTACATTTTTGTTCTCTTTCTTTAGTTATCACATAGAAATAATTTCATGAAAATGGATCAGCCTAGGCCTTGCTTACCTAGTGTCAGGTTATTACTTCCATGTGTTCCTACGTGAAGAAAGCAGAGTCATATGGCCTGTGGCCAAGAGGCCTTTCTGCTTCCCGAAACTGGATTATGCAAAGGTCCTCTGGCAGGTGGTCCGAATCCCCACTCTCCCAGTCACACAGTCACAATTACCAGCGTCAATGAGGCCTCTAACACTGTTTTTCTAAACCATCCAATCTGTGTCCACCTTTGAACCCCATTTGTTCTCAATTATTGACTGCCTTTTTCCTAAGAGAAGTCGAAGCCACAGACGGAAAATCCTCTCCTTTTCCCAGCTGCAGTTTAGCGACCTCCCTCCACCTGCACCCATCTTCTGCTTTCCATCACCAGGAAGGAAATGTCCTTCCTCCAGTCAAAGATTAATCCCTCTCTGTGCGCGCTGGCCTCCATCCCTGTTCTCAAGGACTGCTAGTTCTTCAGGAGAGCGTTATTTCTTCTTTCCCTGTAATTTCAATTTCAATATTGGATCCTCCTGAGCAGTATTTAAATACATTCAGGGGCACTGGGTGGCTCAGTGGGTTAAAGCCTCTGCCTTCAGCTCAGGTCATGATCCCAGGGTCCTGGGATCCAGCCCCACATCAGGCTCTCTGCTCAGCGGGGAGCCTGCCTCCCCCCTCTCTCTCTGCCTGCCTCTCTGCCTACTTGTGATCTCTGTCTGTCAAATAAGTAAATAAAATCTTTTAATAAATAAATAAATAAATAAATAAATACATTCTAGTCTCTGGCCTCCTAAGACAAACAAGAAATTGCTCTTCCACCCCACATCCCTCTTCTTGCACCACCGTTTCTTTCTTCTTCAGTCACAGTCTTTTCAAAAAACAATGATTTACATACATGTAAGCACCTAGAATTTATGATCATTCTGAATATCTGTGGAGAGATGTAAAATCCTATCCTAAAAAGTATTAGCTCTATATAATGTGGAAGGAACACTGCAAAAACCAAAACTTGAATTACTTCTTAAATGAAGTAAAAACTTCATTAATTTTCCAGTACACTATTCATAGAACTTCTATTTCAGTGGTGCCTGGGTGGCTCAGTCATTAAGTGTCTGCCTTTGGCTCAGGTCATCTCAGGGTCCTGGGACTGAGCCCCACATTGAGCCCCACATCGGGCTCGCTGCTCAGCGGGGAGCCTGCTTCTTCCTCCTCTCCCTCTGCCCTTGCTTGTGTTCCCTCTCTCTCTGTCTCTCTCTTTGTCAAATAAATAAATAAAACCTTTTAAAAAAAAGGTTTTATTTATTTATTTGAAAGAGAAAGTGAGTGAGAGGGAGAGTATGGGCAGAGGGGAGGGGGAGAAGCAGGCCTCCTGCTGAGCAGAGAGCTCCATCCCAGGACCCTGGGATCATGACCCTAGCTGAAAGCAGTTGCTTAACCTACTGAGCCGCCCAGGTGTCCCAAAATCTTTTTCTTTTTAGATTTTATTTATTCATTTGTCAGAGAGAGAGAAAGAGCACAAGCAGGGGGAGGCAGCAGGCAGAGGGAGAAGCAGGCTCCCTGCTGAGGAAGGAACCCAATGCAGGAATTGATCCCAGGACTCTGGGATCATGACCTGAGCCAAAGGCAGACACTTAACTGACTTGAGCCACTCAGGCATCCCAATAAGTAAATAAATCTTAAAAAAGAAAGGTGGGTGAGGAGATGGCTGAGATAGATAAAGGGGACTAAGAGGCACAGACTACAGGATGCCTGCTTGGCTCATTCAGTGTAGTGTACCTCTTGATCTCTGGCTCTTGAATTCAAACCCCAAATTGAGTGTAGAGATTACTAAAAAATAAATAAACTTAAAAAATAAGAGGTATAGACTCCCAGTTATAAAATAAATAATTCATGAGCATAGGGAAAATACTCAGTAATATTGTCATAAGGTTATAGAGTGACAGATGGTGTATACACTTATTGTGGAGGGCACTGTATAATAGAGAATCAATGGATCTAATATGGTGTACCCCTGAAACTAATACAACATTGTATGTTAATTACACTTCAATTAGAAAAAATAAAAAAATTAAAAAAAAAGAATTTCCAGGGGCGCCTGGGTGGCTCAGTGGGTTAAAGCCTCTGCCTTCGGCTCAGGTCATGATCCCATGATCCTCAGCAGGGAGCCTGCTTCCTCCTCTCTCTCTGCCTGCTTCTCTGCCTACTTGTGATCTCTGTTTGTGTGATCTCTGTTTGTCAAATAAATAAATAATAAAGAAAGAAAGAATAAATAAAAATAAATAAAGAATTTCCACATATGCATAAATATTAAAGAAAAATCTTAGTTTATTATAAATTAAAAGAGTTACTTATGGCAACAAAATTCCAAAAAGAAAAACATAGAAATGTTTTTAAAATGTATATTAAAGGGGCGCATGGGTGGCTCAGTGGGTTAAAGCCTCTGCCTTCGGCTCAGGTCATGATCCCAAGGTCCTGGGGTCGAGCCCCACATCGGGCTCTCTGCTCAGCAGGAAGCCTGCTTCCTCTACTCTCTTTCTATGCCTGCCTCTCTGCCTACTTGTGATCTCTGTCAAATAAATAAATAAATTCTTAAAAAAAAAATAAAGTTGCATTAAGCTATCTTTAAAAAAAAATGTGTATTAAATATACATAATGGAAGAGTTGAGTGCATTTAAAAATGTTCACATGGTGGGGCACCTGGATGGCTCAGTGGGCTAAACCTCTGCCTTCGGCTCAGGTCATGATCTCAGGGTTCTGGGATCGAGCCCTGCATCGGGCTCTCTGCTCAGTAGGGAGCCTGCTTCCTCCTCTCTCTCTCTCTCTCTCTCTGCCTACCTCTCCACCTACTTGAGATTGAAATAAATAACATCTTAAAAAAAAAAATGTTCACATGGTAGGCATACCTGGCTGGCTGGCTCGGTAGGTGGAGAGGGCGACTATTGGTCTCGGGGTTGTGAGTTTGAGCCTCACATTGGGTGTAGAGATAATTAAAAACAAAAACAAAAACCTAAAACAAACAAAAGTGTTTACATGTTATAGGGTGACACTTAAAATTTAGCAACTGAGCTTACTAACGTCACAGTGACTTCCCCTCTGTCTAGTCTGGCCAACTCTTCCTCATTCTTCAGGTTTAGCTAAAGGCCACCTTCTCAGGATCACCCTTCACTGGAAAGGTGTCCCCATTGCTCTGAAAGCACTCTGTTTCACCTACATAGCACATTACGTCACAATGCTAACTTAAATACAATCATTTGGTCCCATTTCCTGTTACAAAGCTTGGGGTAGGGGTGCCTGGGTGGCTCAGTTGGTTAAGCATCAGCCTTTGGCTCAGGTCATGACTTCGGGGTCCTGGGATCGAGCCCCAAGATGGGCTCCCTGCTCAGTGGGGAGTTTGCTTCTCCTCCCTGGGCCTGCTGCTTTCCCTACTTGTGCTCTCTTTTCTTGCTCTGTCAAAAAAAATAAGTAAAATCTTTAAAAATAAATAAGTAAAAAGCTTGGAGTAATGGGACTCCTGGCAGCTCACTTGGAAGAGCATGAGACTCCTGATTTCAGAGCAGTGAATTTGAGCTCTGCATTGGGGGTAGAGATTACTTAAAAATAAATCAAATTTTTAAAAAGTTGGAGTAAAAATAAGATACTATCACTGATTGGATTCATTGCTGGCTGACAATAAGTTATCACTAATTTAAGCTATTTGTTGAGAGAAATCCTGATAAAAATACCACCTACAGGATATTTTGGAGGGAACAGGACAAGGTCACATTAAAGTTCATATGGAGGGGCACCTGAGTGGCTCAGTCAAGTAAGTGCCTGCCTTGGGATCAAGTCATGATCCAAGGTCCTGGGATCAAGTCCCATATTGGGCTCCCTGCTCAGCAAGGAGTCTGTTTCTCCCTTTGCCTGCGGCTCCCCCTGCTTGTGTGTGCTCTCTCTAGCTCTCACTCTCCCTCTCACTCTGGCAAATAAATAAATTAAATCTTAAAAAAACAAAAACATAAAGTTCATATGGAGGGACGCCTGAGATGCTCAGTTGGTTAAGTGTTTGCTTTTTAGCTCAGGTCATGATCTCGGGTTCCTAGGAATGAGCCCTGTGTCTAGCTCCCTGCTCAGCGGGGGGCCTGCTTCTTCTCCCTCTGCCCCTCCCAACCTCATGTGCTCTCTCTTTCTCTCTCTCTCTCAAATAAATAAAACCTTAAAAAAAATACATATGGATTAGATAAAAATAGCCAAAAAAATACAGGGGCCAGGGAGAAAGGGAGAGTAGTTAAGGGATACTGGTTCTGAGTGCCTGGGTGGCTCAGTCATTTCAGCATCTGCCTTTAGCTCAGGTAGTGATCTGGGGTCCTGGGATCAAGTCCTGCAGGTAGAAGAAATAATATTATGAGCCCTATGTCTGTTTTTCATGAATAAATAAATAAAATTTTTACAAATAGAAAATTTTTTTTAGAGATTTTATTTGTTTATTTGACAGAGAGAGAGAGAGAGAAAGAGAAAGCGAGCACAAGCAGGGGGAATGGCAGGCAGGGGGAGAGGGAGTTGCAGACTCCCCACTGAGCAGGGAGCCTGATGTGGGGCTTGATCCCAGGATCCCAGGATCATGACCTGAGCCAAAGGCAGGCACTTAACCAACTGAGCCACCCGGCGCCCCAAGATATGAAATATTTTATAAAGCTACGAAAGTTGAAAGAGTATGGTACTGGTGTGATGAATTATAGATTGGTAGAACAGAACAGAATTCTTAAACAAACTGATCTGAAAATGTTTGGAGCAAACGGTCAAGGAAGAATTCTTTTTTTTTTTTTTTTTAAGATTTATTTATTTATCAGAGAGAGCACAAGCAGGGGCAGCAGCAGGCAGAGGGAAAGGGAGAAGCAGGCTCTCCACTGAGCAGAGAACCCAATGTGGGGCTTGAACCCAGGACCCTGGGATCATGACCTCAGCCAAAGTCAGATGCTTAACCAACTGAGCTATCCAGGTGCCCCAAAAGAGAATCCTTGAGGCGTCTTTGGTGCAAATAGGGTGGTTTTATTAAAGCACAGGGAAATAAATAAATAAATAAATAAATAAATAAATAAGGCAAGCATGAAAGCAGGCACAGGGACAGGACCCCTTGGAGAAAGAGCCGTGCTAGGGTCATGAGGAGTGGCTGGTTATATACTTTCAAGTTGAGTGAGGGGTAGGGATCATGTAAGTCTCTAAGGAATTTGGAAGCAAAGTTTCGTCAGGAAAAGTTCATTTATTACGGTCTAGTAGAATCTTAATCATGAGACCCTTCAGATGTCTATCAGTAGGCCATATGCTTGGAGGCTTATTGCTAAAATATATCTTTGGAGAGTATGGGGTAAAGATAAAAGAAGTTTCCAAAGAGATTTTCGCAGGATCTTGGATGTCAGGCTAATGTGAACCTGGGGTTGTCTTTTGCCTCCTGCCATGTATTAACGTCAAGGCAGTTACTCGCACTGAGAAATGTCACTCAGCTTGTCCTGAGTACTTGTCAATAGGCTCTAAGTTCTAAAGAAGTTTAATTCTTTTTCTTTTGCCTTTGCTCACATCACAAACCTAAATACCTATGGACTTTCACTATAATTTAAGGGTAGCATTTCAAATCACAGGGGAAATAAAGGGTTATTCAGTGAATAGTTAGAATAACAGGGTAGCCATCTGTATAAACAAAATTAGTTAGATTTTTATCTCACTCCTTTCCTTAGGATAACTTCTAAATGGATTGAAAACTTAAAAAATAAATGAATAAATAAATAAATTCTCGAAGAAACAATTATAGAATTTATTTTTTTTTTATAATCAGAGTGGGAAAGGCCATTCTCCCCACCCCCCCCCCCAGAAATTCAGGGGCAATAAAAGAAAAATTTTATAGGGGCACCTGGGTGGCTCAGTGGGTTAAAGCTTCTGCCTTTGGCTCGGGTCATGATCCCAGGGTCCTGGGATCGAGCCCCACATCGGGCTCTCTCCTCAGCAGGGAGCCTGCTTCCCCCACCCCTGCCTGCCTCTCTGCCTGCTTGTCATCTCTGTCAAATAAATAAATAAAATCTTAAAAAAAAAAGAAAAAGAAAAATTTTATAAAATTTACTACATAAAAGTAAAAACTTCTGCACAGTAAAACGCTCCAAAATCCGAGTAAAAAATAATCAAAACAAAAATTAATAGAAGATTTTCAGGTGCTATGACAAAAGATTAAGATAATGAGCTCCCAAAAATTAACGGGAAAAGGAACAGTGTCCAAATAGAAAAAGAACAAAAGAAATGAATACTGGTTACTAGAAAAGGAAATACAAGTATTTCTTACACCTATGAAAAGATAACTTCATTCAAGATTAGAAATACTAATCAAAACTATATCAGGCAAAAAAAAACAAAAACAAAAACAAAAACCAGAAACTGTATCAGGTTACCGGAGAGGGCCATGAGGGCCATCATTTCTTTTTCTCCCTCTTTGTGCACTGAGATCTGGTATCTTTTCTTCCACCTCATTCAAACTGAGCTGACATTATCCCCTTCCTTACTTTGGAAGTGTGAGCTGTTATGAAAGGAGACCAGGCTGCTCCTGGAGAGGATGAGAGGAAAGGAGAACTCTAGTGCCAGATGTGTGAGACAAGAGATTACCTTGAACAGGCCCGGATCAGATGACTCCAGCTTCAGCGGCCATCTGACTACAAGCAAATTAGAGACCTTAAGTCATCACCATCTAGCTGAGCTCTGTCATCCCAAAGAGCCAACAGATATGAAGAAGTTGTTATTTTAAACCACTACATTTTGTGATAGTTTGTTACAATAGATAATAGAAGCAGTGCTATTCACCTATGAGCAGGCTTAAAATTTTGAAAATAATACTATTTGGCAAGTGTTGGGGAAGATAGATGCTCTCATACATTGCTGGTAGGAGTGTGAACCGGTATAAACTTATGGAAGTCAAGTTGGCCACATGTATTAAAATTGTAAATTCACAAGATCTACCTCTAGAAATGTATTCTACTGATATAATTTTACAAGAGGGAAACGAGCTAAATATGAGGTTGTTTATTGCAGCACTGCTTGAATGCAAAAGATAAAAAATTCCTTACCTAGGGGCACCTGGGTGGTTCAGTCGGTTAAGTGTCTGCCTTTGGCTCAGGTCATGATCTCAGGGTCCTGGGATCGAGCCCTGCATTAGGCTCCCTGACCAGTGGGCAGCCTGCTTCTCCTTCCTCTGCTGCTCCCTCTGCTTGTGCTTGCTCTCTCTCTCTTTCAAGTAAATAAATAAAGTCTTAAAAAAAAATCCCCTACGTGGGGGTACCTGTCTGGCTCAGCCTGAGAACACGTGACTCTTAATCTCTGGTAGTTCAAGCCCCACTTTGGGTGTAGAGCCTACTTTAAATAAATAAATAAATAAGTACTCCTTCCCATTAAAAAAAAAAAAAGATATTTTTAAAAGATTTTATTGTTAAGTAATCTCTACACCCAATGTGGGGCTCAAGCTAAAACCCCATGATTAAGAGTTATGCACTCTACTGACTAAGCTAGCCAGGCACCCCATTAAAAAAAAAAGTTTTTTTTTAAAGATTTATTTATTTATTTTAGAGAAAGAGTGTGCACACATACACAAGGCAGTGGGGGCAGGAGCAAAGGGAGAGTATCTTTTTTTTTTTTTTTAAGATTTTATTTATTTATTTGAGAGAGATCACAAGTAGGCAGAGAGGCAGGCAGAGAGAGGAGGAAGCAGGCTCCCCGCCAAGCAGAGAGCCCTATGTGGGGCTCGATCCCAGGACCCTGGGATCATGAGCTGAGTCGAAGATAGAGGCTTTAACCCACTGAGCCACCCAGGTGCCCCAAGGGAGAAAATCTTTAAGCAGTCTCCCAGAGGGTCGTTTGGGTGGCTCAGTGGGTTAAGCCTCTGCCTTCAGCTCAGGTCATGATCTCAGTGTCTTGGGATTGAACCCCGCATCAGGCTCTCTGCTCGCAAGGAGCCTCTTTTCCCCTCTCTCTCTGCCTGCCTCTCTGCTTACTTGTGATCTGTATGTCAAATGAATAAAATAATAAAATCTTAATTAAAAAAAAATAGGCAGGCGCCAGGACCCATGAGATCATAACCTGAGCCAAACCAAGAGTTGGACACTCAACCGAGTTACCCAAGGGTTGCCCAAAAAAAGGTTTTTTTAAAAATGGCCTACATACTCATAAACTGGGGATTGAGTAAACATACTATGGTAATTCATACAAAAAAAATTATTTGGCTGGCAAAAAAAAATGGGAACACATTTTACATTCTGATATAGAAAAATTTACAAGATATATCATTTGAAATACAAGATACAGAATTTGTGTAAAAATGGGGAGAAAAGATGGGGTGCCTGACTGGATCAGTCAGTAGAGCACATGGCAACTGATCTCAGGACTATAATAAGTTTAAGCCCCATGTTGGGTGTAGAGATTATTTAAAAGTAAAATCTTTGGGCACCTGGGTGGCTCAGTTGGTTGGGTGTCTGCCTTCAGCTCACGTCATGATCCCAGGATCCTGGGATTGAGTTCCACATCCACTCCCTGCTCTGCAGGAGCCTGCTTCTCCCCCTCCCTCTGCTGCTCCCCCTACTTGTGCACTCTCTCTCTCTCAAATGAATGAATAAAATTTTTAAAAAAATAAAAAAACCAAAATCTTAAAAAATTTTTTTGAGTGGCGCCTAGGTGGCTCAGTCAGTTAAATGGCTGCCTTTAGCTCGGGTCATGATCCCACAGTCCTGGGATCGAGCCCTGCATTGGGCTCTTTGCTCAGTGGAGAGCCCGCTTCTCTCTCTCCCTCCGTTTGCCAATCTGCTTGTTTGTACTATCCCTCTGCCAAATAAATAAATAAAATCTTAAAAAAAATGTTTGGGGGGCACCTGGGTGGCTCAGTTGTTTAAGCGACAGCCTTCAGCTCCGTCATGATCCTAGAGTCCCAGGATGGAGTCCCACATCAGGCTCCCTGCTCGGTGGGGAGTCTGCTTCTCCCTCTGACCCTCCCCCTTCTTATGTGCTCTCTCTCTCTCTCTCTCTCTCTCTTATTCTCTCTCTCTCAAATAAATAAATAAAATCTTTAAAAAAAATACTATCTGCCAAGAAGTAAAAAAATTCTAGGACAAGATGAATTCTGTCAAATACTTAAAAAGGAATTCTTCTCTAGCATTTCTAAAAAGTGGAAAAAGGAATGCTTCCTAATTAATTCTATGAGACAAGTATTACTCTCATACTAAAGCCAGTCAAAGACATCGCAAGAGGGGTACCTGTTTGGCTCAGTCACTAGAGCATGTGACTCTTGATCTCAGGGTCATAAGTTCCAGCCCCATGTTGGGTGCAGAATGACTTAAAAAAAAATAGATTAAGAAGAACATTACAGCGGTGTCTGGGTGACTCAGTCAGTTAAGTATCCAGTAACCCCTGGATTTGGCTCAGGTCCTGATCTCATGGCTCATGAAATGGAGCCCTGTGTTGGGCTCCAAACTCAATGGGACTTTTCTTGGATATTCTCTCCTTCTGCCCCTTCACCCACTCTCTCTTAAATAAATAAATAAATCTTTTTTTTTTTTAAGATTTTATTTATTTGACAGACAGAGATCACAAGTAGTCAGAGAGGCAGGCAGAGAGAGGCGGGAAGGCAGGCTTCCGACTGAGCAGAGAGCCTGATGTAGGGCTGGATCCCAGGACCCTGAGATCATGACCTGAACTGAAGGCAGAGACTTTAACCCACTGAGCCACCCATGTGCCCCAATAAATAAATAAATCTTGAAGAAGGTGAGGTGGGAGAGGAGGAGGAGGAGGAGAAGGAGGAGGAGAAAGAAGAAGAGAAGAAGGCAACTACGGACAAATATATATATGCAAAAATTCTGAACAAAACAGTAGCAAATCAAACCCAGCAGCATATTAAAAATATTACACACCGTAAGCAAGTGGGATTTATCCCAGGAATGTAAGATAGATCAATATACAAAAAACAATCAATCTAATACACCATATTAATACAGTGTGGTAAAAATTCACATGATCTTCTCAGTTGGTGGAGGAAAACTGTTTGACAACTGCAAATCCTTTCCTAATAAAAACTGTCAGTAAACTAGGAATAGAAGAGAACCTTCTCTTTCTTTTTTTTAAGTAGGGCTTGAACTCATGACCCTGAGATGAAGACCTGAGCTGAGATCAAGTTTAACAGACTGAACCACCCAGATGCTTCTAGGACTAGAAGAGAACTTCCTTAACCTGGTAACAGGCATCTGTGAAAAAACCCAGAGCTAAAATCAAACAATAAAGACTGAAGCTTTCTCCCTAAATTCAGGAACAAGACAAGGATATCTGATCTCACCACTTTTTTTTTTTTTTTTTTAAATGAAGATCTTGCCTATTTATTTATTTATTTATTTGACAGAGAGAGACAGAGCAAGAAAGGGAACAGAAGCAGGGGGAGCAGGAGAGGGAGAAGCATGCTTCCCGCCAAGCAGGGATCCTGATGCGGGGCTGGATCCCAAGATCCTGGCACCATGACCTGAGCAGAAGGCAGATGCTTAACGACTGAGCCACCCAGGCACCCCACCCTTTTTTTTTTTTTAAGATTTTACTTATTTATTTCACAGAAAGAGAGAGAGACAGCAAGAGAGGGAACACAAGCAGCAGGAGTGGGAGAGGGAGAAGCATGCTTCCTGCTGAGCAGGAAGCCTGATGCAGGGCTCTATCCCAGGACCTTGGGACCATGACCCCAGACACTTAATGACTGAGCCACCTAGGTGTCCCCTCCACAACATTTTAAAAAGAAAGAGCTGAGGAGGATGTGGTGCATTGCCTGTGGCAATTAGTGTAGCCACTAGGAAAGAAGGTTGGCAATTTCTCAAAATTTAACTATGGAACTGCCATGTGACCCAGAATTCCACTCCTGTGCATACATATACCGAAGAGAATTGAAAACAAGAGTTCAAAAAGAACCCGTATGTGAATATTCACAGCCCCCTTATTCATAACAGCCCAATGTGAAGACAACCTAAGCGATCACTTTAGAACAAATGGATAAAAAATTGGTATTCACCATTTAAAGGATTAGTTTTAGCCATAAAATTTAATGAAGTGTGGATACTTGCTTCATGAACCTCGTAAACAATAGTTAAGTTAAAGAAGCTGTAGAGGACACTTGCAGGCAAACAGGCTTGAGCAATGGAATATACAAAGGTCCATAGGCCTACCTGACTGAATACAGAGGGGACCATCCCCGGATCCACCTCAAAATATCCATAGGTCCTAACTGGCCATCGGGCTACTTAACAACTAACCACAGTTACCAAGAAAGGGAGAAATCCGCATGTGGCCATACTCATCTTCCCCCTTTCAAAACAGCCCCCACCCGCTGCCTCCCTTGCAGACAGCCTTTCCTCTGCTCTCCTGTCGGTGGCTCCCTTGAGGTGTATTCAACAAACTTTTATCTCCTTTGTTCTGCCTTAGAGGGATTCTTTCACCAGCCGCGCCATTGGCTTTCACCTGAAGGGGTCGCTCCACACCTGGGGGCCGATCAGATCCAGTTACCCCATTTAGACACCACAGAAACCAGACACAAAGTACCGTATGTTACATAATTCTATTACTATGAAGTATCTAGGACATTCGAATCCACAGAGACAAAGACGATTAGTGGCTGTAAAAGGATGGCGGGAGCTGGAATTAAGGAGTGACTGCTTAACGGGTAGGGGTTTCCTCTGACGGTTGAGGTGGTGATGGCTGTAGAAACATGATTGCACAAAGGCCATCGGAGGAAAATAAAAAATAAAGGTCACTGAACTGTACAAAATACTTAAAACAGTGAATTATATGGTAAGTGAATTTTATCTCAATTAAAAAAAAAAACTTAGGAAGATGGTACCGGGTATACTTCTAAGTACTTTAACTAGAAAAAAACACAGAGAAGGCGAAAAAACACAAAATGGCGGCGGGCTGGTCGGATCACGTGACCTACAATTCTTCCCTGCCCACCCTCCGAAACGTCTTTTCTTCAGAGCTGGCGCAGAGACACTGGCGGCTCATTGTTATGGGAAGCCCAGGTAACCCTTCTAAAGCGCGCTCTAGCGCTGGCGGCTTAGTGAGCGTAGAAAGCGTATGGAAGGCTAGCTGGGGTGCGCGCACGTAGAACGTAAACCCGTAAGCGCCGTTCCTCGCAGAGATGCGGAGGAGGGGAGAGGCGTGGAGGAAGAGAGGGAAGTTGGCGCATGCGCTTAACTCTGACGGGTTTGAAATGGCTTCGGTGTTAGCCGGGACCCGATTCAGGTGAAGGTCTGGTCTTCGCGGTTGGAGCAGCGGGCGGCGGAGCCGGGGTCCTAACGTCCTATCTGATCCGCTGAAGGGCCAGGAGCGACCGTTTTGGTAGCACAGCGTCCGTAGGTCGGCGACGGTGGGGCTCTCGTGGGACTGGGGCGGGAGGGCTATGGTCCCTTTTGTGCGGGTCGGAGCAGGCCCCGCGCGGCAGCCCCTCCCCCACCGCCTCGTTTTTTCGCCCCCCCTCCCCACTCCTCGGTTCTTCAGGTACACCCAGCGCCCCTCAGCCTCGGCTTGGCGGTTCTAGAGGCACTGCCGAGCGCCATCCTTCACTTAGGAGTCGCTAAGCTTTAGCTTCCCGGCCTCCGGCCCAGGGCGTCGGGTGGCTGGCGGCGGCGCGGGTTTTGGGGGATAGAGGCTCTTTGCCCGACCTGGAGGTTAAGGGGACCAGGGCTTTCAGTAGTCCTCTCTCGGCGCTTCGCCCAGTCTCGTGAGACGGAGGATTCCGCCTTCTCTGGTCTCCGTCCCGCGAGGAGCTGGGGCTGGAAGAAGATGGAAGGCAGAGCTCTGGCCCCTCCGAGTCGCGAGGGGAGGGAGAGGGTGCGCGCGGGCTTAGATCTTGACCTTGCCTGGCTTGATTTTGGGGGGAGGGGTCCTAGCGATTGTTCTTTAGGGGTCATCCGTTATTGTCAACCGTTTTTCCCCTCGAGGGAGGGGAGAAAGAAAAGGAGCTCCTCGGCCCTTCCCAACCCGAGAAAGTAAGATGTTCGTTATTTAAATGATAGTTTTAAATACTTATTCAGTGTATCGTCCCAATTTCCGTTATTGGTTCCACCACTTTCAGTCCCCAACTGATTGCCAAAGAAACACGCAGGCTCTATTTTCTTTGAACCTGGAACTGTACTTACGAAGAACTGGGTAGATAACAGCACATGGGTTTTGTTAAAATGTGACAGTTTGGAGTCACGGAAAGAAGTGCCTTTCTTGTGAGTCTACCCCTAATATATTGAAATTTGGGGCTTTTGGTGAGCTGCTTGATGTAGAATTTTTTTGCTACATATTGGACGTTTATATATACCTCGTTATTTATACTAGAATCTAGGAAGATGTCCTTGACAAACATGTCTTTAATAACACTTTCATGATATTTATAGTTTGAACTTTAAAATGTGGATTATTTTTCTTAATAGATTGCTGCTGTAGAAGACAAACAAGTGAAAGTGTTTTTCCCTCTTTCATCATGGCTCAGTTTGGAGGACAGAAGAATCCGCCTTGGGCTACTCAGTTTACAGCCACTGCGGTATCTCAGCCAGGTCAGGCCATTGAACACATGTACTGTAAACTTGGGGGTTGGGGGAGGACGTGAATTAGGGTATGTGTGATATTGTAAAATGTTCCTAAATGACATATCTTTTATTTGTGAAGCTTTTAAAAAATTGATGGATCAACTAGCATAAATCTGTTTTACATAGCAGTTTGGATAGTTTTATATAGTTTTTCAAACATTATATTGATTAACTCTTATTTGATTTAAATAGGTTAGCAGCTACTCCATTGATTAGAGGTTATGTCACTTGGCATGTTAAGATGTCAGTATGCACATGCTATACTGAAAAATAAATGTATTAAAATTTTATATTTTATGAAATATATATTGTTGGAGTTTAAAGTGGCAAACCCAGTTCTAAAGAATTGATCAAGCAAAGGAGAAAGATAAATAGGTATAAAAGAGCAAATGAATATTTACATTTTCAAAATAAGGTCAATAGATAATGTCATTGAAAATGTATTAATAAGCTGCTTCTGTTTGCTTTATGAAGGTTTTTTTTTTTTAACCATTTGATTTAAGGTTTGAATCTTAGATAAGTATCCCAAGGATTCTACAGTATGAATTTCAGTTTCATTGGGTACCCCAAAAAGTTCCAGCTTTTTCTGTTAATTTGAGTATATGTTTTATTTATGACATCTCTAATACTGGTTCTTTACTGCCTTTTACTTAAAATGTCTATTTTAGTAATTCAGGGTGAGTTAAAGAGACCCTATGACCTTCTGACTGGGTGTTATAAAATTTGGTGGGCATGATTATCTTGTTAAGTAGGGGACCTTCTTCTTCTTTTTCTTTTTTTTTAAAGATTTTATTTATTATTTATTTGACAGACAGAGATCACAAGCAGGCAGAGAGGCAGGCAGAGAGAGAGGGGGAAGCAGGCTCCCCGCTGAGCAGAAAGCGGGATGTGGGCCTCGATCCCAGGACCTTGGGATCATGACCCGAGCCGAAGGCAGAGGCTTTAACCCACTGAGCCACCCAGGCGCCTCGGGACCTTTCTTCTTAAATGGAAGCTTCGGAGTTTTTATTTTTGTTACTTTTCTTTTTTTTTCTTTTCTTTTTTTTTTTTTTTTAAAGATTTTATTTATTTATTTGACAGACAAAGATCACAAGTAGGCAGAGAGGCAGGCAGAAAGAGAGGGAGGGAAGCAGGCTCCCTGCTGAGCAGAAAGCCCAATGCAGGGCTCCATCCCAGAACCCTGGGATCATGACCTGAGCCGAAGGCAGAGGCTTTAACCCACTGAGCCACCCAGGCGCCCCTATTTTTGTTACTTTTCATTTGCAGGTTTAAATGGTCAGTTCTGCAGGCCACAAGAGATTATGAAATAATAGTTATAGATTATATTTAATTCAGATCCAGGTGGTACTTTATGTTAAATAATGGGGACTCTGGTGTTGACTTAGTTTTTTTTTTTTTTTTTTAAGATTTTATTTATTTATTTATTCATGAGAGACAGAGAGAGGAAGAGGCAGAGGGAGATGGCAGACTCCCTGCTGGGCAGAGAGCCTGATGCAGGGCTCCATCCCAGGACCTGGGTTTATAACCTGAGCCGAAGGCAGACGCTTAACTGACTGAGCCACCCAGGCGCCCCTTGACTTAGTTTTGAAATGGGAATTGTCAACAGTTACCCTATGTCCAGAAGCAAGTCAAAATACAGTGACTTGTATTTTGGTCAACTAAACATGTTTTACCTGGCTTTTTCAATATATAATTTGCTTTGTTTATTTAAAACAAGGTCAGGAACATAATATTCTGAGTGACATTAGTTTTTGAAGGAATTTATTTATTTATTTGATAGAGCAAGAGAGTAGGAGCAGGGGTGGGGGGGGGAGCAGGCTCCCCACTGAGCAGGGAGCCTGATGGACCTGATGTGGGGCTCCATCCCAGAACCCTGGGATCATGACCTGAGCCAAAGGCAGATGCTTAACTGACTTAGCCACCCAGGCATCTCTGTAATTTGTTTTAAGTTGATGTCTGTATTGTTCCAGTTAAATAGCTCTTCAGGGGGAATCCTATTGTCTCTAGCTCTTAACATTTGTATTGTGGGGTGCCTGGCAGGCTCAGTTGGTTGGGCGACTGCTCAATGATCTCAGGGTCCTGGAATAGAGCCCTTGTAGGGCTCTCTCTGCTCAGCAGGGAGCCTGCTTCTTCCTCTCCTCCCCACTCATGCTTGCTTTTGCTATCTCTGTCTCTCAAATAAGTAGATAAAATATTTTTAAAAATTTATTGTAATTACTTAAATTCATGTTATACTTTTTTTGTTTTTTATTTTAAGATTGAGCAGAGAAGACACCAGACGTTCATGAAAATTATCAAAGTCAGTAGTAAATATAGATCTCCCTTTTTGGCAAGAGTGCAAACATAAATAATGGGATTTGTGTAAACAGAGCTTTTATTTGTGCTGTAGGAAATTTTTATGGGTTTTCTTAGACCTTGCTGTTAATCAGTTTTTCCAAATCAAATTTTATTGATGCATCATAACTTCAGTAAGTAGGCCAAGTGTTTTGTTAGCATATGTCTCTCTTAGCTTTCCTGTAAAAATCCTGGAGAAGGTTCTAAAGAGAACTCTCTAGTGATACTGTTTTTATTAAAATGTTTATTTTCCAGGTGCTCTATTTCAGGCTGCTTCCTGAAAGCTTGCTCTTTTCTTACCTTCATCTTAAAACCTTATTTGTGACTAATCATCTCATCTTATTAGCTGATTTTCAGAGCCACACAAATTTCTGTAAAAGTTAAATTTTCAATTCTGATGCAATTAAAATGAGTTTTATTTACATCTCATCTAAATGGAGAATTTTTTTTTTTTCCCAAGTAATCTCTACACCCAATATGGGGCTTGAACTTGCAACCCTGAGATCAGGAATCACATGCTCCACTGGTTGAGCCAACTAGTGTCCATATAGCACCCATATAGGTGCCCATGAAATAGAGAACATTCTAACCTAATTATAGTACCTCAAGTTTTCTCCTAGTAGCTTCAAGTACAATTTGAGAAAAAATTTCAGCGAAGGACATATAAGGAATTAATCGGGGCAATAGTGTAGATGCTGGTTTTTTACTCTATTTAAAAAAAAAAAAATGCACCCTTTGAACTATTCCAGACATATTACTGTCAGAGGCTACAGTCATAAATAATCATGGAACAGAAAAAGGTTAACTGAGTAATTCAACTTGAATTAAATATTTTGATCTTTCTACCTATATTTCTGACCCATTTTCTCTTGAGAACAGTATGAAAATACTACTCTTTTTGTATATAACATAACATAGTTTTCTTCAGTTAAAGTCTTTGCTCTTCCATTTTCTGACAAGGATATTTTGCATTTGTACTGACCTTGGAAATTCTCAGCTAACAGTGATATAAATTTCACTACATTCACACAGATGACTGATTTTTTTTTTTTTTTAAGATTTTATTTATTTGACAGAGATCACAAGTGGGCAGAGAGACAGGCAGAGAGAGAGAGAGAAGGAGGAGGAGAAAGCAGGCTCCCTGCAGAGCAGAGACTCTGGGATCATGACCCCAGGCTCCCAGGACTCTGGGATCATGACCCAAGCTGAAGGCAGAGGCTTTAACCACTGAGCCACCCAGGCACCCCCAGATGACTGATTTAAAATAATGTAAAGGGGCACCTGGCTGGCTCAGTTAGAGGAGCGTGGGACTCTTGACCTCGAGTCATGAGTTCGAGCCCCATGTTAGGTGTAGAGAGTACTTAAATAACTTAAAAAAAAAGTAATATTAAAAAATTTAGTAAAAGCGGGGCGCCTGGGTGGCTCAGTGGGTTAAAGCCTCTGCCTTCAACTCAGGTCATGATCCCGGGGTCCTGGGATCGAGCCCCACATTGGGCTCTCTGGGCAGCGGGGAGCCTGCTTCCCCTTCTCTCTCTCTCTGCCTGCCTCTCTGCCTACTTGTGATTTCTGTCTGTCAAATAAATAAATAAAATCTTTAAAAAAAAAAAATTTAGTAAAAGCATGCATGCTAGCAGTATATTGCTGAAATCTGTGGTAAAATTGAAGATCAGTGTTTGGATTGTTACTGATTAATTTTGAATTCCTAGATGTTATTATCTATCATCTTTGGTTTTCTTTTCCTTTAACCCCCATAATCAATCATATATCAAATCTTGACTTTTTTTCTCCTTTGAAAATGCCCCAGGTATTCTCTATTTTACATTTGGGCCCTGGGCACTTCACATTTGGATAATTGTCGTAGCAGCTTTCTCTTGGTTACAGCTCATATGCCAAAGTCTCTCATCTAACTTTCAGGGCTTTCTTTGCTTTTCCCAAATGTAATCCATAGTGTTTACCGTAGATCCTTAAGTCGGGAAGCTTTTTTCCTTCTTTCTCACTTGGTAGTGTTACTCTTTATTATCCTTTATTCAGTGTGGGTTTTTTTTTTTTTTTTTTCTTTTTGAAGACTTATTTATTAGGGGGCACCTGGGCGGCTCAGTGGGTGTTAAGCCTCTGCCTTCGGCCCAGGTCATGGTCTCAGGGTCCTGGGATCGAGCTCCACATCTGGCTCTCTGCTTGGCAGGGAGCCTGCTTCCCCCTCTCTGCCTGCCTCTCTGCCTATGTGTGATCTCTCTCTGTCAAATAAATAAAATCTTTAAAAAAATAAATCTTAAAAAAAAAAAAGACTTATTTAGAGAGCAAGTGTGTAGGAGCAGAGGGAAAGGGAGAAGCAGACTCCCTGCTGAGCAGGGAGCCCAATGAAGGGCTCCATCCCTGGACCCCAGGATAATGACCTGAGCCGAAGGCAGATACTTAACCGACTGAGCCAACCAGGTGCCCCTCTGTTCTTTAGTTCTAATTGCTTTTATTTGCTTTCCTCTCTTACATATTGGATATGCTACTTATTTCTCTTTCTACTCCAGTGTATCTGTCAGATGTGATACAACTAAAGCATGATTTCTTTCTTTTTTTTTTTTTTCCTCCTCCAAGTAGACTCCACACCCTATGAGGAGCTCAAACTCATGCCCCTGAGATCAAGAGTCACATGATCTACCGACTAAGCCAGCCAGGAGCCCCTCCTAATTTCTGTCCAAGTCAAAGTATTTTTCAAAGCAGGATGGGACATGTCCTAGATTCTATCTCAACAACTTTATCAGATTAGGAATTTGAGGCCTAGAAAGGTGAAAGTTGTTTAGATTTTACAGATGGTCACAGGAGAGTTAATGTTAGATCATCAGAATTGTGGTTCATTGTATCTTCCATTATTTTTACATATCTACAAAAAATATCTTCAAGGATTTTAGAATTCATTTCAAACTCCTTGGGATGGTATTTATGATGTTCCATCTTTCCAGCCATATATAACATTTCTCCTACACTGAAATAGTTGTTCTTATTATTTCCCCATTTTTTCCATTCCCTAGCTGAAGTGCTGTGATACATATTCAGTGACAGTCATATTTGTTTCTAGAACTTTTAGGTTTGAAAGTTTAACAGTTTCCTGTGTGTAAGGAGATAGAGAGAGATAGCTGGTGAACCACTGATTGAATCTTTATGAGATTTCATTTTCTTTTTTTTTTTTAAGATTTTATTTATTGGGTGTCTGGAGGGTTAAGTTGGTTAGGCATCTGCCTTTGGCTCAGGTCATGGTCCCTAGGTCCTGGGATTGGGCCCCATGTTGGGCTCCCTTCCAGGGAGTCTGCTTCTCCCTCTCACTTTGTCCCTCCCCCTGCTTGTTCTGTCTCTTTCTCTCTCTCATCGCTCACTTTCTCAAAATCCTTAAAAAAATAAAAGTTTTTATTTCTTTTAGAGTGTGCATGTGAGTCGGGGAGGAGCAGATGAGAGAGACAAGCAGATTCTCTGCTGTGCATGGAGCCCAACCTGGGCTTGATAGAATGACCCTGAGATCATTATTTGAGCTGAAATCAAGAGTCAGATGTTTAACTGACTGAGCCACTGAGGCACCCCCTGAGATATTTTTAAAAATTTATTTTTATTTTTGGGTGCCTGGTTCGCTCATTTGGTTAAGCACCTGCCTTCAGCTCAGGTCATGATCCTGTGGTCCTGGGATCAAGTCCCACATTGGGCATACTCTGCTCTGCAGGGAGCCTGCTTCTTCATCTCCCTCTGCCTGCCACTCTCCCTGCTTGTGCTCTCTGTCAAATGAATAAATCTGCTTAAAAAATAAAAATAAAAATAAATAAAATTCATTTCTGTTTTATGTACTTGAACTCATGAACCCAAGATCAAGAGTTGCATGTTCCACTCTTTTTTTTTTTTTAAGATTTTATTTATTTATTTGACAGACAGATCACAAGTAGGCAGAGAGGCAGGCAGAGAGAGAGGAGGAAGCAGGCTCTATGCTGAGCAGAGAGCCCAATTCGGGGCTCGATCCCAGGACCCTGAGATCATGATCTGAGCTGAAGGCAGAGGCTTTAACCCACTGAACCACCCAGGTGCCCCTCCTTTTTTTTTTTATTAAGATTTTATTTATTTGAGAGAGATGGAGACAGTGAAAGAGAGCATGAGCAAGGAGAAGGTCAGAGGGAGAAGCAGACTCTCCGTGGAGCTGGGAGACTGATGTGGTACTCTATTCCAGGACTCAGGGATCATGACCTGAGCTGAAGGCAGTTGCTTAACCAACTGAGCCACCCAGGCGCCCTGCATGTTCCACTCTTTAGCCACCCAGGTGCCCCACTTGAATCTTTAACTCTTTGATTAATTATAATAGTTTGTAGATTTGACTCAAAACATTTGCATTTGTATCTGTATGTAATCATAATAATATTGAAATGTGGGGAATGAATTAGCATATTCTCCCCTATTTCTTTTGGACCATTTGTAAAATGACTGCATTCTGGTCATAGAGAAACATGAACTACTTTAGGAATTAAAACTATAGTTATAATGTGCTTTTCAATAGGCAGCTGAAGCTAATCCTCATACAGTTGTTTTACTTATTTTTTTAAATTTTTTTTTATTTTTTAAAGATTTTTATTTATTTATTTGACAGACAGAGACCACAAGTAGGCAGAGAGGCAGGCAGAGAGAGTGGAGGAAGCAGGCTCCCCGCTGAGTAGAGAGCCCGACGTGGGGCTCAATCCCAGGACCCTGAGATCATGACCTGAGCTGAAGGCAGAGGCTTTAACCCACTGAGCCACCCAGGCGCCCCAATACAGTTGTTTTAAATATAACTCCATTTTTCCTTCCTCTTTGTTCTGGCCCAGTTGTCATCATTTAAAACCACAGCCTCTTGAATCAGCAGCTCCACAGATTGTTAAATTCCAAACTTCATGGTCTTTTTCAAACAAATAATAGCTGATATACTATGTATACTTAACATTAGTTATGCTTTAATGGACTTGAATATTTACAACTCATTTAGTAGGAAAAGATTGCTCCCAGTGTTGGTTTAAGCCTGTTTAAACACTGCTTGTGCTAGTAGTAGCAAATAGTCTCGAAAACATTTTTCTAACAGTAAAAAAAAAACGCATAAAATCTTTTTTTT
>NW_019154096.1:23271344-23305078 GCF_002288905.1 Enhydra lutris kenyoni
AGGAAGCAGGCTCCCTGCTGAGCAGAGAGCCCGATGCGGGGCTCGATCCCAGGACTCTGAGACCACGACCCGAGCCGAAGGCAGCGGCTTAACCCACTGAGCCACCCAGGCGCCCCTAAAATCTATTTTTTTTTAAAGATTTTATTTGTCACAGAGAGATATCACAAATAGGCAGAGAGGCAGGCAGAGAGAGAGGGAGAAGCAGGCTCTGCTGAGCAGAGCCCGATGTGGGGCCCAATCCCAGGACCCGGAGATAATGACCTGAGCCAAAGGCAACGGCTTAACCCACTGAGCCACCCAGGCACCCCTACACATAAAATCTTTTAAGACTCATTGTTAATGCATACTTTTCCCCCTCGAGTAAGTATGCCTTACTTGTGCTCTTATCCAGTGATAGCTGCATTAACATCAGATTACAGGGGCACCTGGGTTGCTCAGTTACAGGCCCACCTAAGCACCTGCCTTCAGCTCGGGTCATGATCCCAGGGTCTTAAGATGGAGCCCTGCACTGGGTTCCCTGCTTAGTGGTAGGGAGCTGTTTCTCCCTCTGCCACTCCCCTGCTTGTGTTCTCTCTCTCTGTCTCTAATAAAATCTTAAAACCAAAACAAAACTAGGAATCCCTGAGTACTGAGTGCCCCATCTTTCTATCCTAACTTTTCTTTTTTTTTCTCCCTGTCCTAACTTGAGCATGCAGCTTTGAGGTTTTGGACTTAATTTCAGGATGACTCCTCTTAATAAAGATTAAAGGTAATAAGGATTTTTTTTTCTTTTTCTTTTTCTTTTTTTTTTTTTAAGATTTTATTTATTTATTTGACAGAGAGAGATCACAAGTAGACAGAGAGGCAGGCAGAGAGAGAGAGAGAGAGAGGGAAGCAGGCTCCCTGCCAAGCAGAGAGCCCGATGCGGGACTCGATCCCAGGACCCTGAGATCATGACCTGAGCCGAAGGCAGTGGCTTAACCCACTGAGCCACCCAGGTGCCCCTCTTTTTTTTTTTTTTTTAAAGATTTACTTATTTATCTGACAGACAGAGATCACAAGTAGGCAGAGAGGCACGCAGAGAGAGAGAAAGGGAAGCAGGCTCCCTGCTGAGGAGAGAACCCGATATGGGGCTCGATCCCAGGACCCTGGAATCATGACAGCTGAAGGCAGAGGCTTTAACCCACTGAGCCACCCAGGCGCCCGGGTAATAAGGATTTTTAAATTTAACAGTGAGTTTGATAAGATTAAGGGACAACAGGAAAGGGACAGGCTTCTCTTTCGTGTTTTTGTTTTTTTTTTTTCTTTTCTCTTGTATTTTAATGGTGTGTTCACTGGTTGGTAATCAGTAAAAACTGCTAGTATGTCATAACACGAGTGTGTTTCAGTCATATGAAACTGATTTTACATTCTAGAAAATGGTACATAATTTAATTTGTCCTTAAAGGTTTAAGAAAACTTTGGGGCACCTGGGTGGCTCAGTCGTTACGCATCTCCCTTCGGCTCAGGTCATGATTCTGGGGTCCTGGGAGGGAGCCCCGCATTGGGCTGTCTCCTCAGTGGGGAGCCTGCTTCTCCCTCTCCCACTCCCCCTGCCTGTGTTCCCTCTCTTGCCGTCTCTCTCTGTCAAATAAATAAAATATTTTTAAAAAGATTAAAGAAAAATTAGTCCTTAAGTTTACTTGTTTACCTGGTAGCCTGTGGTCATCTAGGGCTCATTTCATAGGTTTGTCTCTGGAAGTATTGATACACAGTGATAAGCATATCTCTTTTAGAAGGGTCATAAGACCTTCAGCAATCATGTTGAATTAGGTATAGATATATGAACAGACTATTTTGTTGTGGATAATTGGAAAAGATCTCCATTCGACAAGTGTTTGGCCACTTAGGTGGAGAGAAAGATTAAATCAGGGATTGATACTTTTATGATATGCAAATTATAGGATTATCTTGCAGAATATTGATTATAATTCACAAATACTCAAGGATAGTTTCTCAGATAACCACAAAAAAGGAGTATTAATAATGAAATATACTTTATTGAGAGTAAAGTCTAAAATACGAATGATTTATTTTATTTTATTTGAAAGAAAGCGAGAGCACAAGCAGGGGGGACAGCAGAGGGGGAGGGAGAAACATTCCCTGATGAGCGGGGAGCCCTATGGGGGGCTCAATCGCAGGACCTGAGATCACGACCCCAGCAGAAGGCAGATGCTGAACCATCCATCTGTGCCACCCAGGTGTCGCTAAAATAAGAATTTTTTTTTTTTTTTAAGATTTTATTTATTTATTTGACAGAGAGACAGCCAGAGAGGGAACACAAGCAGGGGGAGTGGGAGAAGGAGAAGCATGCTCCCTACTGAGCAGGGAGCCTGATGTGGGACTTGATCCCAGGATCCCAGGATCATGACCTGAGCTGAAGCAGACACTTAACTACTGAGTCACCCAGGCGCCCAATGATTGGCTTCCACTCAACATCTGGCTGTTAGTAGTTTTTTGTTGTTTTTTTTTTTTAAGATTTTTATTTATTTATTTGTCAGAGCACAAGAAGTTGGGGGGGCACGCAGAGCAGGCAGAGGGAGAAGCTGGCTCCCCACTGAGCAAGGAGCCAGATGCTCGGGACTCAGTCCCAGAACCCCAGGATCATTACCTGAGCTGAAGGCAGTGACAGTCATATTTAACTGACTGAGCCACCCAGGCATCCCTGTTAGTAGTTTTTTGTTTGTAGTTTGTTTTTAAATATTCTATTTATTTGGGGCACCTGAGTGGCTCAGTCAGTTAAGCATGGGACTTGACCTCTGCCCAGGTCTTGATCTCAGGGTCGTCAGTTCAAGCCCCGCATTGGGGTCCACACTGGGTGTGAAGCTACTTAAAATTAAAAAAAAATTTTTTTAAAGATTTTACTTTTAGAGAAGAGGGGGTGTAAGCTCATGTGTGTGGCGGGGGAGGGGCAAGCAGACTCCATGCTGAGGGCAGAGCCCTAAGTGGGGCTCTGTCTTACAACCCTGAGATCGTGATCTGAGCCAAAACCAAGAGTCAGACACTTAACTGAGCCACCCAAGTACCTAGAGATACTTTATTTTCCCTTCTAAATCCAAAGGCTAGTTTTAAAAATTGAATGTCACTTCGTCTTATTCACAGAAACATTAATGTTTAATTTCGTTTTCAATGTCCAAGAATGAAAACTTGGAATTGAACACTGAGTAAGCCACATGTTTAGGTAATATTTCATAAAAATTTTTGTTTGTTTGTTTTGTTCTTTTTTTTTTTTTAAACAAATGTCTTATGATAAAATATGATACAGCACCTAAATTTTCAGTGCCATATAGAGGCTATTAATACATGTTCTGAAATCGGGTAGTTTACATCAGTTCTGAGGTTTTTTGTTTTAAATTTATTCATTTCAGGATAAATGTGGGGCTCGAAATCATGGTGCCAAGATCAAGAGTCACATGCTTCTCCCAACAGAGCCAACCAGGCACCCCCTGAATTAACTTTTAATATAAAAGAGAACTGAGCTTTATACTTTATCTGTGCTACTGTAGTTTTCCTTCTACTCATTTTAGTGTTTCACTTTATACTGTTTTCAGTTTTGTTCCAAAATCTTTGAATGGTAATCCTACAATGCAAAATTTGGGGAGAAATGATTATTAGAAAATATATAAATGACAAACTTATGACTAAGTGTTGATCCAGTCACTAACTGCTAATTCATGTGAATGGAATGTTTCTTTCTTTCTTTCTTTCTTTTTTTCCCCTGTAAGCTCTACACTCAACGTGGGGCTTGAATTCACGACCCTGAGATTGAGAGTTGCAAGCTGTACTGACTACACCAGACAGGCACCCCATATTCTTTTTTTTTTTCCTTAAGATTTTATTTTAGGGGCGCCTGAGTGGCTCAGTGAGTTGAGCCTCTGTCTTTGGCTCGGGTCATGATGTCAGGGTCCTGGGATTGAGCCCCACATCGGGCTCTCTGCTCAGTAGGGAGCCTGCTTCCCCCTCTCCCTCTCTCTGCCTGCCTCTCTCCCTACTTGTGATCTCTCTCTCTTCTCTGTCAAATAAATAAAATCTTTAAAAAAAAAAAAAAAAGATTTTATTTCAGAGAGAGAGCACAGAGAGGAGCAAGAGAAGGGAGAGGGAGAGAAAATCTCAAGCAGGACTCTGCACCACGCAGTGGGGGTCAATCCCACAACCTGAGGTGAAGTCAGGAGTCGGATGCTCTGTTGACTGAGCCATCTAGATGCCCCTGCCACTGTATTTTTAATCATCAAGACATCAGTATTGTCTTAAAGCCTTGTGTCTGTATATGCTTCCCTGTGTATGAATGGCTTACATAGATAGGACACTGTATGGTGGTCCTAGAAAAAGAATGCCATCAACAAATCAACTAATTAGTACTTCCTTTCATTAGGAATATTTTATTCCAAGGCCCTGTGCTATTGGTAGTTAATTTGGGGGGATTCAGAAACTATGTGCGGATTTTCATCTGTGTGTGGAGGCCAAGAACCTTTAACTCCCACGTTGTTTATGGGTCACCTGTAATTTTGTTGTAGTTTCTAATTTATCACACTGTTAACAGTAGAAGACAGATGTGTCTATCATCCTATCTACTTAATGCTAGACTGCTTGCTATATGATGCCAGGATTCAGAACACCTAAAAAAGTAATAGGAGAAAAGAGTTTGTGTTACTTTCTGGGTTCTGGAAATTGGTACCAACAGAATCAAACAGCAGATCTGAGGTCAGAGCTCAGGTGGGTGAAGGAGTTGGGTTATGATATTTGAATCACGGATGTTACTCTGTCAAGTGTATACCATGCCAATCTTAGAATTTAAACTACTATTTTTTCCTGTGGTCTTTATTTTGTGTTCAGTGTGTATTTTGCTTCTGTTATTCTAGAACAGTGCTTCTTAACCTTTTTGGTCTGTAATTCTCTTGAAAACTGATAAAAGCTTTGAACTTTCATCTGTAGTTTTGCTTATAATTTTAAAAGGTTAACAGGATCCACTGATTAGAACCTCTGTCCTAGATTTCAGTACCTTTTCCTTTATTCTCATTGTAGTTAACCTCATTTTCAACTTATGCTGGTAATAAGATATTCTCTACTTCTATTTAAATTCATTTAGTTAGTCCTGGTTTCCTCTTTCTGCCATCTGTGATATCTGACTTTCCTTAAAAATAAGAAAAGATGAATGTGGTAAGGACTTAAACCATTTAGAAATTTTTGCCTGCCTTAGACTGCTTTTCCTCACCCCTCCTTTTTTAATTTTTAAAAAATCAGTATTTTTTGCAGAGAGTAATTTGTAATTTACAAGAACTACAAACATACTTTCTGGGATTTTTGTTTTTGCTTTATTTTGTTGTTGGTTTGTTTTATTTTTGAATAAAATTAGTCGGGGGGTACCTGGGTGGCTCAGTGGGTTAAGTCTCTGCCTTCGGCACAGGTCATGGTGTCAGGGTCCTGGGATCAAGCCCCGCATCGGGCTCTCTGTTCTACTTGTGAAGCCCCTCTCTCTGCCTGCCTCTCTGTCTACTTGTGATCTCTCTCTCTGTTAAATAAATAAAATCTTTAAAAATAAATAAATAAATAAGATTAGTCTGAACTTTATTTTTTAATTTATTTGACACACACAGAGAGAGAGAGAGATCACAAGTAGACAGAGAGGCAGGTAGAGAGAGGGGCGAAGCAGGCTCCCTGCTGAGCGGAGAGCCCAGTGGGAGCTCTGTTCCAGGACCCTGAGGTCATGATCTGAGCCAAAGGCAGAGGCCTAACACAGAGGCCTAAAGCACTGAGCCACCCAGGCGCCCCCTCATCTGAACTTTTAAACAACTGATTATGAACCTCGTACTTCTAAAGATTTTCTGGGATATTGTAGACTAGGTGCTTCAGTTAATTCATTAATGTTCTCTGTTCTGTTCTTACAAAGCAAAATATTGTTCTTTTTATAAGGTTGTTAACTAATAATTATAGAGCAGCATTTTTTGAGGTTGTTTTCAGATTCAAGCAAGATGCTTTGGAAAAGGGAGTGTTCCATGTGTAAATATTGCATTTATGGCAATCTTTTGGGATTCAGAATGCTGAATTGGCATATTAAAGGTTCTGAGAAATTCTGCGGTAAAAATATGTGCTTAATTCACTGTTTCCTGAACTTTTAAGTAAGCTCTTTGACCATTGTAGGTCTTAAACTCATGACCCTGTGATCAGGAGTTGCATACTCTAGCAGCTGAGCCAGCCAGGTGACCCTGTTCCCTCAGCTTTTTAAACCTTGGGCCCTTTTTTATTTGTTTTCCAACATTAATGTCCTGTGAAGCTAGTCATTGTATCAGGAGATACAATTTTAAGAACAGTAGTGTTGCACTGCAGTTTTTATGTATTTTATTTATTTTTTATTTTTATTATTTATTTTAAAGATTTTATTTATTCATTAGAGAGAGAGAGGCAGAGAAAGCACAAACAGGGGGAGGGAAAAGCAGGCTCCCCCCTGAGTTGGGAGCCTGACATGGGCCTGGATCCCAGGACCTGGAGATCATGACCTGAGCCAAAGGCAAACACTTAACGACTGAGCCACCCAAGTGCCCCATACACTGCAGTTTTTAGATGATTGCTTTTTTTGCATTCAGTGGAATTGTATGAAAACATCAAGTAAAAACTTTCTCATGTTTCTTGAGCTTTTTAAGCGTACGTTAAACATTAGGTACCTAATTTATCATTCTGAGTCCTTAAGTTTGGTTTAATCAAATTACAGTTTTAAGTCACTATGGTTAATCTTGTCTCATTGTCCTGTATAGTAGTGGACTAAATTTAAAAACTTCTTGTGCTTTAAAACACAAAAGTTAGGATGCCTGGGTAGCTCAGTCAGTTTAAGCATTTGCCTCAGGTCATGATCTCCAGGTCCCAGGATTTAGCCCCCATGCCCAGCTCCCAGCTCAACAGGGAATCTGTTTCTCCCTCTTCCTCTGCCCCTCCCTCTCTGCTCATGCTCTGTTTCTCACTTTCTCTCTCACAGAAATAAATAAAACCTTTAAAAAAAAAAACAACTCACAAAAGCTGCTTTGGTCTGTTTCCTAGTATTTAAATCTTTAATGCAAAGTAAGTGTATGAAAATTTTGTCCAATGGAAAGTTTTAGGGTGGATCACTTTCAGTAACACTGTCTTCAATATGTGATTCTCATCTATTGGAGATAAAACAGTAAATTCAAGAGAAGTATAATAGGACAGTTTATTTTCTCCTCTTTTTCCTAAAAATACTTCTTGAGAGTACTTTAGCCTCTTGGTCTAGGTAAGGTTGGTTGTGTTCATTATGTAGTTTAATTTTATAGAATAATGTTTTCTTTAATATCTATTATGATATGAAAATTTAGTATAAAGTCACTGGGATCTCGGGAGGCACTTGAATCAATTACATTTATTTATTTTTAAGATTTTATTTATTTGACAGAGACAACAAGAGAAGGAACACAAGCAGGGGGAGTGGGGGAGGGAGAAGCAGGCTTCCCGCTGAGTGGGGAACCTGATGCTGGGCTTGATCCCAAAACCCTGGGATCATGACCTGAGCCACCCAGGTGCCCTGAATCAATTAAATTTAACAAGCATTACTGGAATTTTGCTTTAGGTTTTTACTGGACAATGGCAGAACATAATTCATAACTTAGCACTTACGGAAAACTCCTAGAAAGGATCCGAATAATGCTTTTTTTTTCTTTACCTTTCTAATCTCATTTTAGCTGCATTGGGTGTTCAACAGCCATCACTCCTTGGAGCATCTCCTACCATTTATACACAGCAAACTGCATTAGCAGCAGCGGGACTTACCACACAAACCCCAGCAAACTATCAGTTAACTCAGACCGCAGCCTTGCAGCAACAAGCCGCAGCCGCAGCAGCTGCATTGCAACAGGTGAGTCTTCCCTGGGTTTCAGTGTGTGGCATAGTAAACCGTCATCTCTGAGTAGCCAGATAATTTTAAAGAATTAATAATTGTGGGGTTTTGTTCTGTTGGGTTTTTTGTTTGTTGGTTTTTTTAGATTTATTTATTTGAGAGAGTGAGTGTGTGCATGCACATGCACACAAATGCACATGGTAGAGGGGCAGAGGGAGAGGGAGAATCCCAAACAAACTCTGTGCTGAGCATGGAACCTAAGGTGGGGCTGGATCCTAGGTCCCTGAGATCATGACCTGAGCTGAAACCAAGAAACTTAACTAACTTTGCCACCCAGGCACCCCGATAATTGTGCGTTTTTATTATGCTTATTGTTTTTTCATGTAGTAAAAATTATATGTGCCTAAGACATACAGAATAGTACAGTTGCACAGTCAAAATTCATAAAACTGGCAGTTCTTATACCTCAGTTATTTGAATAAAATTCAGTTCTTATTTGAATAAAATTCAGTTCTTAATTCCTGAGTATAAGGAATCATCAGTTTGGTTTATTTTGGTGAACTTTAGTTCCACAAAATTTCTTTATAGTATGATTTTGTTTATGTATTTGTATGTATGTATATCGCTTCTCGAGAATGAATAAAACTGACTTCATATTTTTCTTTGAAAAATCTTTTTTCCAGCAATATTCACAACCTCAGCAGGCCTTGTATAGTGTGCAACAACAGGTTAGTTTATATTTTCCATGTTAAAAACTGATATAAAAAAGTAATTTGTCTCAGATTCAGTTTATTTAGATTTTATTTCCTGTCCGCTACATTAATGTGTGATTTGAATTCTTTGAGGGTGGGCTAAATGAGGAATTTAGGAATGTCTCCGAGGGAGAGGACGATAGAAGAGAAGTCCTGAAAATCCAAATCCTCAATTAATAGCCAGTCTTTGTCACGTTTCTTCCTTTCCTTTCTCCCTCGTTTATTTCTTGCTTTCTTTCTTTCAGAGATCGATTCATTTATGTATTTGAGAGAGAGCATGAGGAAGAGGGGAGGATCATAGTGAGAGGGAGAGGCAGACTCCCCGCTTAGCAGGGAGCCTGACACTGGGCTGGATCCCAGGACCCCAGGATCCCAGGATCAGGACCAGAGCTGAAGGCAGATGCTTAATTAACTGAGCCACCCAGGTGCCCTGTCACATGTTTCTTGGAAAGAATCAATATATTACTGAATCTTTGAACCAGGTCTTCTGTGTGGAACATCTACTCCTACTGTGCTGTACTAGACCACATAAGAAAATGAAAAGATCCTTTTTCCCATTTGAAGCCTTAATCCTAGATAGACCATTGGCTTTAAGCCTTTATTTTTTATTTTCATTTATTTTTTTGTAGAGCAAGAGCGTACTGGGGGGAGAGAGGCAGAAGCAGAGAGAGAAAGATAATCTTAAGCAGGCTCCACGTCCAGCATGGAGCCCCATGTAGGGCTCAGTCTCACAACCTTGAAATCATGACCTGAGCCAAAATCAAGAGTTAGATGCTTAGGGGCACCTGGGTGGCTTAGTTGTTAAGCAGCTGCCTTCAGCTCAGGTCGTGAGTCCAGCGTCCTGGGATTGAGCCCCACATCGGGCTCCCTGCTCGGTGGGAAGCCTACTTCTCTTCTCCCTCTCCTACTCCCTCTGCTTGTGTTCCCTCTCTCGCTGTGTTTCTCTCTCTCAAGTCAATAAATAAAATCTTAAAAAAAAAAAAAAAAAGGTGCTTAACTGACTGAGCCACCTAGGCCACCCCTACTTTATTTTTTTTAATCTTTTAAGTTTTTTAAATGGAAGTTTTATGCTCAGCATGGGGCATAAACTCACGACTCTTGAGATCAAGAGTTGCATGTTCTACCAACTGACCCAGCCAGGCACCCCATGAACCTCTATTTTTTATCTTTATTATTTTTAAGATTTTATCTATTTATTTGAGCAGGGTGGGGAGGGAGAGGGAGAAATAGATTCCCCACTGAACGTGGGGCTGGATCCTGGGACCTGGAGATCATGACCTGAGCCGAAGACAAGATGCTCCACTGACTGAGCCACCCAGGTGCCCATTGTTTTGTTTATCTTAAGATTCTGCTTATGAGTGGGCTCTTACAGTATTTCTTCCTCAGGCTGACATATTTCTCTTTGCATAATACCCTGCAGGTCCATCTGTGTTGTCTCAAATGTCACAGGCTCATCTTTTTATGGCTGTATAATACTCTGTTGCATGTGTGCATGTGTATACCCTCCAGGTTTTCCTTATCCATTTATCTATTGATGGACAGGTTGCTTCCACATCTTGGCTATTGTAAATAATGTGGTCAACATAGGGATACATACATCATTTAAATTAGCGTTTTTTCTCTTTGGGTAAATATCCAATGGTAGAATTACTGGGTTATATGATATTTCTGCTTTTGATTTTATGAGGAACGTCTACAATGTTTTCCACAGTGGCTGTACCAATTTACATTCCACCAAAAGTACATGAAGGTTTTTTCTCAACATCTTGCCAAACACTTGTTTCTTGTGTTTTTGGCTTTAGCTATTCTGACGGGTGTCAGCTATTCTGACAGTTCATTGTGGTTTTGATTTGCATTTCCCTGGTGATGCATGATGTTGCGCACCTTTTCATGTTTCTCTTCTCAATCTGTATGTCTACTTTTGAACAGTGTCTGTCCATTTCCTCTACCCATTTTTTAATTGGGTTATTTGTTTCTTGGTGTAAGATTTTGTGTGTTTTTTATATATTTTGTGTATTAACCTGTTATCAGATATATCATTTAGAGAGCCAGTATTTTTTTTTCCCAGTGATATTTCTGTAGCATGGTGACCAACAAGTCAATAATAGAAATTTCCCATCTAAGTACTTAAGGGTTTTTTTGTGTGTGTGTGTTTTTGTTGTTTTTTTGGGGGGGGGCGGTGTTACTCTTCTGAAATAAGGTAAAAGATCAATTTCTTTTGGATGTGTTAGGTTTCTTTGTTTGTTTTAAGGATTTTATGTTTAGGGGCGCCTGAGTGGCTCAGTGTCTGCCTTTGGGTCAGGTCATCCCAAGGTCCTGGGATTGAGCCCCTCATCGGGCTTTCTGCAGCGGGGAGCCTGCTTCTCCCTCTCCCTCTGCCTGTGCTCTCTCCCTACTTTTGCTTGCTCTCTCTCTCTCTGTCAGATGAATAAGTAAAATCTTGAAAAAAAGAAAAGATTTTATGTTTAGTAATCTCTACACGTAACTTGGGCTCAAACACTGAGATCAGTAGTCACATGCTCTACTGACTGAGCCAGCCAGGTGCCCCATTGAATGCGTTAGTGATACATCAGGTCTGCAGTTAGAAATAGTTGTAGGAAATCTTACACCTGATGACTTCTGTTATTTTTCACCTTATTTCATAATTAGAAATAAAGTACCCATTTAATAGGAATTTTTCTTTAGAACGTCTGTGAAACAATTTTGATTGATTCTTTTCTTTTTTCTTCCCTATTTTTGCTTGTTTTTTCTATTTTCAGTTACAGCAACCTCAGCAGACCCTTTTAACACAGGTTAGTTTGCCATTAATCTGTTTCTTTTGGATATCTGAGTGAAGAATAGTCCAAAGTTTTATTCCTATTCTAGTATTTCTTTCAGGGTTTGAAGATGAATATTGGTTGCTTTACATATTAGTTTAACAGTATATTAAATAAAAATGGAATGCATGTTGTTGTTTTGTCTTTAATGGTATTTGATTGTAGATCTAGCTGTGATCTAGTTTGAATAAATACGAGGTCTTGTTTAAAACTTAATTTTTTTTTTTTTAAGATTTTATTTATTTGACAGGGAGAGAGGTAACACAAGCGGGGGGTGGGGGCAGAGGGATAAAGAGAAGGAGGCTCTTTGCAGAGCAGGAATCCCAATGCAGGGCTTGATCCCAGGACCCTAGGATCATGACCTGAGCTGAAGGCAGATGCTTAACCGCCTGAGCCCCCCAGGCGCCCCTAAACTTAATTCTTACTTTAAACTTAATTCCTTTTTTTTTTTTTTTTAAGATTTTATTTATTTATTTGAGAGAGAGAGAGCATGAGAGGGAAGAAGGTCAGAGGGAGAAGCAGACTGCTGGGAGCCTGATGTGGGACTTGATTCTGGGATTCTGGGATTATGACCTCAGCTGAATGCAGTGGCTTAACCAACTGAACCACCCAGGCGCCCTAAACTTAATTCCCTTTTTTTTTTTTTTTTTTTTATTTTTTTTTATTAAAAAAAAAAAATTTATTTATTTATTTTTTTTTTTGACAGATCACAAGTAGGCAGAGAGAGAGAGAGAGGGAAGCAGGCTCCCTGCAGAGAGCCCAATGTGGGACTCGATCCCAGGACCCTGGGATCATGACCTGAGCTGAAGGCAGCGGCTTAACCCACTGAGCCACCCAGGAGCCCCTAAACTTAATTCTTAATACATATTCATTATAGCTAATATTTTTAGAAAAATTTTTTTATTACATCGTTTTAAGCTTGACCTTAATAGGTGAGAGTGTTGTATTACATTATCAATTTAATTTTTTAGCAGCATTGAAGTGGTTTTGAACTTCAAAAAATACATATTTGTTTGAGAGAGTGTGCACAGTAAAGAGCAGAGGGAGAAGGACAAGGAGACTCTACACTGAGTGCAGAGCCCAATATGGGCATTAATCCTATGATCCTGAGACCATGACTTGAGCCAAAATCAAGTTAGAGACTTAACCAGCCAGCCACAGAGGCTTCCCCGTTTTTAAACTTACTTTTTAAAAAAAAAAAAGATTTATTTATTTACGACAGAGAGCAAGAGAGGGAGCACAAGTACAGGGGAGCTGGAGAGGGAGAAGCAGGTTCTCTGCTGAGCAGGGGGCCTGATGTGGGACTCCATCCCAGGATGCTGGGATCATGACCTGAGTCAAAGGCAGATTCCTAATGACTGAAGCACCCAGGTGCCCCGTTTTTAAACTTATGACACTTCACATTTTTAAACTTACAATAGTGCTCCTTTAGGTTTGTGGATGACTTACAGTCTTTGTTGCATTTTTTATTTTCTTTTTAAAAATTGTCTTAAAGTCTAAGAAACCAGGGCACATGGGTGACTCAGTTAGGTGTCTGACTTCACTCAGGTGATGATCTCTGGGTCCTGAGATTGAGCTCTGTGTAAGATTCCCAGCTGAGCAGGGAGTCTGTTTGTCCCTCTCCCTCTGCGCAAGCCCCCCCCACCCCCCACCCCCCACCCCCGATCATGCTCTGTCTCTCAAATAAATGAATAAAATCATTAAAAATAAAGTGTAAGAAACCATCTCTGGTTTCTGATCTGTACAAAAATCACAAAATCATAAGCTGTGGGCTGGATTTGGACCAGGGGCCATGGTTTACTGACTTAAAGTGAAATACTATGAAACTGATAAAAAGGAAGCAGAACCTGTAAAACCTGTAACAGTGACTGGTGACAGTGATTGTCCATGGATAGGGAATTGGGTAGCTGAGGAGCAGGAGTAGAGAAGAAGCTTTGTAGTTTATAACCTTTCATACCATTTTTCCCCCCTTTCATACCATTTTAGTCTTGAATATGTTATCTTTGTAAAAAAAAAAAAAAATTCACTTGAGAAGTCAGCCTCACTTTGTTTTTATTAAGGAATCAAAATTAACTGACACTGATCTTGTATTTTCAGTCTCCAATAGGATTTCCAAACTGAGTAGAAAAGCTATAAAAAAGTCTAGTCTTTTCTTGGAATAGCATTTCCTAGTTTGCACCCATAAATCATTATTGTCTTAGGATGTTAAAGAAATTTCCTGGGAAATAATTTTGTGATCATAGTCTGAGAAATGTTGAATTCTTGTTTTGCCTTGAAGAGTCAGATGATTGTTTCTTTGTTTCTGATGATTTTATTTCTATTTATATGTAGACATTTTAACAGCAATATGCTGTTCATGTTTGATTATGCCACAATAGACAAATGAAAGTGTTAACATTTTTCTTGTTTGTTCAGTTTTATGGAAAGATGATTGGTATGTAACGTTGTATTAACAGAAGGTATACAACATAGTTTGATTTATGTATATATTGTGAAATGGTGACCATAATAAGATTTTTTTTAACATGAATCACCTCACATCGTTAAAATTTTTTTGTTGAGAACTTTTAAGAGCTACTGTGTCAGCAACTTCCAAATACACAATACTGTATTATGGTCATCATCTGTACATTACATCCGTGGAACTTAATATTTAGTTTATAACTAGAAGTTTGTACTTTTTGACCAACTTCACCCATTTCTTCCTCCATACCCTTGGCAATCACCAAGGTTCTATTCTATTTCTATGAATTTTTTGTTTTTTTTTTTAGATTTCACATGTAAATGAGATTATACATATTTGTCTTTTTTTTTATCTATTTCACTTATATAGGACCTTGCTGAGTATTATGCCACTATTTGAATTTCTAAGAGGGGACTAAAATTTGTAGGTTTTTGTTTTTGTTTTTAAGTAATCTCTACTCCCAATGTGGGGTTTGAACCCACAACCCCTAGATCAAGAGTCCCACGCTCCACCAACTGAGCCAGCCAGGCATCCACCCCTAACATACACAGTATTTTTTTAAGGGGGGCGGTGCACAGGAAGAGGGAGAGAGAATCTTAAGCAGGCTCCATGCCCAGCACATGAGTCTGATGTGGGCCTCGATCTCACAACCTGAGAAATCATGAGTCGGATGCTTAAGTGACTGAGCCACGTAGGCGCCTCAATATGCATTATTTATCTTAGAGAGTGCGTGCTCGCACATGTGCGCTCGCTCAAGTGTGAGTAGGGGTAGAGGGAGAATAAGTAAGAGAATCCCAAAGGGACTCCCTGCTGAGTGCAGGGCTCCATCTCGACCCTGAAATCATGACCTGAGCTAAAATCAAGAGCTGGGACACTCAACCTACTAAGCCACCCAGGCGCTCCTGCAGTATTCTTAAAACTCATATTAGTATGGTATTTTCTTTGCCTGGAACAACCTGCGACAATATTAATTTGATGGAACTTAATGTTGTTGAGGTAGATAATGAAAGTTTTTTTCAGACTTGATTCTCACCTTCAACGTGTACATGAGTATTTCCTAATTTCAAATAAGTTAATTTTAGCATTTTGCATTAGTTTTGAGTGGTCATTTTTAATTTCTAGAGTATTTCAAATCATTAGCTTAATTCGATCTTGATTTTGTTTTATAGCCAGCTGTTGCATTGCCTACAAGCCTTAGCCTGTCTACTCCTCAGCCTGCAGCCCAGATAACTGTATCGTATCCCACACCGAGGTCCAGTCAGCAACAAACCCAGCCTCAGAAACAACGTGTTTTTACAGGAGTAGTTACGAAACTACATGATACATTTGGATTTGTGGATGAAGATGTATTCTTTCAGCTTAGGTAACTTAATTAGGTGTTGGCAAATGCCTTCTTGTGTTTAGCATGAAATATATTGATAAGACCAAATTGTGGCATAGCATTATAGTTTAATTATAATTTTTTTCTTTTAATCATCTAGCTTGTATTATATTTATATCTGGCCTTTATTCATGGAGAAAATGAGTGAAGATATCTTCTGGTTACTGAATAAAATAATTATGATGAATTCTTTATACATATTTTATAGGAGTGAGTTAATATTTTTAACTCACCATGGGCAGACTTACAGTGAGAGCAGAGATTGAACTAGTCATATGCCTTTTAAAATTTAATATGTTTGACTTATCTAATGACACTATGTACTAAAAAAGCATTTTTAATTGAAAAATTAATGGGTAGGATTGAATGAATAATGACTAACATTCAGAATAGTATTTTGTTAGTGTGATGTGGTTGCATGTGGATATTTCTACTGTATTCCTAGTGAACTGCTTTAGAAGTACTTTATTTGGGAAATTAAATTTAATTATCATATGATATTTTTCTGAAAATTGGTCTCCTGTGTTCCATCTTCATTTCTCTTATCACTCCACAGCACAAGGAAAATCTTACTCTTGGATTGTAAAAGTTAGAACGTACTATAGTGGAGAGACACAATATTGGCAGAATATGAGGTGCAAAGTTATTTCTAACATTTCAAACCCTGTGTTTTTCAGGGTAAAACATCTGTTCTAAAATAAAATAAGTCGAGGTATATTTACTTCTTAAGAGAGCTTTTTTCTTTTAGACTTCCATTTCAGATAGTTTACGTTTGATAAAATACTACATATACAAAATTTTTTTTGGAGGAATCTTTTAATTGTGTGTATATTTAACTTAATTTTTTTTTCCAGTGCTGTCAAAGGGAAAACCCCCCAAGTGGGTGACAGAGTATTGGTTGAAGCTACATATAATCCCAATATGCCTTTTAAATGGAATGCTCAAAGAATTCAGACGCTACCGAATCAGGTATATAAAATACTGGGTTAGGTGTTGAAGAAACTTGGGTGATTCATCTTCTAATTTTCTAAGTTTTTTCTTCCTCTTCAAATTTTTATTTTATTTTTTTATTTTTGTTAAGAATCAATCCCAAACTCAGCCTTTACTGAAGACTCCTCCTGCTGTACTTCAGCCAATTGCACCACAGACGACATTTGGTGTTCAGGCGCAGCCCCAACCCCAATCCCTGCTGCAAGCCCAGATCTCAGCAGCTTCTATTACACCATTATTGCAGACTCAGCCACAGCCTTTATTACAGCAGCCACAGCAGAAAGGTATTACTTGTAATGTGTCTTTTCAGTTTCAGGCTAAAACATAACTTTTACAACTGTGTAGTTAAAATTATGAGAATATGCTTTTAATTATTAAAAAAAGGCAGGATTTCCAGAATACTTGGAAGTAAGTATCTTATGCAGACCACTTCTACTTCTGTAGCTGTTTGGAAGTATTTTTATTTTATTGCTCTTGTATTTTTTTAAATTTTAACTTTAATTTTTTTAAAGATTTTATTAATTTGAGACAGAGACTGAGAGAGAAAGCACAAGCAGCAGGAGAGGCAGAAAGAGAGGGAGAAGCAGACTCCCTGCTGAGCTGGGAGCCCGACCTGAGGCTTAATCCCAGGACTCTGGGATCATGACCTGAACTAAAAGCTTAACGTCTGAGCCGCCCAGGCTCCCCTTATTGCTCTTACAGAAAGAGGTGCTCTTTGTGAACTTAAATATCAGAACTGTTAATCCCCAATCCCTTTATTGGTATCTTATCTGTAATGGAAGAAAATTTCATATAATCATAACATTTTATTTACTATATTTTTAAAGATTTATTTAATTGGGGGGAGGGGCAGACAGGGAGAGAAGAGAATCTATAAGCAGAGTCTCCGCTAACCAGGGAGCCCAACATGGGGCTCAGTCCCAGGATTGTAACATCATGACCTGAGCCAAAATCCAGAGTTGCCTACTTAACCAACTGGGCCAACCAGATGCCCCTAAACATAATACTTTATGTATATGTTGTTTGGTGGTAGTACTTTATTTTTTTAAGAAGATTTTATTTATTTGACAGACACAGGTGAGAGAGGGAATATAAGCAGGGAGAGTAGGAGAGGGAGAAGCAGGTTTCCCGCTGAGCAGGGAGCCCAATGCAGGGCTTGATACCAGGACCCTGGGATCTTGACCAGAGCTGAAGGCAGATGCTTAACTAAGACTGAGACACCCAGGCGCCCCATGGTGGTAGTACTTTAAATTACTTGTTGAATTACAGCGCATGAAATAAGTGAGCTGTATTTTACATTTTCCTTTGTAAATTAATTATTTGAAATTCTGGACACTGTTTTAATTGAAATGGTAACAAGATAACCTTGGCTTAGGAGAAGCGGTTTTTTTTTTTTCAAGATTTTATTTATTTATAAATAGAGTGAACATGAGGGGAGGGAGCAGGGGGAGCGGGAGAAGCAGACTGCCTAGCAGAGAGCCAGATGTGGGGCTCGAACCCAGGACCCTAGGATCACGACCTTAACCGAAGGGAGATGGTCAACTGACTGAGCCACCAGGCGACCCAACAAAAAAGCCTACTTAATTCATTTTTTTGTTGTTTTTGGTAGGCTTTTTTTTTTTTTTTTAACGATTGACTTATTTTAGAGAAAGAGCACAGGAGCAGGGGGAAGAGCAGAGGGGGAGGGAGAGGAGAGAAATTCAAGCAGATTCTGACAAGTGTGTAGCCCAAAGCAGGGCTCCATCCCATGACCTTGAAGTCGTGATGTTAGCCAAAATCAAGAGTCAGATGCTTACAGCTGAGCCATGCAGGTGCCCCTAATTAATATTTTTTAAAAGTGTCATTTATGGGGGCACCTGGGTGGCTCAGCAGGTTAAAGCCTCTGCCTTCAGCTCAGGTCATGATCTCAGGGTCCTGGGATCGAGCCCCACATCGGGCTCCCTGCTCAGCAGGGAGCCTGCTTCCCTCCTCTCTCTCTGCCTGCCTCTCTGTCTACTTGTGATCTTTCTCTCTGTCAAATAAATAAATTAAAAAAAAAAGTGTTAAAAAAGTGTCATTTATGACATTTTCTCTTTTATTATATCACATATAAAATAATGATGAAAGAGATTACAGTGTAATGAGTTACTAAATGAACACATATGTAATTTTTTGGGTAAGAAATTAGAAATTTGCTGTTTAGTCTTTTTTAATGGTTTTACTCTATGCATCCTCATACTACAGGTGAGTTTTTTTTATTAACACATAATGTATTACTTGTTTCAAGGGTACAGATCCCTCATCCCTCTTACCTCCCTCTCCTCCACCTAATACAGTTTAGATTTGTCTCTTTGAATGTTACAGTGTTTGATTCCATTTATATAATCTGTGTATGACTTTTTTTTTAAATTGTTGTTTATTTATTGGAGAGTGAATGAGTGAGAGAGCATGTGTGCTTAAGTAGGAGTGAGGGGCTGAGGGAGAAGCAGATTTCTCCTCTGAGCAGGGAGCCCAATGTGGGGCTCAATCCCAGAACCGTGGGATCATGACCTGAGCTGAGCTGAAGGCAGATGCTTAACTGATTGAGCCACCTAGCTATCCTCCTGTTTTGTTTTGTTTTGTTTTTTTAAAGATTTTATTTATTCATGATAGAAATAGGGAGAGAGAGGTAACACAAGCAGGGGAAGCAACAGGCGGAGGGAGAAGCAGGCCTCCTGCTGAGCGGGAGCCTGCTATGGGGGGCGGGGGGCTCAATCCCAGGATGCCCAACTGGAGGCAGACACTTTAATGACTGAGCCACCCAGGTGCCCCTGCTTGTTTGTTTTTAAAGATTTTACTTAGGGGTGCCTAGGTGTTCAGCTGATTAAGCATCTACCTTTGGCTCAGGTCATAATCCCAGGGACTTGGGATCAAGCCCCATATCAGGCTCTCTACTCAGCTTCTCCTGCTCCTGCCTGCTGCTCCCCTGCTTGTGCTCTCTTTTTCTCTCTGTCAAATAAAGTCTTTAAAAAAAGAAAATTTCCATTGGCAACTAAGGATTTCTTTCTTTCTTTTAAAGATTTTATTTATTTATTTGACAGAGATCACAAGTAGGCAGAGAGGCAGGCGGCGGCGGTGGGGGGCGGTGGGGAGCGGTGGGGAGGGAAACAGGCTCCCTGCTGAGCAGAGAGCCTGATGTCGAGCTCCATCCCAGAACCCTGAGATCATGAACTGAGCTGAAGGCAGAGACTTAACACACTGAGCCACCTAGGCGCCCCAGCAACTAGGATTTCTTAACATAAGAAATGTTCATAAGTTAGCTGTTTCTTTCTTCCTTAGTTTTTATCATGAAAATTTTCAACTATACAACAATTTTGAAAGAACTGTAAAGTGATCACTTACATACTTACAATCCTGTAATATTGTTAACATTTTACTTTGTGTTTTGTCTGTTTACATGTGTTCAAATACACCCGTTTTTCCTTATTCATTTGAAGCATTTAGACTGATATTTCATGTCTATATGCTGAAGCATGTCCTTTCTATTTTTTTTTTTTTTTTGTTTTTATTTATTTGCCAGGGAAAGTGTGTGCAAAAGCGGGGGAGCAGCAGGTAGAGGGAGAGGGAGCCTGATGTGGGACTTGATCCCAGAGCCCTGGGATCACAGCCTGAGCAGAAGGCAGATGCCCAACCGACTAAGTCACCCAGGCGTCCCAAGCATGTCCTTTCTAAAAGAGAACATCTTTCTATTTTTTTTTTTTTTTCAAAGATTTTATTTATTTGACAGAGAGAGAGGGACAGCAAGAGAGGGAACACAAGCAGGGGAGTGGGAGTAGGAGAGGGAGAAGCAGGCTCCCTGCTGAACAGGGAGACCCATGCGGGGCTCAATCCTAGGACCCTGGAATCATGACCCGAGCCAAAGGCAGAGGGTTTATGCTCAACTGACCGAGCCACCCAGGCACCCTGAGACCATTTTTCTATATAATTGAAATCTATTATTCCATCTAAGAAAAAGGATTCAACTATTTTAGTATATTCAAATCTCTCCATTTGTCTCCCAGATGTCTTTGAAGGTTGTTTTTTGTTTCCTAAACAAAAAGCCAGTCAGCTTTTATCCATTGTGTTTGGTTATGTTACCTTAGTTTTTTTTATTCTGGAATAGTTTCCTATTTTTTCTTTTTTTCAAATATTTATGTAAAAGAGTGTGGGGGTGGAAGGGAAGGTAGAGGGCTGAAAGAGAGGGAGAGAAAATCCCAAGGCAGAGGTCCCTGGGATTATGACTTGAGCTGAAATTAAGAGTTGGACACTCAACTGACTGAACAACCCAGGTGCCCCAGTTTCCCACCTTTTCTTTCTTCCTTTACGACATTGACTTTTTGAAGAAATTGAGCTAGTTATCTTGTGGATTCTTTTGGAATATGGTATTATGGATGTCCCTTTACTCCTCGTGATGTTTTTACCTTGTTCTTCTATCTGCCATATAAACTATGAACCTAATAGAATAAGTCTAAAGGCTTTAGTAAGGGGCATCTGGGTGGCTGTCAGTTAAGTGTCAGTTAAGCTATCTCCATTCAGTTCATGATGTTAGGGTTGTGAAGTTGAGTCTCTGTGTCAGGCTCCTTGCTGGGTGTGGAGCCTGCTTAAGATTCTCTTTCTTCCTCACCTTCTTCCCCCACCACCCCCTGACTCACTTGGCACACTCTCTCTTAAAAAAGAAAATGAAAGGCTTTGGCCAGGACACATTATAGGTGAGGTTTTGTAATTTGTATTATATTATATTAGGAGGCACATTCTTCTTTTAATTGATGCTAAATTTGATTACTAGGTCAGAGTGGAGAGCTGTCACTAAGGAGTTCTTTTTCTCTGTGGAAACTTTGGATAATAGTTTGGCACACTGTGAACAACTTGTACAGCAGTCTTTAGTTTACTCTCTGTGGATCGGGGATTTCAAACTATAGCCCTTTGATTTGGTCCATGGCCTGGTTTATATGGTACCTGAACTATAAATCACATTTGCATTTTTTTAAAAGATTTTTTATTTACTTATTTGACAGAGAGAGAAATCACAAGTAGGCAGAAGTAGGCAGAGAGGCAGGCAGAGAGAGGGGGAGAAGCAGGCTCCCTCCTGAGCAGAGAGCCTGATGTGGGGCTCGATCCCAGAACCCTGGGATCATGACCTGAGCCGAAGGCAGAGCCTTAACCCACAGAGCCACCCAGGCACCCCCTGACCTTTCCATTTTAAATGATTGTAAAAAATACATACAAATATACAAGTAGTGTCTACTATTTCTTGGCCACAAAGCTTAAAATATTAGCCAACTTTTTCTAGTTGTAAAAACTTAGCTAGATAATGCTTTTATTTAAGTTAAATTTTTTATTTCTGTGTCTTTTAAAGCTGGTTTATTGCAGCCTCCTGTTCGTATAGTTTCACAGCCACAACCCGCACGAAGATTAGATCCACCATCCAGATTTTCAGGAAGGAATGACAGAGGGGATCAAGTGCCTAACAGAAAAGATGACCGAAGGTATGTTTTTTTTTAAGTGTACTTTTGATGGTGCACACTGTGAATGCACATAATGCCAGTAACTATACATTTAAAAATGATTAAATGGTAAGTTTACATATTTTACAACAATTTTTAAGAAGTTTAAAAATATTAGAGAATCTTCTATTACCTGTTTTATAAAAAGAACTGTTCAGTAATGCCAGAAATACTAGTAATTTTAGAAAATTTTGTTTTAAGTCGTGAAAGGGAGAGAGAAAGACGTAGATCCAGAGAAAGATCTCCTCAGAGGAAACGTTCCCGGGAGAGATCTCCTCGAAGAGAGAGAGAACGATCACCTCGGAGAGTTCGACGTGTTGTTCCACGTTACACAGTTCAGTTTTCAAAATTTTCGTTAGATTGGTAAGTTTTTTCCCCCATTGTTTTATTAAATAACCAATTTTGTAATTTGTCTAATTTAGTAGACTGTGTTATAGAGATACTTTTCTTACAACTTTCATCCCTAGCATTTAATTTATATAGGGTAGAAATGTAATTTGAAGTAGGAGTGTATTTTCGTATATTCATAAAATCATTAAAGATAGCTATTGAAAAAGATAGCCCCTTGTGATCAACTTGTGTTTTTTTTTTTAATTTGTTCCTTTAAGTTACAATCATTTAAGGTCCAGATTTATTGATAACTTTATTAAGTCCATGAGTAGTTCATTGTGTGTGATAGAGTAATAACACAGCAGTGGACCTATTATTTCAAGTTAGTTGTGACAGTGTGACATAATAGCAACATAGATCTTCATATACACTCACAGATGTGTAACATATATGCATAAAGATGTATATATAAATTCATTTTCAGCCTTTGGAGTCAGAGGTAATGGGTAAGTTACCAAGAATTTCTTAGTTTGAACTGTAAAATGGAAGTTTTATCAACTAGCAGAATTACTAAGGTTAAATTTAGTGTGTTTATATCTAAAGCAATCCAATCTGTGGCAGTTGTAGATACTCCGTAATTAATGGTGGTGGTAGGATGACGGCCAGGTAATAACTACAATGTTGCGGTTCATAAAAAGGCAAATTGGTAAAATGACTAATTTAGTCTAAGGAAGAGGAGGAATTATCTGAAGGCCCTGGCACTGGCAATTGAATAAAAGATAAAATTAACAAGTGGAGCAAACAAATTAACAGTAAAATAAAAATGAAACATTAAGGGGCGCCTGGGTGGCTCAGTGGGTTAAAGCCTCTGCCTTCAGCTCACGACATGGTCCTAGGGTCCTGGGATCAAGCTCCGCATTGGGCTGTCTGCTCAGTGGGGAGCCTGCTTCCTCCTCCCTCTCTGCCTGCTTCTCTGTGATCTCTGTCTGTCAAATAAATAAATAAAATCTTTAAAAAAAAAAAAAAGAAAGAAAGAAACATTAAAAGCAGTGTTTAAAGCTGTTTAGCATAGGAACAAATAACTGCACTTTAGTCTCCTGAGGAAGTATTACTGTGTTTCAACAAAGACTAATAATTAATATTCATAATTCTGGCCTATCAAAAATTTAAATTTCTATACATTCAGTTCTTTATATATATATATAAATTTAAATTTCTATACATTCAGTATAATTTACTTAAACTACTTAATGCTACACAAATTTAAATTTCTATACATTCAGTTCTATATATATATATAAATTTAAATTTCTATACATTCAGTATAATTTACTTAAACTACTTAACACTACAAAAAATCTTGCTTAATAACTTTGCTTAATTGTTATATAGTTCATATTCCTGTAGTCATGTGGTCAAATGAGGAGTTGTTCTTAATTTATACTAGTTTTCTTGTTATTCCTGTTTACATATATATGTTTAAATATCTAGAGTGCATATATCAGAGAAACTTACTAGAAGAAGAACATTTCTCCAGTCCCAAAGATAGTAAATAGAGCAGCTCTGCTCTAGACTATTGCAGTCTAGAATGCTACTTTTGGGGGAGAATTGTGATGAATAGAGTATAAATTCAGTAGCTATCACCTTCCGAGTTAGACGATCACAGTTTCATTTCCGCACTTTGAAATAAATTCCCAGAGCATCAAATCAACCCATTACAAGTAAAAATCATTCTAAAATTACCATACCTTCTGTATACCAAGAAATGACTCATTTGTATATCTTTTGTTTTATTGTAAATTAAAATCCTATAGGTTAGAACACAACTTCAAAAAATTCTAGTGATGGAAAACTATAAAACTGTTATACATACTGTCTGTCTGCAACAGTTTTTAAAAACACTCTAATACATCTTTTTCAAACTTTGCTTAATTTGGAAGCAGAATTTTATCCAAATGTTAGAAACCATACTTGACAAGTTTGTCATTATATATTTGTTATTTTTAATCTTTAAATTAACAAATTCCCTACAAATACATTAGATCATAACTTATACCTTGTCTTTAGTTGTCTTTAAAAAAGACAGTGAAGGGGCGCCCTGGTGGCTCAGCGGGTTAAAGCCTCTGCCTTCAGCTCAGGTAATGATCCCAGGGTCCTGGGATCGAGCCCCGCATCAGGCTCTGTGCTTAGCAGGGAGCTTGCTTCCTCCTCTCTCTCTCTCTTTGCCTGCTTCTCTGCCTACTTGTGATCTCTGTCTGTCAAATAAATAAATAAAATCTTTAAAAAAAAAAAGTGAAAAGAGAAATTACAAAAAAAGGCAAGTGGTTATTTTTTCATCTTACAAATTGTTGTTTTCCACTTTTTGTTATGCTTTTAATAGAAATCCTTTGTTCTTTTACCAGATTGATTTACCTTTGAGTTCCTTTCCTTTAAAAGCTCTGCCTCTTAGGAAAAAGAAAAGCATCCTTTAAAAAAATCAATATGCCAGATTTAAAAGCAAGAAACTTGTTCTCTTTACGTAATAAACAATCAGGTATGGATCGTAATCATTAACAGAGAGAGCGGTATGGAGGTGTTAGATAATTAAAAAACATTTAGATTTAGCTTTGATGTGGATTTTTATGCTTAATTTTGAATGTAATAAAAATATGCTTGATACAGGATCTTACTATATAAGTAGGTTTTATTTGTTTACATTGTATGAACCTGATTGAGGAGTACGCATCATTTGGTACCAATCTTCTCCCTTCTTTGTATCCATTCTATATGAATTGTAATTTTCTAAAAAATTCATAGTTTCAGCAGAGGTAGAACTGCTTTTTATTCATATCTTCTCTGGAGCTGGTGTTGAAGTTATTTCAGAGGGTCTCTAATGTATTTCAAGCTACACACAAAAAGCAAAGAATTGAAGGTAACACTTAGGTGCCAGTTATTTATTTAAAGCTGTAAGTAGACAAATTTGCAAGGTTTAATGGCTCTGCAGATCTGTAGCTCATTAATAATTGACTCTTGACCAGTCTCAGCTGGCTTTAAATCATGTCAGATTATATATTTAGATGTGGAATGGAGTGAATGTTTATATAATCTTTGATATTAAGGCTATTTATTCACTTACTTATGTCTGTTTTTCAGTCCTAGTTGTGACATGATGGAACTAAGGCGCCGTTATCAGAATTTATATATACCTAGTGACTTTTTTGATGCTCAGTTTACATGGGTGGATGCTTTCCCTTTGTCAAGACCATTTCAGCTGGGAAATTACTGCAATTTCTATGTAATGCACAGAGAAGTAGAGTCCTTAGAAAAAAATATGGCTATTCTTGATCCACCAGATGCTGACCATTTATACAGTGCAAAGGTTTGTATTCTGTGAAATATAGCTAAAACATCTGAGCAGTTATTCATATTAAGAGTGTGGAATTTATCTCCTGAAAGTGGTTGAGTTTAAGACCTAAATAGCTTTTTTTTTTTCTTTTCTGCCTGATTTCTGTTTTGGTTATTTAAGTAATTTAATTTAACCTCTTTGTCTTATCTCTTAAGCTGTGAAATTCATGGTTATTGTTTTAACATTTTGAAACCCATAAACGCGAAGATGAAGTCGATTTTATTGAGCATTTTGGGATGTTCTGTGACTTCTGGTAGCATCAGATAAAATGTACTGTTGGTGAAAAAAAAAATGTAATGTTGGTAAATACCCTGTATATTAGTCTTCAGGGTAACATTTAGTATATCGCTTATGGTTGGATAGTTTTTGGCTATTTTAGAACGTTAATCAAAAAGCATTTCTTGACAAGTTGAAACTCTATCACTATATAGTATATCTAATACCATTTCTGCTGTTGCATTTTACTTTCCATTTTTATAAAAAAATTTTGGATATCTAATATGTAAGGATAATTAGTAGTGCTTCTCATTTTTTTACATTACTTTAGACTTTTGACAGGATTGAATTATTTGACTATAATAGGTAATGCTGATGGCTAGTCCTAGTATGGAAGATTTGTATCATAAGTCATGTGCTCTTGCTGAAGACCCGCAAGAACTTCGAGATGGATTTCAGCATCCTGCTAGACTTGTTAAGGTAAAATGACACATTTATTTTCACGCCAGGTGTATATTTGCTTTGCTTAGTTCTAACTGTATATGTATATATAATTAAAAATACTACACTTTTTATTAACTAATTTTTGTATTAAGGCACTCAAAATTTAATGATACAGATTTTTTCATTGCAGATTATGGCTATAGCTTATTTGTACATCACTAGTTCAGCTGTCATTTTGGTGTTTTATATTTGTAGCATAGCACAACTTTAGTGGTAATGGAATTAGTATATCTTTGGATTCCTTTAAGGTGTAAACTATAGCTTGTTTCTTTAAAGAATTCTTTATCTGAAGAAATATTTTAGAAGGATGAGTTATGATGTGTAAATCCTATTCCATTGCTGAAATGCAGTGTGGAACACGATGAACTGAACTCTTCCTTGACTGACAGATACCAGAGGTAGTAAAAATGATATTGGAAAGGTTTGTACCTTTCCTTTTCAAGTATTTTACCTGTAATTTGACAAATTGCATAATACATGTAAATGATTCTTTGTTTTGAATTAGTTTTTAGTGGGCATGAAAGGCAAGGATGAAGCCATGGCCATTGGAGGTCACTGGTCTCCTTCGTTGGATGGACCAGACCCAGAAAAAGACCCCTCTGTGTTGATTAAGACTGCTATTCGTTGTTGTAAGGCTCTGACAGGCATTGATCTAAGTGTATGCACACAATGGTAAGTACCAATTCATTTCTTGATTAGAAATGTTTTTTTCATAGTTTATATAGATGTTCTTATCTGTCAGCCTCCCCTCCCCCCTTATTTTAGCAGTCTTGATCATGCAGGTAATCTCAAAGGAAAATCCCCATTTGTAGCAAAAGTTTATTTGGTGCCAAAAATGTTTGGGAGGGGAAAAGGATTAAGAACTAATCAAAATAAACTGAAAATTATTTAAATGTTTTGTTATGCTTTACTTCGGAAGTTGGATGTATGTTGAAAATATTTTTCATTTCATGCATAGCTGGAGAAGATCGTCAAGAGAGAACTTCATTTCATTATAATTCTTTTGTTATAAAATGATGTAGTTGCTGATTATTTTTGTTCAGCCATATTTTCTCTTGAGGCTTATTTGTCTTTTGTATTTTAGTGTATTTCTTGTGACTTAATTAAGAATATTCTTTTTTTAGCACATGAAATCTGAACAGCTATCCAGCTTCTTCAGGTATTCTCTAAAATATGGGTAGCTCTATAATCAAACTTGAAAATGCCTTGGGGAACATATTCTTTTAACCATAAAATATTGTACAAATGTACCAAAAGAGGAACTATGGCTTCTATAATTTTTTTTTCTTTAGACCAACCTCAAGTCCTTGCAGCAAAATTTCTTTACTTGATGTGCTACAAGTGAACTAGGGTCTTTAAAATGTATTTTAGAATTTTTTTTCCAACATGCTTCTTCCCTTGCAACAGGTACCGTTTTGCAGAGATTCGCTACCATCGCCCTGAGGAGACCCACAAGGGGCGTACAGTTCCAGCTCATGTGGAGACAGTGGTTTTATTTTTCCCGGATGTTTGGCATTGCCTTCCCACCCGCTCAGAGTGGGAAACCCTCTCCCGAGGATACAAGCAGCAGCTGGTCGAGAAGCTTCAGGGTGAACGCAAGGAGGCTGATGGAGAACAGGCACTGAACGCTAATCCCTTTTTCTATTTCCGCTTCTCACAGGCACAGGAACACAGGCACAAATGCACACCACACACTACATAACAAACACACACGGAGGAACATAACTGGTAACAGCGACTGGTAATCCAGCTTTCAGCAGTATAGTTGAATTTTCTTTTCTTTTAAGAAAAATCTGTATAGTATGCTAACTTTAAGAGTGCTGAGACCTCAAAGGAAAATAAGTTGTGCTTAAATTGCACAGAATTTTGTTTTTATCATAGGTCTAGTTGCTGGAATCTGGGACCAGTTGTTGAGCAAGATTCAGTATTAAGCCATTTTAAACATTTTGCCATTTTCTAAAATTTAAAAAATTTTCTCTTTTACGGTCATCAGTTCTAGTCATGGATATTTGAAATTGGACAACCACAAGTCTGAGAGATTTGGCATTTCAGGCTATGTGGCATCGTCTTTGGTACATTTGAAAGGTCTGACTAAATCAGTCTTAACTTTGGGTGGCTTGAAAATTGGGGCAAGATCACACACTGTGTGGTTAGTGGAGACCGGCAGTGTTTGTGCATCCCTGATATCCTTTGTGTTGTAATTTATCACCCTTTTGTGTTTCACAGATCTGGCTTTGATTGGCTGATGAGTGTCTTTGTGATCAGTTAAAAGTGGTAGAATGTATGTACGTGGACTTGCCTAAATAATAACTTTAGGAGAAGACAATCTGAAACATTTGTGACCTTGCACAGATCAGCAACAGACTTTTAAAAATAAATTACCTTTATTTTAAGGTTTCAGAATAGTAATTATGTTCTTAACTTTGTATATCAGGATGAAGAAGAGAAAGATGATGGTGAAGCGAAAGAAATTTCTACTCCTACCCATTGGTCTAAACTTGATCCAAAGACAATGAAGGTAACTTTGAAATTAATGGTATTTAATGTGAAATCTCTGGTAAGAATAGAGAATGAGATCAATGTTTTATCATAAAAAAGCCATTAAAAATAAAGTCCACTGATTTTATATAAATACTCCATATTGTATTTTTGTGTGTGTATAATGATTAAGTAAAGGTTGACTTCATAAATCAGTTCAGTCAATATCTGTCAAATGTAATATACAAGTATCTGTAGTGTGAGTAACATCATTTTTTTATTTGACTACTGACCAAGTAGGCAGAATTTTTGCACTTAAGTAATTTGAATTCAAGGAAAAGGGAAGAAACGGGAGAAGGAGTATCAAGATTATTTTTGAATAATATTTAAAAAGTAGATTGATAGACATCTGAACTGGGAAGGAATAATTTAAAAGCCTCTTTTGAAAAGCATTGGTTAAGCTGTACTAGTTTTTCTTTGGCCCCCAATGTCTTTGGACCTATTATCATTCTGCACGTTTTCATTTCTGGGCTTATAATGTGAATGTAGATCCATAAAATTCTATGCATGTACATTCTACATAGATCAGAAGAGCACAACATTTTGCAGACTGTTATTTTTAACACATAAAAGCTGACCCTTTTTTAAACTTCTGTTATCAGCAAAAGACTGGTTTTCTTCCTTTCTATGAAACTAGTTTTTTTTAACCCACATTGCTTTTTTTAATAAGTAGAGAATATATATCATAAGAAGATTTAAGTCTGTGTCCTAGGATAGTTTTATCAAACTGATGGCTTTGCTGTTAAATTTGTTATTTTAAAACTCATATTTCTTTTGATTATAAATATAATGTATTTTAAAAACTGGTACCTACATAGAATAATAGAAGATAAAAGTTACTCAAACCTATAACTCAAACACAACCTCTGTTAAAATTATAATGCATTTTTTCTATTATTGTTTTATGTGTATAAGCTTTGTGATTGGTTGGTTGGTTCTGATCACGTATAAAACATTGGAAATCTCATCCTTTTCAGTTAAGGTTGTTGTTTCCCATGTAATTATTTTTCAGTGTTCTGTATTCCTCCCATCTATTTGATGTGGTATTATGATGTTTTATTGGATATTTAGATTCTTCACATTTTTGAGGAAGGGACTGTTACGTGAAATATGTGGAGGTTTTGGTTTCTCGTTTTCTTCCTTTTTTTTTTTTTCCCCCTCACACAGTGTTTAGAATATGTCTTAAGGGTAAATTTATATACATTAGAATTTCTGTGTCAAAGAGCATTAATTTTTTTTTAAAAAGCATTTTAAAACAGGTTACAGATCATTTTTGAAAAATACTCTATCAGTTTGCCTTTTCATAAACGTGTTCTGAGGTGTACAAGTGTATTTTTCACCATTTTTAAAAACCAGGCAAAAGATAACCGCATAGTTTATTCCCTATTTCAGTATCCCATTTTATTTTTCTGTGTTTTTATGTTCTGTATATTTAGGTAAATGATCTCCGAAAAGAATTAGAAAGTCGAGCTCTTAGTTCTAAAGGATTAAAATCCCAGTTAATAGCCCGATTGACAAAACAGCTTAAAGTAGAAGAGCAAAAAGAAGAACAAAAGGAATTGGAAAAATCAGAAAAAGAAGAGGAAGAGGAGGATGATAGGAAATCTGAAGATGATAAGGAGGTATATACTATTAAATATATTGGTTTATAGGGAGTTCTTGAAATATGTCTGTGTATACTTTTATTAAGATAAAACTACAATGGCCTCTTCCCCCTGCTTGCTTGCTCTCTATCTAAAATAAATATTTTTTTAAGTTATAACCACATAACTCTTAAGATTCAACCAGTTTGGCAAGTTTGACAAATGCATATAGTTTCATAACCACCACCACAATTAAGATATAAAACAGGGGGCGCCTGGGTGGCTCAGTGTATTAAAGCCTCTGCCTTCAGCTCAGGTCATGATCCCAGGGTCCTGGGATCAAGCCCTACATTGGGCTCTCTGCTCAGCAGGGAGCCTGCCTCCCCCCCTCTCTCTGCCTACTTGTGATCTCAGTCTGTCAAGTAATAAATAAAATCTTTAAAAAAAAAAAAAGATATAAAACATCTGCCACCCCCTAAAAATCCTCTGTGTCCCTTTGTAAGCCTTTTCCTCTCTCCATGTGTACCTTCTGCCTCCCAGACCAGCCTCTGGGAGCCACTGACCTGTTCCATGTAGTTTTGCCTATTCTAGTATAGCATGGAAATGGAACTGTATAACCTGTTGAGTCTGACCTCTTCAGCTTAGCATAATACATTAGAGATTTACCCATTTTGTTGTATATATCTCTGCTTTTTTCTTTTTTTAAGCTTTTATGTATTAGCTCAGTGGGGGAGTAAAGTAAAGGGAGTAAAGGGGGGTGGTCAAAGGGAGAGGGAGAGTATTCCAAGCAGACGCCACGCTTAGCACAGAGCCTCTTAGGGCCCTATCCCACGACCCTGAGACCGGGACCTGAAGCAAAATCAAGAGTTGGTTGCCCAATTGACAGCCAGCCAGGTGCCCACTAATTTGTTCCTTTTTGTTGCTTAATAACATTCCGTAGTATCGATGTATCACAGTTTATTGGTTTCCACTTGAGAGACATTTGAGTTATTTCCAAGTCATGTATTTTTGATCTTTCCTTTTAAAAATGAAAATAAATTATTCACATGTTTGGGGCACCTGGCTGGCTCAGTAATTAGAGCATGAGACTCTTGATCTCAGGGTGATGGGTTCAAGCACCACATTGGGCATAGAGTTTACGTAAATTATTCGTATACCCTAGATACAGAAAATGAGAGAAAATTTGATTGAGCCATTAAGTTCAGAGATTTGAGTTCTAGCGAAATGCTTGCCCCAGAATTTTGCTGCTTCTACAGCTCTGTGTTTGATTGTACTTCAGTTCTTAAGGCTCTGAGACTATAGATTCAAGCCATCTTGTCCTCTTAAGGTAATTCCTGGATGCATAAGCCTGTCATTTCTTTTTGAATTTGAAATATAGGAATACAAGAAACATGTTAGAATACCAGTAATTGGAGAAATCAATGTTTTTTGTAATGTGATGCATTGTGGAGTATACATCATTTATGAAATATCTTGCCAAAAATGTTTACCTTTATCTAATTGTGAACGAACCATCAGATAAATTTAGAATGTGAAATATTCTATAGAGCAGCTTGTCTGAACTCTTGAAAAAAAATGTCTATGTAGTGAAAGACAAAAGAAAAATGTTTTACATTAAAAGAGCTTAGAGGCACCTGGGTGGCTCAGTGGGTTAAAGCCTCTGCCTTTGGCTCAGGTCGTGATCCCAGGGTCCTGGGATCGAGCCCCCACATCGGGCTCTCTGCTCAGCAGGGAGCCTGCTTCCCCCCTTTCTCTCTGCCTACTTGTGATCTCTGTCTGTCAAAGTTTAGCGAGGCATAAAGCCATAAAGAGTATTTTGGGAGTAATTGGATATACTTCGTTATGGATATGGATGTGATATTAGATAATACTGAAGCAGGGCTTAATTTCCTGGATGGGATAGTGTTTTTGTGATCATGTAGAATTGCCTTGTTATTCAGAGGTGCATTGATTTGTGATTTCTTATTCATTAGATTATAAATATTTATCTTGATCGTGAAATTGTCTCACTTAGCCAGTGGGAGCCCTTTTGAGTTGGCTTCTGTGTCCTTTGGCATGCTCTCCATCATATTTTGAGGACTTACTTATTTTATAGCACAAAGCAGTTTGCAGTCTCACTGTGTACTATCCCTGCCCTGGCTCTGAAATCAGCCATTTTCCCAGGAAACCCTGATACTTTTTAGTGAAGAATAGTAATAATATTTAGAAGCCAAGACGTACTCATTGGTATCATTGTTGTGCTGCAGGCAACCCTTGTCAGTGAACAAAGCTATGGTACAGATATATATTTGTTTATACTTATGTTTATACATAGATATGTATTTACATCTGTACTTGTTAGTATATGTTGTGTGTATTGAACGTTGTAAGTTTATACTAGTATCTCCAATTCTGTTCCCAACACCAGAGTTCATTTCAGTTTCTCCCTTTTTCTTTCTTTCTTTCTTTCTTTTTTTTTTTTTTAAAGATTTTATTCATTTATTTGACAGAGAGAGAGATCACAAGTACGCAGAGAGGCAGGCAGAGAGAAAGGGAAGCAGGCTCCCTCCTGTGCAGAGAGCCCGATGCGGGGGCTCGATCCCAGGACCTTGAGATCATGACCTGAGCGGAAGGCAGAGGCTTAACCCACTGAGCCACCCAGGCGCCCTTTCTCCCTTTCTATATATCTAATTCTTTGTCCAGTAATGAGAGACACAGCTTCCATTGTACTTAATAATTATCTACTTACTTGCTCAGTTGTCTGTTGCATTCCCTCTCCTATCTGGATATCCTCTTTACTCCACGTTGGTCTGATTCCCTACCCTGTATTCTGTCTTTATATGGATGCCCTTGCTCTATTTGGATTTTAATATCTGGTAACTGGGCAGCTTCCATCCCCTGTGTAGACACCTGCTTTGCTTGGAGGAGTTGCTTTAGAATTGAATTGTTCAGAAAGAGTAGAGAGAGAAGGCAGAGAAAAGCTGATTTTCACATTTTGTTGTTAGCAGCTACTGGGGTTGAAAAATGGTGATAATTCTTTCCATTTTCTTTTCACATACTTTCCTCCTCTTCTGTTTGGTTACCTAGTGTTATTGTTTACCTGTTTGTAAGTTTATACAAAAGAAGGCAGGATCAGTGCTTGATTCTTTTCTTTTTCTTTTCTTTTTTTTTTTTTTTAAATATTCTAAAGATTTTATTTATTTGGCAGAGACAGCGAGAGAGGGAACACAAGCAGGGGGAGTGGGAGAGGAAGAAGCAGGTTTCCCACTGAGCAAGGGGCCTGACACAGTGCTCTATCCCAGGACCCTGGGATCGTGACATGAGCTAAAGGCAGACACCTAACAACTCAGCCAACTAGGCACCCTTCCTCCCTCCCTCCCTCCCTCTCTTTCTTTCTTTCTTTCTTTCTTTCTTTCTTTCTTTCTTTCTTTCTTTCT
>NW_019154096.1:23305088-23306349 GCF_002288905.1 Enhydra lutris kenyoni
GATTGTATTTATCTGAGAGAGTTAGTGAGAGAGAGAGAGGGACATATCACAAGCAGGGGGAGAGGCAGGCTCCGCTGAGCAAGGAGCCTGATGCAAAGCTCAATCCCAGGACTCTGGAATCACAACCTAAGCTGAAGGCAGACGCTTAACCGACTGAGCCACTCAGGATCCCTGTCTTCTTAATTATGAGTCATCCTTCTGCAAGGCCCATGCTAATCTTCTCCATGTTATTCTAATTTTATTATATGTGCTACTGAAGCAAGCACTGTTTTCATTTACTTTATGCAGCTTTCAAGGTATTGAATTGGTTCCCTATCATCTTCTGATGGTTACCTGTTTGTTTTTGAATATCATTGTGGGGGGTGCCTTGGTGGCTCACTCAGATGAGCGTCTGCCTTTAAGTCGCTGTCAGTTCATCATCCCAGGGTCTTAGGATTGAGCCCCACATTGGGTTCACTGCTCAGCAAGGAGCCTGCTTCTACCTTTCCCTCAATTCCTTCCCCTGCTTGTGCTTTCTCTCTCTCATAGCCTTATGGTTTTTTATTTTTTTCTTTGTAAAAGAATTTATTTATTTATTTATTTGACAGAGGGACACAGAGAGGGTACACAAGCAGGGGGAGTGGGAGAGGGAGAAGCAGGCTTCCTGTTGAGCAGGGAGCCCAAATCGGGGCTACATCCCAGAACCCTGGGATCATGACTTGAGCCTAAGGCGGATGCTTAAAGACTGAGCCACCTAGGTACCCTAGATCCCTTTTTTTTTTTTTTAAGATTTTATTTATTTATTTGACAGACAGAGATCACAAGTAGGCAGAGAGGCAGGCAGAGAGAGAGGCGGAAGCAGGCTCCCTGCCGAGCAGAGAGCCCGATGCGGGGCTTGATCCCAGGTCCCTGGGATCATGACCTGAGCTGAAGGCAGAGGTTTTAACCCACTGAGCCACCCAGGCGCCCCTCTAGTCCCACTTATTGACAAGACTGTCTTTCCCACTGAATTTCAGTGGTGCCCTTGTTTTCCAATCAATTTCTACAAAAAATAATCTTCCTGGGATTTTGATTGGGATTGCAGTTAAGCATGTGTTCCATTTACTTACCCCCATAATCTCAGCAATATGAGACTTCCAATTCTATAACATGGTATATTACTTGATTGATATATATATCTTTAATTTCTCTTCTTGAATATATATATATATATATATATATTTTTTTTTTTTTTAATTTTATTTATTTATTTGACAGACAGAGATCACAAGTAGGCAGAGAG
>NW_019154096.1:23306359-23346574 GCF_002288905.1 Enhydra lutris kenyoni
GCAGGCAGAGAGAGAGGAGGAAGCAGGCTCCCTGCTGAGCAGAGAGCCCGACATGGGGCTCTATCCCAGGACCTTGAGATCATGACCTAAGGTGAAGGCAGAGGCTTAACCCACTGAGCCACCCAGGTGCGCCTAGATCCCTTTTTTTCAAGCAAAGTTTCTCTAACAGATTTTTTTGTGATGAAATATACATAAATAAAAATAACCATTATACTATTTTTAGTGTACAATTCAGTGGCATTAAGTACATTCACAGTGTTGTGAAACTATCCTTACTTTATACATCAGGAACTTTATTCTGGAGGGTAACTCTACTTACTAAACAGTAAGTCCCCATATTTATCTTCTGCCATACCCTATAACCTCAGTTTTGCTTTCTGTCTCTGAATTTGCCTATACTAGATACCTCATGAAGTGGAATCATAAAGTATTTGCACTTTTGTGTCTGGCCTCTCTCACCTAGCATAATGTTTTCAGAGTTCATCTGTGTTGTAGCATGAGTCAGTACTTCATTTTTTGTTTTGTTTTGTTTATTTGACAGAAACAGCTAGCGAGGGAACACAAGCATTTGGAGAGGGCGAATCAGGGCTCAATCCCAGGACCCTGGGATCATGACCCAAGTTGAATGCAAATGCTTACCTACTGAGCCACCCAGGCGTCCCAGAACATCATTTCTCTTTATGGCTGAATAATACTCCATTGCATGTACATACTACATTTTGTTTATCTGTTCATCTGTTGATGGACACTTGAGTTGTTTTCACCTTTTGGGTATTGTGAATAAAACTGCTATCTAGGGGCGCCTGGGTGGCTCAGTTATCTAGGGGCGCCTGGGTGGCTCAGTGGGTTAAAGCCTCCGCCTTCGGCTCAGGTGATGATCCCAGGGTCCTAGGATCAAGCCCTGCATCAGGCTCTCTGCTCAGCAGGGAGCCTGCTTCCTCCTCTCTCACTGCCTGCCTCTCTGCCTACTTGTGATCTCTGTCTGTCAAATAAATAAATAAAATCTTAAAAAAAAAAAACTATCTACAAGCATTTTTTTAGGACACCGGGGGGCTCCCTGTAATTGTTTCTTGTGTTCTGTCACCTCATCTTTAGTTTTAAAATTCTTATTTATATTATCTTGGGGTGTATGGGTGGCTTATTTGTTTAAGTGTCTGCGTTCAGTTCAGGTCAGGATCCTGGAGTCCTGGGATCAAGCCCCATATTGGGCTCCCTGCTCAGCAGAGAACCTGCTTCTCCCTCTGCCCCTCACCCCGCTTGTGCTCTCTCTCTCTCTCTCTTGCGCTCTCAAAATATTTAAAAAAAAAATAAAATTCTTATTTATATTGTCCTTTCATAACTTGTAAGATCTTAATCTCTTTCAGTATGTTTTAAAATAGTTAAGATTTTTCTCTGTGCCTGTTTTTCTGGCCCACTTTCATTGTCTGTAGGGATGTGATTCTCCTTGTTCTCCTTTTTTAAATAGTAACTTTCTATAGGACTTGACCTCAATACTTTCTTTTGCTCGTTTTTATGCGAATTTAGTTTTCCTAACATTTTATTAGAAGAGGTTGTTTAAGGGGCGCCTGGGTGGCTCAGATAAGGGACCAACTTTTGGTTTCAGGTTAGGTCATCTGACCTTGGGGTCATGATATTGAGCCCCCTTTTGAGCTCGGTGCTCAGGGGGGAGCCTGCATGACTCACACGCTCACTCTCTCAAATAAATAAACCTTAAAAAAAAAAAAAAAAAGAAGAGGTTTCTTAAGATAGCTTTTTCCGAACTTCATAAAGATCTCTATTATGGGGGCACCTGGGTGGCTCAATGGGTTAAATCTTCTGCCTTCAGATCAGGTCATGATCCCAGGGTCCTGGGATCGAGCCCCACATCGGGCTCTCTCAGCAACGAGCCTGCTTCCTCCTCTCTCTGCCTGCCTCTCTGCCTACTTGTGATCTCTGTCAAATAAATAAAAATCTTAAAAAAAAAAAAAAAAGATTTATATTATGTTGTTTTCTTACTCTGTTTAAAACTGTGGTAGTTTGCGGGTGCCTGGGTGACTCAGTCACTTAAGTGTCTGCCTTCGGCCCAGGTCATGATCCTGGGGTCCTGGGATCGAGTTCTGCATCAGGCTCAGCTGGGAGTCTACTTCTCCCTCTGCACCTCCCCCTTTCTGGCTCGTGCCCCCTCACCCCCAAAGTAAATAAATAAAATCTTTTTTAAAAACCCAAAAGTATGGTGGTTTGCTTTCTAAGATTTCAGTCTCTCTTGCCCTTCTGTCACTGTTGGGACTTTTTCCTCCCATGTCTGTGTAATTGCTTTCCTGCTCACTATTGATACTACTTTCAGAAATTTCTTCTCAGTTGAGACCCTGTGGATGCCATGGTAAATCATCTTTGCAAGTTCATAGGACTAAAATATTCTAGGCCCTTTCAGATCTTAACATAGGCTCCTTGTACTTGGTATTGTTGGGAATAAAACGTTGCCTAGTTTCAACTGCTGTTATGAAATTGACCTCACTTACCAGTGAATTGCCTTTTGACTGTTTTGTGGTTTTCCTGTTCTTAGATCCATCAGACAATCTCATTGTTTCCTTCTGCTTTCCTTTTACACAGGTGCCAGTAGCATATAGGGCTTTTGGCTCTTGTGGCTTTTTCCCACTCTTTTGTGTATTGGCATTCGTGGGAATACCTTTTCACCTTCTTTTGTTGTGAATGTACATGGATGTTGAATGTTGGTTTCGGTATCTAGAGTATTCCCTTTTAAAAGTGGGGCTTCAGGAAGATGCAGCTGTCACTATTTTCCAGAATCTCTGGTTTATATAATTTTTATATAATACTTTTAGAGATTTTATTTAGTTGACAGAGAGACAGCAGGAACACAAGCAAGGGGAATGGGAGAGGGAAAGCAGGCTTCTTGCCAAGCAGGGAACCCGATGTGGGGCTTAATCCCAGGACCTTGAGATCATGACCCGAGCCAAAGGCAGACACTTAATGACTGAGCCACCCAGGCATCCCTGGTTTATATAATGATAACATAAGTATTTTATTTTTCTCTTTAGAAGTTAGTTTCTTGTGCTGGGAAACCCAGAGAAGTAGGAGCTGTAGAAGCCTCTATCTCCTTTTCTAAATTTGAACTTTCTTCCCATCCCTTATGGTTGGCATAATCACCATAAGGAGTTATGGGAATTTTGCCCCCCCCTTTTTTTAACATGGTGTGCATTTCATAACATACATACATATTGTGCATGGAGGTTTAACTATTACTTAAAATTTCAAATATGTAGGAAGAAGAAAGAAAACGTCAGGAGGAAATGGAACGCCAGCGTCGGGAAAGAAGATACATTTTGCCTGATGAACCAGCCATCATTGTACATCCAAACTGGGCTGCAAAAAGTGGAAAGTTTGATTGTAGCATTATGTCTTTGAGTGTACTTTTGGACTACAGGTTAGAGGATAATAAAGAACATTCATTTGAGGTAATATTTTAAGTTTGAATTGGAATCTAAATAAGGTATCCACATTTTGATTGGTTAATACATTTCTTAAGTCTCTTTGATGGCCTTTTTCATGGGTTCTGTTTTTTTGTTTTGTTTTGTTTTTTTCTTGCAATTAATTTTGGCTGGGGGAACACCAGCTGATTTTTCCTACAAGATTCACTTTTGGTGATTGCATTCTTGTAGTATTTTTTTAAATGTTCCTCTGTCCTCTGTACTTGTAAATTGATAGTTGGCTCTAAAGTGTTAATCAAGTTCTGATTTAATTGTTATTTTTAAAAAAATACCTCATAAGTAGTGGTATGTTCTTTCATCAGAATATCAGGAGACACATGATACATAATGTCTAATTGCCTCTTTTGGGATTTACTCTAGAATTAAAATAACTTTCAGTGCAATTTAAAATTTTACTTGTGATTGACTGAAATGTAAGATAAAATAATTGATGTTTATTTTTCAAAATGAATCTATTTCCTACCATTATTGTAGAGCAGATTTACAACATACTGTTTTTTTTCTTCAAAATAATTGAAGATTTTTATCCCAAAGAAGTGATTAATTTATTCCTTAAATAAATGTAAAATATTCCAAAATATTAATTTCATAATAGCATGTGAAACCTTATAATTGTGTTCAATTTTTGTATCTTACCAACACATTTCACATTTTTATGTGTATGTTTTATTTTATAAATTATATTGTGAAATTCCACCAGACTTGAGTAAGAGGTCATTGTCCACAAGATGAAAATGAAATACTTAGACTAGAGACATTTACAAACAAATATAGAAGATTACTGAAGCAGTTATAAAACATGACATGCATGCTTATTGGTCCTGATAAAAGATTACAAATCTTAAAATATTTACAAACTTTAGTACATTAATAATTCCAGTAAGCCTGTGTTTTTCAATAAGTACTACATGATTTTATTTTTATTACCATTTGTTTAATAGTGCCTACCATCTAGTCGTAATTTGAATAAATAAATGGAAAAATTAGTCTTTGGTATTACTTCCTGCTTATACTATATATACCATGTATCTGACTGATGCTGTGGGAGAATCTCAAATTAATGCTATTCCAGTGGAAACAAAGCAATTTGTGAAATAACCATTTGCTAGCAAAATGATCCTTTACATTTTTCCTCCCCACCTATCCTATCTCCTGGGTTAATTTCCTTTTAGTCTATTTAGAATGTAAATGTCATTTTGGTATAATTTTTTTTTTTTTTTAAGATTTATTTATTTGAGGGAGAGAGGAAGAGAGAATCTAAAGCAGAATCTGTGCTGAGCGCAGAAATCAAGATAGAGCTTGATATCATCACCCTGGATAATGACCTGAGCTAAAGTCAGGAATCAGACATTTAACTGACGTAGCCACCCAGGCACCTATTGGTACATGAATTTTTAAAAAATGTATTTAAGAAAAATGACTTATAAAATTATAAGTTTTTGACTGATTTAATATTAATGCTATATTTTTCTTTTTCAATGCTTGTACATAAGAAGATACATAAAAATTAATTCTGTTCTTCTGGGTTGCACCTGATGCCTCAGTCAGAAGAGTATGAAACTCTTGATCTCGGGGTTTTGGGTTTGAGCCTCACATTTGGTGTGGAAATTTTTTTTTTTAAGATTTTATTTATTTGACAGAGATCACAAGTAGCCAGAGAGGCAGGCAGAGAGAAAGAGAGGAGGAAGCAGTCTCCCCAGCAAGCAAAGAGCCCAATGTGGGGCTCGATCCCAGGACCCCAGGATCATGACCTGAGCCGAAGGCAGAGTCTTTAACCCACTGAGCCACCCAGGTGCCCCTGGTGTGGAAATTTCCTAAATAAGTAAATAACCTTAAAAAAATTAGTTCCTGGGATTCCTGGGTGGCTCAGTCAGTTCAGCATATGCCTTTGGCTTAGGTCATGATCCCAGAATCCTGGGATCTCTCTGCTCAGTGGGGAGTCTGCTTCTCCCTCTGCCTGTTCTTCCCTCTGCTTATGCAGACACTCCTCTGAGTTTTCAACATTTGGATGGTTATTTTACTGATAAATTTCTGATTTTTAAAATGTGTAAAGTCTGGGCATGAGTTAAAAATAGATTATAAATTCAATTTTAATTTTAATACATTATATTTTATGATCAGGAAAATGGTCTGATTAAAGTGCTTTATCAAATATACTGAACTCATTGTGAAAGGTTACACATTTTAGAGTTGTGTTCAACCATTTCAAGTTCTGGACCTTTTTAAACTGTTGGAAACAACTAGCCTTAGAATTTTTTTTAAGATGTTATTTTATTTTTAAACTTTTTAACACTTTATTTATTTGAGAGAGAGAGTGTGAGTGGAAGTGGGGGCATAGGGAGAGGGAAAATCTCCAGCAGACTCTGCACTGAGTGCAGAGCCCGATACAGGGTTTGATCTCATGACCCTGAGATCATGATCTGAGCTGAAATCGAGTTGGATGCTTAACTGACTTAGCCACCCAGGTGCCCCAAGATTTTATTTTATTTTTTTAATATATATTTATTTTTCAAGATTTTATTTTTAAATAATCTCTACACCTGACATGGGGCTCAAACTCAACCCTGAAATCAAGAGTCACATGCTCTAGTGACTGGGCCAGCCATGCACCCCATACTTAGAAATATTTATGTAGAAAATTTAGTGTATAATTTCAGGTTTGGGAGTATGTCATTATCCATGGATATTTGCATAGTAAAAATGCATGCTCCCTATTCACAATTCTGAGTTGGTGTTCCTGCCTGAAATGCTTTATTAGGTATCTGTGTGGCCCATTCACTTGTCACCTTCAGGTCACTTATGATGTCACCTATTCAGAGAGGTCTTCTCTGACTACACTGTGCTTTTTTGTTACTTTCTGTGGTTATGCTGCCCTTTTTTTTTTTTTCCTTAAAATTTGATAACTGTTCTGGTTGTGTTACTTTTCCCTGTTAGATCGTTAGTACATTTGAGTCAGGATTTTTATCTGCTTCCTTCGCCTAGAATAATCCAGGGTACATAATAGGTATTTCAGAAAGACTTGAGTAAATAAATAAAACACATTTATCATGAAGATAAATTGCTGTGTATAATAGAAATCTTTTTTTCTTACTCATTTTCAAATTTAAAAATCTCATTTCAAAATTTGTCAAATTTTTAATTATTGTTTCTAAAATGTGGCCAGAAGTATGCTAAACATAGTATTTATATCTTCAGGAGAGTTTTTTTGAGTCTTTGGAAGATCCTCAGCATCATTGACATCAATTATTGTAACTCTTATTAGTGCATGTTAATTGTTAGATGTGGCACGTTAGATGTGGCATTATTTGATAAGTTATTATGCTGGATTTATTCAATATTTCTATTAAAGTTGGTTACTGTTGGTATCTTTCTGTAGGTTTCACTGTTTGCAGAACTTTTCAATGAAATGCTTCAAAGAGATTTTGGTGTCAGAATATACAAATCATTATTATCTCTTCCTGAGAAAGAGGACAAAAAAGAAAAGGAAAAGAAAAGCAAAAAAGATGAGAGAAAAGATAAAAAAGAAGACAGGGATGAAGAAACTGATGAGCCAAAACCCAAACGGAGAAAATCAGGCGATGATAAGGATAAAAAAGAAGATAGAGATGAAAGGAAGGTGTGTAATTATTTCCATTACCAGCAACCTATTTCAGTTTTCCCAAGTATAACAAATGATGATGAATTCCATCAGAAAAGCAAAATGTAAAGGGTAAACTCAAAGATTTTAGTATATTATTAGAAACTTAAGTCTTGGGACGCACCTGGGTGGCTCAGTGGGTCAAGCCTCTGCCTTCGGCTCAGGTCATGATCTCAGGGTCCTGGGATTGAGCCCCGCATTGGGCTCTCTGCTCAGCAGGGGACCTGTCGTTTCCCCCCCCCACCCACCCAGCCACCTGCTTCTCTGCCTACTTGTGATCTCTCTCTGTCAAATAAATTTTAAGGGGCGCCTGGGTGGCTCAGTGGGTTGAGCCTCTGCCTTCGGCTCAGGTCATGATCTCAGGGTCCTGGGATCGAGTCCCGCATCGGGCTCTCTGCTCAGTGGGGAGCCTGCTTCCCTCTTTGTCTCTCTGCCTGCCTCTCTGTCTACTTGTGATCTCTCTGTCAAATAAATAAATAAAATATTAAAAAAAAATTAAAAAAAAAAGAAAGAAAGAAACTTAAGTCTTAGGGTGCCTGGGTGGCTCAGTCGTTGGGTCACAACTTGGGTCATGATCCCGGGGTCCTGAAGTCAAGCCCCCCGCCCCCCCCGCCGACCCTGGGTCAGGCTTCCTGCTCAGCAGGGCACCTACTTCACCCTCTCCCTCTCCCACTCTCCCCGTTTGTGTTCCCTTTCTGTCAAATAAAATCTTCAAAAAAAAAATTTAAGTCTTTGAATTAAGCCTATATAAACATCTAGAACTAGTTTCTGGTTATTTATTTATTTATTTTTTAACTGAAGGTATATAGCATGATGGTATATTTACATGTATGTGAATGATAGTTTTTGTTTTGTTTTGTTTTTAAGGACAGTAATTCAAAGGCAGAGAGGCAGGCAGAGAGAGAGGAGGAAGCAGGCTCCCCATGGAGCAGACAGCCTGATGCGGGGCTTGATCCCAGGAGCCTGGGATCATGACCCGAGCTGAAGGCAGAGGCTCAATGGCTGAGCCACCCAGGCACCCCGATAGTTTACTTTTAAAGTGTATTGTTAAGAAAATTTTATAATTTGATTCTATTTCAAGTAAACTTAATGAATTTAATGATTTTGGTTGTAGTCATTTAATGTTTGGGCAGATACCTTGCTTAATTTAAGGCATTTTAAATTACAGAAAGAAGATAAAAGAAAAGATGATTCTAAAGATGATGATGAAACTGAGGAAGATAATAATCAAGATGAATATGATCCAATGGAAGCAGAAGAAGCTGAGGATGAAGAAGATGGTATGTATGATTCAAATTTACTTATTTCTCCTTAGGATAAAAAATACAATTTTTATTTGATGGCTTTGTATAATTGCAGTCTGTAATTTTTTTTTTTTTTAAGATTTTATGTAATATTTGACAGAGAAATCACAAGTAGGCTGGGGGTGGGGGTACCAGGCTCCCCTGAGCAGAGAGCCCAATGTGGGGCTTGATCCTAGGACCCAGAGATCATGACCTGAGCTGAAGGCAGAGGCTTAACCCACTGAGCCACCCAGGCGCCCCTGCAATCTGTAATTTTAATATTTTTTCTTTTTTAGTTAGAATAGAAACAGTAAAATATTCTTTAGTAAAAATATTAAAGATTTTAGTTAGTTATTTGACAGAGAGAGATCACAAGTAGGCAGAGAGACAGGCAGAAGGAGAGGGGGAAGCAGGCTCCCTGCTGAGCAGAGAGCCTGATGCAGGGCTCTATCCCAGGACCCTGAGACCATGACCTGAGCTAAAGGCAGAGGCTTAACCCACTGAGCTACCCACGTACCCCAAAAATCTATATTTTACTAATAGTTGAGAGGGTTTAAAAAAAAAAATTCTCTTCAAAAAAAAAAAAATAGTTGAGAGGGTTTCTTCTTAAGGTAGAACTTAGCATTTTATTTAGATCTTGTAAACTGTTGGAATTGAGAACCAGACATACATAATAAACCTTCAAAAATAGATCCCAACAGGTACTTTCTGCTTAAGGCAAGCAGTAATAGGACGAGCATGTAAACAAGCTGGCTTCTCTGTACCACACCAACCACATCAGACTGCTCCATGGTCCCTGTACCAGTTCTGCCTTCCCTTACTGTTAACACCAGTCAGACCCCCATAGGTCTAACCCAAGGGTCTTTTTTTTTTCTTTTTAAGCTTTCATTTATTTATTTGACAGAGCGAGAGAAGGGAATACAAGGAGGGGGAGTGGGAGAGGGAGTAGCAGGCTTTCTGCTGAGCAGGGAGCCTGATGCAGCGCTCAATCCCAGGACCCTGGAATCATGACCTGAGCTAAAGGCAGATGCTTAATGAGTGAGCCATCCAGGTTCCCCTAACCCAAGGGATTTTCTAGGAAAAAAATCCTACCTGGGATTGGACTACCTGGGAATGCTGGAAAAATGTTAAAAAATCATGGTGTTGGTGGGGGAGGGATTTTTTTTTTAAGCTACTTTCTGAGGTGATGGCTTCTGTGTACTTACGCCATACCGCCACACTGCAGAATACAATAAATAAGCAATTAGAAAATGTTCAAATACATAGGGATTTTGTCCTCCCCACCCAAAGTACTGCTCTCTGAAGGAAGCTGGTTTCTCTGTAGCTACACCAACTCTTCAGACTTGGTTTTGAAAATAAAACCATTAAAACCCTGGGAGGAATTACTGTGCAGTGTGGAGTATTCATTCTTTCTTACAAAGAAAAAAAAGTTAACCTGGTACCAAGGTGTGCAACAACCTACAGACCCTTAAGTATTGCCCTCTGACATCTGTGTATGATAGGATTTTTTTTTAGATGAGCTTCTTTTTTTTTTTTTTTTTTTTTTTAAGTAATCTCTACACCCAACATGGGGCTCAATCTCATGACCCAAAAATCAAGAGTTGCATTCTCTACCAACTGGACCAGCCAGGCACCCCAAAACATGTTTATTTTTTTATTGTAATGTGTTCTGTATGTAAATAATACTTACTCAACTTGAGGAATGTGCTCTGTGTCATAAAGGTGTAATAGTTCCTGTTGTTCCATAGTTTCCTAAGGAAGAACATATTCTGTGTAGTCTTTGCATGTTTGACAGTTTCCCTAATTAAAACATATACTAAGGGCGCCTGGGTGGCTCAGTGGGTTAAAGCCTCTGCCTTCGGCTCAGGTCATGATCTCAGGGTCCTGGGATCGAGCCCCACATCGGGCTCTCTGCTCTGCGAGGAGCCTGCTTCCCTCTCTCTCTGCCTGCCTCTCTGCCTACTTGTGATCTCTCTCTGTCAAATAAATAAAATCTTTAAAAAAAAATAAATAAAACAGATACTAAAATTAGTTGGCTAAAGAAGAATATATTTGGAACACTACATCAAAAACTAATGAAGTACTGTGTAGTGACTAACATAATAATTTAAAAAAAGATACTCTAGGGGTGCCTGGCTGGTTCAGTAGGTGGAACATGCAACTCTTGATCTTCAGGTGATTTCGAGCCCCACGTGAGGTGTAGAGATTACTTAGTAAAAACTTTAAAAAAAAAAATATAGACTAGAGGGGTGCCTGGGTGGCTCAGTGGGTTAAAGCCTCTGCCTCCGGCTCAGGTCATGATCCTGGGGTCCTGGGATCGAGCCCCATATCGGGCTCTCTGCTCAGCAGGGGAGCCTGCTTCCTCCTCTCTCTCTCTCTGCCTGCCTCTCTGCCTGTTTGTGATCTCTGTCAAATAAATAAATAAATCTTTAAAAAAAATATATATATATAGACTAGAAAGGTGCTTGGGTGGCTCAGTCATTAAGCCTCTTCCTTTGGCTCAGGTGATGGTCCCAGGGTCCTAGAATCGAGCCCCGCATTGGACTCCCTGCTCAGTGGGAAGCCTGCTTCGCCCTCTCCCACTCCCTGCCTGTGATTGCTCTCTCACTGTGTGTCTCTCTGTCTGTCAAATAAATAAATAAAATCTTTAAGAAATAAAGACTGGGGCACCTGGGTGGCTCAGTCAGTTAAGTGTCTGCCTTTGACTCAAGACATGATCCCAGATTCATGGGATCAAGCCCTATGTAGGGCTCCCTGCTCAGCGGGGAGTCTGTTTCTCCCTCTTCCACTCCTTCTGCATCCCCAGCCCCCCACCCAGCTGTGCTGTCTCTCAAATAAATAAAATCTTAAAAAAAAAAAAAAAGGTGGGTGGTGGAACCTGTGTAGCTCAGTGGGTTAAAGCCTTTGTCTTTGGCTCAGGTCATGATCCCAGGGTTCTGGGATCAAGCCCTGCATCCCGCTCTCTGCTTAGCAGGGAGCCTGCTTCCACCTTCCCCCCCCATTCTCTCTCTGCCTGCCTCTCTGCCTATTTGTGATCTCTGTCAAATAAATAAATAAAAATATTTTTAAAAAAAGTTAAAAATAAGACTAATGAAAATAAACACCTGTTTATCACCCAAGTTAATAAAAGACACCGATGGGAATGATTCGAAATACTTATATTAGGGACACCTGGCTAGCTCAGTTGTTAGAGCATGCAGCTCTTGATTCAGGATCAGGAGTTCAGTCCCCATGTTGGGCACAAAGTTTTACTTAAGAATGACAACAATAGGGGATGTCTGGGTGGCTCAGTCTGTTAATCGACTGCTTCCAACTCGGTCATGATCCCAGGGCCCTGGGATTGAGTCTCACATTGGGCTCCTTGCTCAGCAGGGAGCCTCCTTCCTCTGCCTGCCCCTCCCCCTGCTTGTGCAATTGTGCACGTGCTTGCTCTCTGACAAATAAATAAAATCTTTAAAAAAGTAAATAAAAATAAATAAATAAGTAAGTAAGAAAAGGGGGATGGCGGGGCGCCTGGGTGGCTCAGTGGGTTAAAGCCTCTGCCTTCTGCTCAGGTCATGGTCTCAGTGTCCTGGGATCGAGCCCTCAATCGGGCTCTCTGCTCAGCGGGGAGCCTGCTTCCTCCTCTCTCTCTCTCTGCCTGACTCTCTGCCTACTTGTGATCTCTGTCAAATAAATAAATAAAATCTTAAAAAATAAATAAAATAAAAAATAAAAGGGGGGATGGCACCTGGATGCTCAGTCATTAAGAGCCTGCCTTCAGCTCTGGTCATGATCCCAGGGTCTTGGGATCGAGCCCCACATCGGGCTCCTTGCTCAGCAGGAAGCATGCTTCTCCCTTTCCCACTCTCTCTGCTTGTGTTCCCTCTCTCACTGTGTCTCTCTGTTAAATAAATAAAACCTTTAAAAACAAACAAAACCAAAAACTAACAACAGCAAATGTCCCGACGAGTCATAGTTGTCAGCCGTAAAGTACCTCTGAAATACCACTGAGTACTTGTCAATCTCCATATAGATTTGAGACTTTAAAAATCCTTATTTTAGGGCTTCTGGGTGGCTTAGTCAGCAAAGTGCCTGCCTTTGGCTCAGGTCAAAACATTGGGCTCCGTACTTAGCTGGGGAGCCTGCTTCTCCCTCTGCCTGCCGCTCCCCATGCTTGTGTGGTATCTCTCTCTCTCTCTCTCTCTGTCAAAGTCTTCAAAAAAAAAAAAAAAAAAACAAACAAACTCCTTTTTTCAGATGAGAATATTCTAAGAGGTTTTTAAATAGTATATATCTCTGAAAATTACTACTACTTAAGGTATTTTTTGATTTGCCTCTACCTTTGTTTCTACCACAGTATTTTATTTTTCCTTTGTGTTGATGAAAATACTCAAAAATAGGGATTCCTGGGACGCCTGGGTGGCTCAGTTGGTTAAGCAACTGCCTTCAGCTCAGGTCATAATCCCAGCGTCCTGGGATCGAGTCCCACGTCGGGCTCCTTGCTCATCAGGGAGCCTGCTTCTCCCTCTGCCTCTGCCTGCCATTCTGTCTGCCTGTGCTTGCTCTCTCTCCCTCCCTCTCTGACAAATAAATAAATAAAATCTTAAAAAAAAAAAAAAATAGGGATTCCTGGGTGACTCAGTCGGTTGGATGTCTATCTTCATCCCGGGTCATGATCCCAGGATCCTGGAATCGAGTCCCTAATCGGCCGGGGTTGGCGGGGGGTGGTCCTTGCTCAGTGGAGGGTCTGCTCTCTCTGCCTGCCAGTCTCCCTGTTTGTGCTCACTCACTCTTTCTCTCTCTCTCTCTGACAAATCTTTAAAAAAAAAGAAGGAATATATTCAGACATTAACGAACTTGAGAGAATAGTGCATTGAACAGTCCCTATCCAACAATCAATTGATTTGTTAATATTCTGCCTATTCATGTTGTGTATGTGTGTGTTTCTGATCCATTAAAAAATAGGAATTCTTCAACTTTCTTTTTTTTTTTTTAAAGATTTATTTATTTATTTACTTGACAGACAGAGATCACAAGTAGGCAGAGAGGCAGGCAGAGAGTGAGGGGTGGAGGAAGCAGGCTCCGTGCCGAGCAGAGAGCCCGAAGTGGGGCTCGATCCCAGGACCCTGGGATCATGACCTGAGCCGAAGGCAGAGGCTTAACCTACTGAGCCACTCAGGCGCCCCTCTTCAACTTTCTTAAAAGATACTCTTTTAAACACAATTCTGTAATCACATAGGAAAATTAACAATAATGTCATGTTCTACCTTAGCCATATAATATCTAGTCTTAATTGTTCTAATAACCTCCATGGCAATGACATAATATACATATATCAGTTTTTTTTCTTAAATTTTTATTTATTTAACACACAGACAGAGATCACAAGTAGACAGAGAGGCAGGCAGAGAGAGAGGAGGAAGCAGGCTCCCCGCTGAGCAGAGAGCCTGATTCGGGGCTCGATCCCAGGACCCTGAGATCATGACCTGAGCTGAAGGCAGAGGCTTTAACCCACTGAGCCACTCAGGTGCCCCCATATATCAGTATTGATTGATTTATCTTCCATAACCTGTTTTGTCCAGTGGAAGTTAACCCTTTTTATTACCCTGTTTTCCCCCCATTCTTCTAGTACAGTTCTGTCACTGCCTTAATTAAATCACTAAACTGTTTTCCTCATTATTTTGTCTATGTCACAATGTTCTGGCTCTCATCTCTTTTTGTTTTTATTCTTCTCTGCCGTGTAGTTCCCTTGGTGGTGGTCTAATCCACTCTCCTGGCTTTAAATACTATATGCTGACAATTCTTAAATCTATATCTTAAGTCAGATCTCTCTCCCATTCTCGTCAATGACCTGCCTACTTGACATAGTTGGTTAAGTTACTTGACATTTCAAAATAAACATGTCTAAAACTGAACTCCTGCTTTTCCCCCTTCATCAGAAGACAAGTCTTCCACCCTCAGCTTTACCCCACTAATTTGATGGCAGTTTCATCCTAAAGGTTGCTCAAGCTAAAATCTAGAAATCACTCTAAACTTATTTCTTTTTGTCATAATCCCATTTCCAATCTATCTGGAAGTCATATTGCCTCTGTCTTAACATATCCAGAAACAGACTGTATTCACCAGCTCCGCTAATCCAAGCCATGTGTCCCTTGCCTAGTTTATTTTAAAATCCTCTTATCTGAGGGCACCTGGGTGGCTCAGTCGGTTGAGTATCTGCCTTTGGCTGGGGTCATGATCCCAGGGTCTAGGGATCAAGCCCTGCATCAGGTTCCCTGCTCATCAGAGAGTCTTGCTTTTTCTTCTTCCTCTGCCCCTGGCCCCAGCTTGTCTCTCTCTCACTCTCTCTGTCAGATAAATAAAATCTTTAAAAAATAAAAGAATGAAAAAAATAAAAACCTCTTAACCTAGTTCCCTTGCTTACTTCCTTCTCTAATGTGTCGTCTTAACACAATTGCCGGAACAACCTTGTAAATTTAAGTCATTTATTTGTTTGATTTCAGACTCCTTCAGTGGCACTTCATTTCACTCTGTAAAAAGCCAGTGTTTACAGTGATCTCTAAGACTATAAAATCAAGCCTCTGATTTCATTTCTTACTACTCTTCTTTACTTGCTCTTTGCACCCAAAACAATCGTGACTTCTTGACCTGTTACAGATGGCCCTGTTAATAGGACATTTGCATTGACAGTTCCTTCTGCATGCAAACTCCCAGAGATCCACCTTCCTGATGCTTTCAAATTTGAAGTCTTTATTCAACTATCACTTTCTCAGCAAGGCCTGCTCTGCACCCAGCCCTATTTAAAATCATAGACTTTCCAACCAGTACACATTCTTTATCTGTCCTTTTTTTTTTTTTTAAGATTTTATTTATTTATTTGACAGAGATCACAGGTAGGCAGAGAGGCAGGCAGAGAGAGAGAGGAGGAAGCAGGCTCCCCGCTGAGCAGAGAGCCCGATGTGGGGCTCGATCCCAGGACCCTGGGACCACGACCTGAGCCGAAGGCAGAGGCTTTAACCCACTGAGCCACCCAGGCGCCCCCTTTATCTGTCCTTTTTTTGCTTTACTTAAAGAACCTGTTCTACTATACTACTTTTTACTTACTGTCTTTCCGCTTGAATACATACAAGTCCTTAATAAGGAAAAGAGGGATTTGGGGGGGCACCTAGCTGGCTCAGTCAGTAGAGCATGCGACTCTTGATCTTCGGTTGTAAGTTTGAGCCCCACATTGGGTATAGAGATTATTTAAAAATAAAATCTTTCTTAAAAATTGCTTAAATCTTAGAAAAAGAGAGGTTTTTGTCCCCTCTTTGCTGATATACGTTGCAGGTTCCTGGAGCAGTGTATTCAAATAAGCTCTAAATAGATAACTTGCTGAATGAATATCATAAACTGTGAAGCCCAACAGTGATAGGATTATAGTTCTTTATTGATTTTTCCTGGGTGTTTTCAGTTGCTGCTTGCTTATGTTATCATAGCTCCACCCCTCCCCCATACTTTATATTTCATTATCCTATCATGTTACTTGAAGACCGCTCTTTTTCCAGTAGACAAGTAGAAAGGTGATTTTTTACAAAATGAAAATACAATGCAGCTCAGTGTCTAAATTTGTGTTGAATCTTCTTAGTAATTAGGGGAGCATGTAACAGGAATCTATATTTTGCCAATCAATTTGATGAATTTTTTTAAGATTTATTTACTTGAGAGAGCAGGGGAGAGGGATGGGTAGAGATAGTCTTAGCAGGCTCCTATAAACGTGGACACTAATAATGGGGCTCTACCCTGGGATCAGTATCTGAGCTAAAACCAAGAGTCAGATGCTCAGCTGACAGCACCACCCAGGCCTCCCTTGACGAAAGATTTTAAATAAAAGGTGAACATCAGTTTAACAGTTAACAGGTAAAGAGAAGAGTTCTTTCATCGCTCTTGCAGTCAGTTTAAATTGTTGCACTTTCTCTGGACATAAATTTGGCAATGTCAGTCAACTGTCGGTCATTCAGTCAATGTATCAACACAGGTGTTCATTCCATAATTGCCTATAAACAAAAAATCAGAATTGGTCTTAATGTTTTGTTTTTTTTTAAGATATATTTATTTTAGAAAGAGTTGTTGGCAGGGGAATGTTGTACAGAGAGGGGGTGAGAAGCAGACTCCCCACAGAATGGGGAGCCTGTCTTGGGGGCTCAGTCCCACAACCCTGAGTTCATGACAGCCAAAATCAAGAGTTGGATGCTTAACTGACTGAGCCACCCAGGCACCCTTGTCTTAATGTTTAATAATAGAGAATTATTTAAATATATTTTGCTGTAGACATGCAGTTAAATTCTATGCAGCCATTGAAGAAACTGTTGGAAGATTAATGACATTGAAAAAGATTACAAAGTAGTTTTTTATAGATAGCATGTTCCTTTAAATGTTTCATATGGGTAGTAGTGTATGTGGGGGAAAAATAAAGGGACATAACCTTAGTATATTTTTGTGTGGTGGGATTTATTTGTAAAAAATCTGTGTTCCTGGGGAGACAAAGTTTTGAAATAAATAGCTTTCAAGTTAAATACTCAAATAAGGTGGATCATGTCTATAAAATGTTAATGAAGGAAAGAAATTTACCCTTGTGTAGTATATGGTACATTCTTAATAACAGTTATTTGTAATTACACTTTTACTCAGAGGCTATTGTTTTCTCTATTTTATATTGAGGAAACAGGCTCTTAACAGTGAATTAATTTACCCACAATAATAAACCTATAATGTTTTATAGCATATATGAGAGAAATAGGTTCCAAGGATGCATTTTTATTATTTATTTATTTATTTAAGATTTTATTTATTTCTTTGACAGCGTGAAAACAGAGGGAGGGGCAGAGGGAAAAGCAGGCTCCCTGGTCAACAGGGATCCCAGTGTGGGGCTGGATCCCAGGACCCTGCGATCATTACCTGAGTCTAAGGCAGTTGGTTAACCAACTGAGCCACCCACGCACCCCAAGGACACTTTTTTTTTTTCTTTTTTCTTTTTTTTTTTTTTCCCCAAGATTTATTTTTTTTATTTGACAGACAGCACAAGTAGGCAGAGAAGCAGGCAGAGAGAGAGGGGAAAGCAGGCTCCCCGCTGAGCAGAGAGCCCGATGTGGGGCTTGATCCCAGGACCCTGGGATCATGACCTGAGCTGAAGGCAGAGGCTTTAACCCACTGAGCCACCCAGGCGCCCCCCAACGACACTTTTTTAACAATTTATTTATGGACCAATACATACTACAAAACTCAATACTTTTAAATGTGCACTTCAGTCATTTTTTTTTTTTTAAGATTTTATTTATTTGAACAGAGAGAGGTCTTAAGCATGGGGAGCAGCAGAGGGAGGGGGAGAAACAGGCTCCCTGTTGAGCAGGGAGTCCAATACGGGGTTCGATTTCAGGACTCCGGGATCATGACCTGAGCCAAAGGCCGATAGCCTACCAACTGAGCCATCCAGGTGCCCCCACTTTAATCATTCTTAATAACTTCATAGAATTGTTAAACCATCACCACAATCCCACTTTAGACAATTTGCCTGTTTTCCTTTTACAAAAATGGCTTTGTTGAGTTATAATTCACATACTATGTAACTCATCCATTTAGAAGTATACAGTTCAGGGGACCTGGCTAGCTCAGTCAGCAGATTATGCAGCTCTTGATCTTTGGGTCATAGGTTTGAGTCCCATATTTGGTGTAGAGATTACTCTAAATCCAAATTGAATGAATGAAATGAAATCTTAAAATAGAATGATTTATCCAAGTTACCATTTTTAAACATGGAATAGAATGTTAGTATAAGCAAATCTTGATACTAACACAGTTAGCTTTTCTTAATTATCTTAAGAACATCTTAGTTCGGGGACGCCTGGGTGGCTCAGTTGGTTGAGCAGCTGCCTTCGGCTCAGGTCATGATCCCAGCATCCTGGGATCGAGTCCCACATCGAGCTCCTTGCTCGGCAGGGAGCCTGCTTCTCCCTCTCCCTCTGCCTGCCACTCTGTCTGCCTGTGCTCGCTCTCTCTCCCTCTCTCTCTCTGACAAATAAATAAATAAAATCTTTAAAAAAATAAGAACATCTTAGTTCGTCACATAGTTTTATTTTGCAGTAATTTATCTACAGTTCGCTTTAACTGCATTGACTAGTGTTCCTTTTAAGTTTTAGAAAATATGTTTTGCTCTATTTTGTTTAGATTTGTGTTATAATTTCCAATTTTGTATATAAAACTAATTTTTTTGAACTATGTCCTTCAAATTTTTATGGAATTAATTTATTTGATTTAATAAAGGAAAATTTTTTTCTCCTCTTAGCGTCTCTATACATTTCATCCTTTTCTTATTCTTCATAGTTCTTTATTTTCTGGGGTGCCTGAGTAGCTCAGTCAGTTACATGATAGTCTCTCCCTCTTTTTTTTTTTTTTTTTTTTAATAATTTTTTATTTATTTATTTAACCGAAATCACAAGTAGGCAGAAAGAGACCAGAAAGCAGACTCCCCACGGAGCAGAGAGCCCGATGCAGGCCTCTATCCCAGGACCCCGAGACCATGACCTGAGCCGAAGGCAGAGGCTTAACACACTGAGCCACCTAGGTGCCCTGCGCAACCATCTCTTGATTTTAGCTCAGGTCATGATCTCAGGGTTGTGAGATGGAGCACCATGTTGGGCTCTTGTGTTTAGTGGGGAGTCTGCTTGAGGTCTCTCTTTCCATCTCCCTCTGCCCGTCCTCCTACCTTTTTGCTCTCTTTTCCTCCTCTCTAAAAAAACAAAACAAAACTTTTTTTTTTTTTTTTTTTTAAGATTTTATTTTTAAGTAATCTCTGTACCCAATATGGGGGCTCAGATTTACAACCCCAAGATCAGGAGTCACATACTCCACTGACTGAGCCAGCCAGGCACCCCATTAAAGTCCAAAAGATTTTTATTCATACAGTATTTCTTTACATTGTGTCTTTCGAAAACTGACCAGTAACATAAAACTATTTTTGATCTCTACAGCAATAGAAAATATCTGTATTAATGAGTATTTTGCTATTGTATTGATTTTATAGATCGGGATGAGGAAGAAATAAACAAACGAGATGACAAAAGAGATATCAACAGGTACTGCAAGGAGAGGCCCTCTAAAGATAAGGTATTTATTGAATAATGTATTCTTTATAACATAATAATTTCCATTTCTCACATAATCTAGACTTATTAAGCATAATGCTATCATGAAGTTTATTGGTCCTTATATATCTATATATTACCACTCAGAGCAAAATTTAGCCTATTGTATTTTTATATTTGTAGTTATGTCAGGTAACCAATATGTTTTATTCCTTTCTCCTGTACACATAAGCAAGATGAGCTCATTTTAACTTGTAATATGAGGCAAAGGTCTTTTCTTATTTTTAGCTATTATATGGACATGGTCTCAATTTCTTACTTTTCAGAGGTAAAGATTATGTACTATTATCTTCTGCATTTTCTTTAGGAAAAAGAAAAGATTCAGATGATCACAATTAACAGGGATCTGTTAATGGCATTTGTTTATTTTGATCAAAGCCATTGTGGTTATCTTCTTGAGAAGGATTTAGAAGAAATACTTTATACTCTTGGACTACATCTTTCTCGGGCTCAGGTAATCTGTCATGCATGTTTAAAATGAAAAGCCATTTTAAGTAATTACCTTTTTAATCTCTGTCTACTGGCTAATAGAGATACTATAGTCAAGAAATAATGGAAATGTGTACAATAAAAGTTACAAGTCCCCTCCATAGTTCTATTCCTCTGGCCTCATGTAATCCTCTAGATCTTTTTGTAAGCAACTCATGTACGTAAGCAACTTGATATGTATATTATATGTATATGTATGTGTGTGTATATATATATATACACACGCGCACGCATGAAATCATTTTATACATTACTTATATACAACTTTTTTCTTTTTCTTTTTAAAGATTTTTCTTTTTTAATTTCATTTATTTATTTGATGAGGAAAGAGTACAAGCAGGGGGAGCAACAGGCAGAGTGAGAAGGAGAAGCAGACTGCCCACTGAGCAGAGAGCCCAGTGCAGGCTGGATCCCAGACTCTGGGATCATGACTTAAGCCAAAGGCAGCTGCTTAACTGAGCCACCCAGGCACCCGTTAAGATTTTATTTTTAAGTAATCTCTTCACCCTGTTTAGGGCTTGAACTTAAAACCCAAGATCCAGTCCCATGCCGTACCAACTGATTCGGCCAGTGCCCCTGGACAACTTTTTTCATCTAACAGTATAGACCATTTTATGAAAATAGAGACCCACTTTGACGTTTTTATGACTACAAAGCATTCTGTAATACAGATGAACCATAATTGCCTTAACCAAGTGTCAATTGCTAGGCAGTTTCCATTTTTTGGAATTATAGACTCTAGTGTAATAAATATCTTTGTACATACACTTTTTTAAAAAAAGATTTTATTTATTTGACAGAAAGCACAAGCAGGGGGAGTAGAAGGCAGCAGGAGAGGGAAAAGCAGGCTCCCTGGGATCATGACCTGAGCTGAAGGCACATGCTTAACTGAGGCTCCCAAGCACTCATGCATTTTTTTTTTTTTCCTCTAAGATTGATTGACTTATTTGAGAGAGAGAGTGAGTATGCACATCCCGGGGTTGGGGAGGGGCAGAGGGAGAGAGTCTTTAAGAAGACTCCACACTGAACATGGAGCCCGATGTGTACGGCTCAGTCTTTGGACCCTGAGTTTACAACCTGAGTTGAAATCAGAGATTAGATTCTTAACAAACTATGCCATCTAGGTGTGCACCCTCCCCACCCCCCCATTTTAAGTAGGTTCCAAGCCCAGTGTGGAGCTTGAACTCACAACCCTGAAATTTAGAGTCAACTGAGTCAGCCAGTATATACACTTTAGTGTATGCTTTAGTGTTTCTATCAGTGTTACATGTTTTTTATTAACAAAAATTTTTTCAAATGATAATTTGGATTTTAGGTTTATAGAGAAGGCAGTTAGAAAATGCACAAGTGAGGGAGCCTGGGTGTCTCAGTCAGTTAAGCTCAAATCATGATCCCAGATTTCCTGGGATCAAGTCCCGCATCAGGCTTCCTGCTCAGCACGGAGTCTGCTTCTCCTCAGTCTGCCTCTTTTCCCTGCTTATGCTCTCTCTCTCTTTGAAAGAAATAAATGAAAAATCTAAAAAAAAAAAAAAAAGAGGAAACGAAAAATACAGGTGGAGGGGGGCTTGATTTCAGCTCAGGTTGAAATAACCCCCCCCCCCAAAAAAAACACCCACACAAGTGTTTGAGTGGGAGAGGATAACTGAGAACACAGATGCCACTGATGTTTATCATATGTGAAAATTAGAACACAGTTAAGGCAATTCAAAAATGTATTCTATTCTCATCTTTTTTTTTTTTACTTATATAACAGGTAAAGAAACTTCTTAATAAAGTAGTACTCCGTGAGTCTTGCTTTTACCGGAAATTAACAGACACCTCAAAAGATGAAGAAAACCATGAAGAGTCTGAAGCATTGCAGGAAGATATGCTAGGTTTGAATATATTATTTTGAGATTATCTTATATAATTATTAAAGAAGAAAAAAGTAATAAAATACAATCTTTTATAGGGAACCGGTTGTTACTTCCAACACCAACAGTAAAGCAGGAATCGAAGGATGTGGAAGAAAATGTTGGTCTTATTGTGTACAATGGTGCAATGGTTGATGTAGGAAGCCTCTTGCAAAAATTGGAAAAGAGTGAAAAAGTAAGAGCTGAAGTAGAACAGAAGCTGCAGTTACTAGAAGAAAAAACGGGTAAGGAACAGCATTGGGTATTTTGGTACTTTTAAAACCCTGCTGGAATATATATGTGTACACACATATATACAAACCTGTGTACACATGCATATCCATACTCTGCATTTTAGTCTAGGCACATTATACAACTCACTTTTGACCCTTAAAAGCTATAAAATTCCTTGTCATTTTAAGAATGTATCTTAGATTTTTATATGCATTCTTAGATTCCTTTGTTGTTTTGTATTTTTTTAATCTTCTCCTGGTGCTACTTAGTTTTCATCAGTTTTTGCTACTTTCTCTAATCCATCTAAAAAGTGGATCCTGGGTGAGAAGACAGACTTAGGTAAAATTTAAATGAAGCGAGTATACTACATCATGCTTTATAACTGTGACATTTGTGGCCATTTTAAGGAATTATAACTGCTTTTTATTTTCCTTAATATTTTCTTAAGTTTTTTTAAAAATTTATTTTTCTAAAAAAAAAAAAGATACTATTTATTTATTTAACAGAGGGAGTAACAGCGAGAGAGGGAACACAAGCAGGGGGAGTGGGAGAGGGAGAATCAGGCTTCCTGCTGAGCAGGGAACCCAAGGCAGGGCTCAATCCCAGGACCCTGGGATTGTGACCCAAGCCAAAAGCAGACACTTAAGGACTGAGCCACTCAGGCACCACTAAATTTACTTATTTTTAAGAGTGAAAGAGAGAATATGCAAGCAGGGAGGGGGAAAAAAGGAGAGAGTCCTCAAGCAGACTCCTGTGGAGCACCAAGCCTGATGCAGGGCTCAGTCCCAGGACCCTGAGATGACCTGAGCCAAAATCAAGAGGTGCCCCTTAACCTACTAAGCCACCCAGGCACACCCCTTAGATATTTCTAACCTCATGATTGGAGATTTTAAGGGGTAAGATGGTGAATTCCTTTTTTTTTTTTTTTTTTTTTTTTTAAACAGATGAAGATGAGAAAACCATACTAAATTTGGAGAATTCCAACAAAAGCCTCTCAGGTGAACTCAGAGAAGTTAAAAAGGACTTTAGTCAATTACAAGAAAATTTAAAGATTTCAGAAAACATGAATTTGCAGTTTGAAAACCAACTCAATAAGACAATCAGAAACTTATCTACAGTAATGGATGAAATCCACACTGTACTGAAGAAGGTTAGCAGTTTTATACTTACGTATTTTCAGTTTGTCTCAACTTTTAACTCTGGAAATTATAATGTCATTAAGCTCTTAGTGGTTTTTCTCGGAGCAAATAGTGGTTGGTGTTCTGTCCTTTGTCATATTAATCAAAAGTGATTTCCAAAAGATTGTATTCTTCTAGAATTTAGTTGAAATGTCAACATGGTTTATGTGTGTAGACTTGTTGAAACTTCTTGGAAACTTACAAGTTTTATTTGTATTTCTTTCAGAACCAGAGAGTGAATTGAATTTGAACTTGAGGAAAATAAAACCATTTACTTCTTTTTAAAGCCATTTATTGTTGGGCAGAGTTGAGAAACTCTTTGGCACTATCAAAATCAATTTATTAGTATTTTTTGTCACTAAAAAATACCTGTAACTCAACGCCATTATAAACTAATTAAAATGAGAATCTTCCATATCCTCAGTCTCAGAGAACAAGGGGAGAGAAATCATATTACTGTGCAAGGAATATACTACTATTATTCCTAATTACCTCTGATTTCTCAGGACGTAGATAGCTTTCTCAAATACTACAAACTGTTCTGCATGGAATTGAGGGGTTTCCTTTGTAGTTGTCTCTAGTGTCAGTTTTTCATAGATGGCAAAATGGGCTATTTAGAGTTTCTGTTAACTAATGTTTATTATTTTTTAAGTTATGTTTAAGAGAATCTAATTAAATACTTTGTCTTTTGTGTTACAGGATAATGTCAAGAATGAAGATAAAGATCAGAAATCCAAGGAGAATGGTGCAAGTGTATGATAAAATACATGTAGTGGTGAAGAATGGTGTTAAATAATGTAATATATAAAATCATGATACAAGAATGTTTGAAAGTGATGCATGTTTGATTTTAGTATAAATATCTGTTAGTTCAAATGATGTATAAAGTTTTATGAATGTGAAGAGTCTGCTTTTGAAAATTGCTTGTAATTCCTGGCATTCAAATTATTAAACACTCCTTGAGTGAAATAATTTTGCATTGCAAAATGTTTTAGGATGAACTTTGTTATAGTTTTTAACCCCAATAAAGTTCATCACTTTAATTGATAGTAGTATTTAATTACCAAATGTCTTTTATTAAAATACTTAGAATAATTGCAGCTTTATTTATAGAATTATCATTATTAGGTTTTTATAAAAAATTTTTAGTCTTTTAAAATTTCAGTATAAATCATAAAATAGCATGCTGCTTAATTTTTTGCAAGTTTTTTGAATCAGACTTTTTTACTTGTCTTAAAAAAAATCCCTTCTATCAGCCTCTAAACTATTCATTAAAAATTCAGTTCATCCAAAAGACATCAAAAACTAAGAAAGTAATAGATAATTACCATTGTTACTATATATGTTAGACTTACAAAAAAACAAATAGTACTGATGTTAATGTTACTGCTTTCAATTAATTGTTCTTTCCCAAAATAGCACCTATATTTTAATTTTGAGGGTTTTTTTTTCCTTAAATGCAGTGTTTGTGAAATGTACAGTTTAGCACCAAGCCAGTAGATGTCAGTATGATGTCTTAAGTTAAGCCTTCTTTAATTAAAAATAATTTTTTTATTAGTCTGTGTACTTCCTTCAGCATTTTAGTGGGTACATAAGAGTTGATTAACTGTTGAGTGAAAAGGGTAGAAAATGTGATATACTCTAAAGAAATGGTTCTCAGTAGGGAGTGAACTTGCCCCAGAGGACATTTAGCAATGTCTGGAGACACTTCTACTTGCCACAGCTGGGTGAGTGAATGCTACTTCATCTAGTTGTTAGAGGCCAAGGATGTTGTTAACCATCCTATGTTGCATAGGACAGCCCCTCAACAAGAAAGGATTATCCAGGGGGGCCTGGGTGACTCAATCGGTTAAGTATCTGCCTTCAGTTCTGGTCATGATCCCAGAGTCCTGGGATAGAGCCGTGTCGGGCTCCCTATTCAATAGGGAGCCTGCTTTTCCCTCTCCCACTCCCCCTGCTTTGTGTTCGTTTTCTCTCTCGCTCACTCTCTCTCAAATAAATAATAAGTAAATTTTTAAAAAAATAAAAATCTTGGGGGAAGAAAGAAATACATGGCTGGCCCACTCACTAGAGCATGAGACTTATTTATTTATTTATGTATTTATGTATTTTAGTGGGGGGCAGAGGAAGAAGCGAATCTTAAGCAGACTTCCCACTGAACATGGAACCTGACACAGGGCTCAGTGCCAGGACCCCAAGATCATGACCTGAGCTGAAACCCAAAAGTGGAATGCTCAATGACTGAACCATCAAGGCACTCCTAAATGACATTTTTTTTAAAGTTTTTTTAAAGTTTTTATTTATTTGAGCGAGACAATGAGAGCAAGAAAAAGCATGAGCAGGGAGGAGAGAGAGAAGCAGCTCCTCCCTGAGTAGGGAGCCTAACTTGGGGCTTCATCCCAGGACCCTGGGATCCTGACCAGAGCTGAACGAAGACACTTAACTGACTGAGCCACCCAGGTGCCCCTGTTTTTACATTTCTGATGCTTGATTCAGTCATTGTAGAGCAACTGAAATTTTAAGAATTTATTATTTCTTACTGACTTTTGCCCAAGTCCTAGTAAAACTGTAAGAACACAAAAAAACTCCTTTAAGCAACACTTAGACTTTATGTATGTTCACATTACATTCCTCTCAAAATATTGAGTAATGGGCGCCTGGGTGGCTTAATCGGTGAAGCATTTCCCACGTTTGAGCCCCCCTGTCACACTCCCTGCTCAGCGGGAAGTCTGCTTCTCCCTCTTCCCCTCACCCTACTCGTGTTCTCTCTCACTCTCTCTCTCTCTGAAATAAATAAAATCTTTTTTTTTTTTTTTTTTTTAAGATTTTATGTATTTATTTGACAGAGATCACAAGTAGGCAGAGAGGCAGGTGGGGGGGTCGGCAGGGGAGGCAGGCTCCCTGCGAAGCAGAGAGCCGGATGCGGGGCTCCATCCCAGGACCCTGGGATCATGACCTGAGCCAAAGGCAGAGACTTTAACCCACTCATCCACCCAGGCGCCCCAAATAAATAAAGTCTTCAAAAAGAAAAAAGTTGAATACTATTCAACCACATTTTTTAAATATTTTACATGCTCTGATCCCTAACCTACTACATAATTACTTAGAATTAGAGATAACTAATACTAATTATGAATCAGTGTTTATTCAGAAACTGTAGAATTCTTAAACTTTTTAGTTATTTGTGTACCAGTTTAAGAAGATTTGAAGTGCTCTTGCCTTTTACCCTAACAATTCTAAAACCTCAGTCATAAAGTGTTTGTTGCTCGAATACGTGATCATTCTGCTGATGAAGTAAGAACATTAATCCTATTATAAATGCAAGACTTCCTCTAAAGTGGTGAAAGAGGGGGTGCCTGGGATTTCAGGGTCCTGGGATCAAGTCCCACTTTGGGTTCCCTGCTCAGCTGGGAGTCTGCTTCTCCCTCTATCCCTCCCCCCTGCTCACTGACATTTAAATCTCTTAATACCCTTGAAAAATCTCAGAGGTGATTTTGGTATTTAGGATGACATCAAATTTTATAGGTTTAAAAATATTTTTATATAATTTGACCTCAGCTTATATAAAGAGTTGGAATTCCAAAGTCATGGTGGCAGATTTAGGACAGGCTAACTAACATAGGACTCTTCTGACTTACCTTTCCATAATGTTTAGCATGTGAAACCTAAATAATTCAGTCCTCAATAGTAATTCCTTGGAAAACATTATTTCAGTATAAGTGGAAAACAAAGGAAATGTAAAGACCCTGAACTTGAGGAGCTGGACTAGATGGAACAGATTGAGCTGATGTCCTTTTCGCCTGCCCTGTCTGCATGTCCTGAACGCTCCCAGGAGCACTGCATGTCTTACTGTGTAACCGTGCCTCACCCTCTGCACAACTGCATGTCTGCAGAGAACTTTCCATCAGTTGGGCACCACTGGGCCTTTCTCTCTCAGCCCTAAGAGTGGGAAGGGTATGGAGTTGTACCTTTTTTGAGGGGTCATGCTTTGGAGACTCCAAAGGTAAACTTAGGAGGAAAGACATTTGATGCTTTTACATTTTTTTTTTTTTTTAAAGATTTTATTTATTTATTTGACAGAGAGATCACAAGCAGGCAGAGAGGCAGGCAGAGAGAGAGGAGGAAGCAGGCTCCCCGCTGAGCAGAGAGTCCGATGCGGGGCTCGATCCCAGAACTCTGAGATCATGACCTGAGCCGAAGGCAGCGGCTTAACCCATTGAGCCACCCAGGCGCCCCGATGCTTTTACATTTTTGATAAATCTTAATATCCACTGTTAGCGCTAGTAGAGACGTATGATCTTGGACACAGGACACAGGAGGACCAAAGACCAGGGCAGTCCCAAGAGTATCAACTTTCCTTAGGTTTCAGTTGGTACAAAAATTTCAAGTGCCGGTTTTGGCTCGGTTGGTATTTGCCCGCAGCTCAGGTCATGATCCCAAGATCCTGGGATCAAGTCCCACATCAAGCTTCTTGCTCAGGGGAAACCTGCTTCCTCTGCTGATCCCCCTGCTTGTGGTCTCTGACCAATAAATAAAATCTTAAAAAGAAAAATTGAAGTACCTCAGTTTCTGGGCCACAACTCAGCCTTACCTGAGATCTAGAGGTTAAAACAGGGATTTCTGCTACAGTGACAGTGTAACTGTGTTGAACCTTAATACAGAGGTGGTCACTTCTTATAAAAAAGTGCAATATTTATGTAGGAAGCAAAAAAATAATTCTCTTTCTGCTAAAAGAAATTTGGAGTATGTTAAGCATGGATGAGTTTGCTTATTAGAATATGGGAGAAATTTATCATAAAACTAAGGAGTTTACCTGTGGATATCCATGCCCACAAGGCATTAAAGAATTGGGTGAAAAGAGATAATGCTACATGTATGTAGCAAACAGTAAAGATAACTGTTTAGATACCTAGATAGAATTATTGACTTTCCGGCAGGAAGCTGGATCCAGGCGTCTTTGTAACTTCTCTCTGATCCAGGCAATAGTGGACCCTTGAGAGGCTTCTCAGAGCCTGAATTGTACATAGATCTCTTAAATACTGGCTAGAATTTATTAAAAATACTACAGTAGGGACTACACATAAGGGTTTGGCAGAATACTAGCAAGCTCTCAGAGCATTCTGACAGTCCTATACATAGTATACAAGGGGCACTCCTCCCCTATTTCTTCCATGGGGACTTCCTCACCCAGCGGGTACTCCTCTCATGAGACCTTTGGAAGTCCACAGGTTAATGCTGAAATGGCACTGAATCTTTGGGGGTTCTGAGATAGCCTGAGGTTTTCGTTGTCAGAAGCCATACAAGTTTGCTAGTCCTAGTGGGTGTAAAGTGAGGGTGTAGAGTCAAACTAAGTTCAAAAAACGTATTGATGGGACACCTGCGTGGTTCAGTCATTAAACATCTGCCTTTGGCTCAGGTCGTGATCCCAGCGTCCTAGGATCGAGCCCCATATCAGGCTCCCCGCTTGGCATGGAGCCTGCTTCTCCCTCTCCAGCTCCCCTGTGTTTGTGTTCCCTTTCTCACCATCTCTGTCATTTACAAAAAAAAAAAAAAAAACAACTTAAAAAAAGTATTGCTGGGATGCCAGGGTGGCTCAGTCAGTTAAGCACCAGGCTCCTGGTTTTGGCCCGGGTCATGATCTCAGCAGGAGGATGAGTTCGAGCCCTTCCTCCGTCTACACTCTTCAGAGAGCCTGCTTAGGATTTTCACTCTCCCTCTGCCCCTCCCCTCCACATACCTGCACGTGTTGTCGCTAAAAAACAAAAAACAAGAACCATGGGTTTTAAGCAAAGGATTGAAGTGATCATAGTAATTAGAGGCACAATAAAAGCCTCCTCTATTGGACATGTAGTGTGCCGCACATTTCCTGGTTTAACTGCAAAATAGTTGCCAGGCCTGTGGGTTCCATGAAAGAAAGGTTTCCCTTCCCACTATAATTTTGTATTCAGATTATTTTGGAAATTAAAATTAACATCTAAATATCTTTACAGTTGTTTTTGTTAGACATAATGGAGTAATGAGAATGTTTCAAGAATCGTTGACACATTTCACCGCCTATTTTATGACTTACTAATAAGGGGATATTTAGGCCATAATTTATTGTCTATACTGGGAACTTATTTTGAGAAGAGGGGGCTAAGGATAATTATACCAAGATACTGGTTATAAACCAAGACTAAGTCAAACATTGCCTACTTATTATTCATCTTGAAGGTAAAATTGACCTGCTCTTGGTGTTCACTAGTTTCAAAACAAGTCTCGGGCTTGAAAGAAGATGTCCCAAACTACTATCAACCATGAAGTATTAGTTTTTCTTGTGTATATAGAAGACATATATCAGATTATCAGATATGGTACTACCTAAGGAAGTCACTGAGTCAGCTCCTTATTTGAGCCCCATTAATGATGGAGTTTGAAGGTGATCATTATGCCTAAACGAAGGCAGTGGTTCTTCAAACTGGTATGCAGCAGAATCACCTGACAAGCTTGTTAAAAAACACAGAGTGCTTGGCCTAGTTTCCAGAATTTCTGATTGAAAAGGTCTGGGGTTGAGCCCTAGTTTGCATTTCTACCAAGTCATCAGGTACTGCTGCTGCTCTTCTGGGTTAACACCCTTTTCACTAAGGTATACATAGTGGGTTTCCCTACCTAATACATGATTTAAAAAAACAAAAAAACAGGAGGGGTACCTGCCTGGCGACTCTTGATCTTGGGGTCATGAGTTTGAGCCCCATGTTAGGGGTAGAAATCACTTAAAAAATTTGTTTAAATTTTATTTGTTTTTAGAGGGAGAACTGTGTGCTCTGGGGTAGTGGGAGAGGGAGAGAGCATCTTAAGCAGGCTCCAGGCCAGTGTGGAAACAGTCGTGGGGCTCGATCTCACAACCCTGAGATCTCAACCTGAGTCAGTCAAGAGTCGGATGCTTAACTGACTGAACCACTCGGGCGCCCCCAAAACTTTTAAAAACAAGACAACACCAAGCGGGGTGCCTGGGTGGTTCAGTTAAGCAAGCGTCTGCTTTCGGCTCAGGCCATGATCAAGTCCTGTATTGGGCTCGCTGCTCAGCTGCTCCCTCTTCCCCTTCCTCTTCCTCTGCTGCTCCCCCTGCTTCTCTCTCTCTCTCTCTCTCTCTCTCTCTCTCTCTCTGTCAAAACAAAACAACTCCAAGAAAAGTAGCAATTACCTTGGAGATATTATCTGAGCAATTTGGGCTTTTTCTGTAGGGGTAAATATTTCCACATTGGATAAGCAAGCCTTGGAACCTGCAAAGTACTTACTTTGAAAAGCTGCTCTGACATACTTTTTTATGGGAAGGGTCACAACTACATAAGCAACAAATAAGCTGGGAAAAATCCATTTTCTTCATACTGTTTTGTTTTACTTCTCACCCTTAAGCTGACGTGACTATATACTTCTCTTGTGAGGTGTCCTATAATGAACATAATCCGTGTGTTTGGTGTGGTCTCCACCATCCGCTGGGGGGCTGACAAGCAGGACGGTCAAACTAAATAGTTTCTTAAGGCCATGAAGGGCTTGACTGGGAGAACAGGTAGGTGGTGAGGGGGCCTGTCAGCTGGCTTGGGCAGAAACACTCGGTTTCCAGGCTGAGAGGGAAAAAATTAAAGAATTAAGGTGGTCAGCAGAGGGAGGGGTAAACAGTAAGCAACAAAGTATTTTTGACAATGGAGAGGCCAAGAAAATGGCAAGGCAAGGATTATGCAGATGTCAAGCAATGAGGGAGGGAGGATCTGTCAAAGAGATGTGACTTGTTTGCAAAGGCCCGGGTTCCAGGCTATGTGTCTCCAGCCAGAGGTTAGTGGTCTGCCTGAATCTAAAGGGACTGTTCTTCAAGACGGTGACTTCATCTTCCGAAGCCTTACCTGGAAAGGCTGTGTTCTCTGCATCAGAGAGAGAGGGAGCTTCCACGACTAGTTAGGCCCCCACAGAGAAATTGCAAGCAAACGGTGAGAGACAATTTATTTGGCTAAATTAGATAAATCCTAAAATGTTGCTCCATCGAGCATTTAAAGGATTAGAATGTGTCAATAATGAGACTGGTGATGGGTGGGGGTCATCTTCACTGTGCTGCTCCCCCATGCCCTCCCCAGGGGTGACTGATAGTCCCGATTCTGATTCCTGTGTACAGGCAGATTCACTGCCCAAAGGTTTCTAATCTGATGAGTGGAGAGGGTAAGGAAAGTGAGGAAGTAGCCCTCTAGGCTGTGTACTGAAAATCAGGCAGATTATAGTTCCAGGGAAATTGATCAGTTTGAATTAAACTATAGCTGATGACAGGACCATGAAGACAAAGTCCAGTCCCTAAAAACGGGAGGATTTTGCAGACTATCAGAACCCCAACCACAGAGGCAGAATTCAGAGCTGGGACCCCAGCTTCATTGCAAACAACTTAGGCAGAGGCCAGGAGCCAAGGTAGAGGCTCATCTGTACAGATCTTGATGAGATTGAATATTTGATTGAAGGTGAGAGCTTGATACAGGTGGTGGCATTTGGGTTCACACCACATATAAGGCAATGAAAGTTTTAGTTCCTCTCCACTGGGGTGATGAACTCCCAACGTGTTATCAGGCAGTTTGGATTAGCTCAGAGACTAAATCTACAGTTTAAAGGTATCTGATTCTTAAAGCTAGGCAGGGCTGAAATGCAGGCTTAACATTGGTTATACAAATATGTATTCATCAAAAGTAAGCATTTATATATTTAATATGTTTTGATAGTGTGAGTCAGCCTAATTTCAAATTGGGTGAAACCAAATCTAGAGTAAATCTGGATTTGGAATAAAATAAGAATGCTGCCATTCTAAAGGTAAGACTTGAGCTCCAGTTAAATTTTCTGTTTTAGAACTTGCAGTAAGGGTACTTGGGTGGCTCAGTCGGTTAAGCATCTGCCTATGGCTCAGGTCATGACTTCCGGTCCTGGGATTGAGCCCCAAGATGGGCTCCCTGCTCAATGGGGAGTCTGTTTCTCCTCCTCCTCCTCCTTCCCCTCCTTCCATTGCTCCTGCTCTTCCACCCTCTAATTCTTTTTTTAAAATGTAGATTTAAAAAAAAAAAACTTTATTTATTTATTTGACAAGAGAGCAAGCACAAGTAAGGGGAGCAACAGGCAGAGGGAGAAACAGGCTCCCGTCTAAGCAGGGAGCCCGATGAGGAACTCCACCCCAGGTTCCTAGGATCATGACCTGATCCAAAGGCAAATGTTTAACCCACTGAGCCGCCCAGGCGCCCCTCAAATAAGTTCTTAAAAAAAAAAGAACTTGCAGCACTCTTGCTCATTAGCAAATTCACGACCAATGGGCAAAACTTTGTGTTTGCTATAGGAAATCCTAAACTCTTGTGAATCTGTGTGTTAAAGAGGTTTTATTCATGTAAAGAGCATGAATATGTTGGGAGAGCTTCCTTCTAATGGTAACAAAAATCTTATTGTGGACTTCACTGGAGTAACTGTCGATTCTGGCTTACTCTCTTTGGGTTATTTATCCCTCATATTTTCTAAGTGGATATTTTAAAACATCTATTCTTTACTAAGGTATTTGAACTTTAAAAATATTTTAAGTCTAGGGGTGCCTGGGTGGCTCAGTCGTTAAGCATCTGCCTTCGATTGGGTCATGATCCCAGGGTCCTGGGATCGAGCCCCACATTGGGCTCTCTGCTCAGTGGGAAGCCTGCGCCCCCCCCCCCCGCTTGTGTTCCCTCTCTTGCTGCATCTCTCTCTGTCAAATAAATAAAATCTTTAAAACGAAAAAAACAATAGTTTAAGTCTAGGTTTGGATATCTCAATCACCTTTTAAATACTTGGCTCTTGGCATTGTTTTACAGTGTCTTGAGAACAGATGGCTTTCTAATTCATCAGTTTTAGAACACATATGCCTTGGACCTAACATCAAAGAATCTCATATAATCACTTTAATTTCTATCCTTTATTGCACTACTGCAGTTTCATTATTGTTAACATGTGGCTAAGCAGGTGCCTCTTTGTATGAGGTTTGTTTTAGGTTATCAAATTTGGGGAATTAACTTCAAAATTGAACTTTCTCCAAACAATTTTTTTTTAAGATTTTATTTATTTACTTGACAGCCAGAAATCACAAGTAGGCAGAGAGGCAAGCAGAGAAAGGTGGGGAACCAGGCTTCCCACGGAGTGGAGAGCCCGATATGGAACTCGATCCCAGGACCTGAGATCATGACCTGAGCCGAAGGCAGAGGCTCAACCCACTGAGCCACCCAGGTGCCCACCAAACAATCTTTTATAATTGGTATTTATTGTATTTTCATGACCTTTGCCCTAAACACTCTCTAAGCTACTAAATCAGGTGGAAATTTCACCTCTGGTTACATGTGCATGTGGTAAACAAAAATAGATATTGGGGGGCACCTGGGTGTCTCAGTCATTAAGCGTCTGCTTTCTGCTCAGGTCATGATCCCAGGGTCCTGGGATTGAGCCCTGCATTGGGCTCCCTGCTCAGCGGGAAGCCTGCTTCTCCCTCTCCCACTCCCCCTGCTCGTGTTCCCTCTCTCGCTGTCTCTCTTTGTGTCAAATAAAATCTCAAAAAAAAAATTGATTTGTGCCACTATGGTTCAAGCAAATGAAACTTCATAAAGTATAGGGGATAACTTTTTCTTTAAGATTTTTAAAATTTTGGGGGGCACCTGGGTGGCTCAGTGGGTTAAAGCCTCTGCCTTCGGCTCAGTCATGGTCCTGGGGTCCTGGGATCTAGCCCCACATCGGGCTCTCAGCTCAGCAGGGAGCCTGCTTCCCCCTCTGTCTCTCTGCCTACTTGTGATCTCTGTTAAGTAAATAAATAAAATCTTTTAAAAAAAGATTTAAAAAATTTTTAAAGTAATCTCTCCACCCAGTGCAGGGCTTGAACTCACAACCCCAAGATCAAGAGTCGTATGCTTCTCTGACTCAACAACCCTGAGATCAAGAGTTGAATCCTCTACCAACTGAGCCAGCAGGTGCCCCAGTAGGCAGGGAATAACTTGGAAGTGTACTCTATAGAAGCCCATTAAACAGAGGTTCTCTTAATACTGATCTTGGAGGGTTTTTTTGTTTGTTTTGTTTTTTAAGATTTTACTTATTTATTTGACAGAGATCACAAGTAGGCAGAGAGGCAGGCAGGTGGGGGAAGCAGGCGCCCTGCTGAGCAGGGAGCCCTGATGCAGGGCTCAATCCCTGATCTGCTTCCTAGTTCAACCGGGCCTCCCAGTCTTTTTATAAGATTATATTTCCTTTTATTTTATTTTTATTTTTTATAAGATTTTTTTTAAAGACTTTATTTATTTATTTGAAAGAGATCACAAGTAGGCGGAGAGGCAGGCAGAGAGAGAGGGAGGAAGCAGGCTCCCCGCTGAGCAGAGAGCCCGATGCGGGGCTTGATCCCAGGACCCTGAGATCATGACCTGAGCCCAAGGCAGAGGCTTAACCCACTGAGCCACCCAGGCGCCCCTTATTTTTATTTTTTAAAAAGACTTTATTCATTTATTTGACAGAGAGATCATAAGTAGGCAGAGAGGCAGGCACAGAGAGAGGGGGGAAGAGGGCTCCCCGCCGAGCAGAGAGACCAATGCGGGACTGGATCCCAGGACCCTGAGATCTTGACCTGAGCCGAAGGCAGAGGCTTACCCCACTGAGCCAGCCAGGCGCCCCTATCTCTAGCCTTGTTATCTCCCTTCAGGCAGGGAAAGAGCAGAGTGTACTTTTAACATGTACAGAATAAATATTTAATGTCCATTCATTTCCTTGCTGAGACAGACCTGTTGGAAGCCGGGGGCTGGCCACACAGAGACGATTGCTGTTTCTGGCTGTAACATAAATATTTAATTAAAACCTACTTTGAGCCATTCTTCTTAAGGTATAAAATATACCAGCCTTGGGGTATACTTAGGCCATTTCCCAAAACCATCTGTTATTTATTCCAGGGTCTTTTATCAGCTTTGTAAACTCAGGAGGCAGTCGCTTGGCTGTTGGAAATCCTTCCAAGAGGCAAATGTTTAACCTTTGAGCTACTGTTTCCAGAAGAGTATCAAGCAACCAACCCTCACTATAAGAACTGGAATTAGGAATAAAATGAGAATTCTACCATTCTACTATCCTTTAGCTCCACGGTTAATTTGCTTCTGCTTGAAGGCTGGGGCATGCTTCCCTCTTGGTTGCCTGAGACCTCGAACAGTCCGCACAGAAAGATCCCTTGGGGAAACTAAAGCCTCGAGGTACAGGCTGTGACCCACACACTTCTGGCTTTCCCGTGTATTCAGCTTCCTCCAGCGGTAATTTCGTACTGCTTTAAATTATTAAGGATTATTAAGGATTATTATTAATTATTAAATTATTAAGGATTATCAAAGATTCCGTCTTTGATAAATAGCCTATCAGGGGCGCCTGGGTGGTTCCGTGGGTTAAGGCTCAGGTCTCCATCTCAGGGTCGTGGATGGAGCCCCACATGGGGCTCCCTGCTCATTGGGAAGCCTGCTTCTCCGTCTCCCACTCCCCCTGCTTGTTCAGTCTCTCTCACTCTCGCTCTGTGCTCTCTCTCTCAATTAAATAAATACATAAATAAAATCTTTTAAAAAAAATAGATCCTGTTTCCTTGGAAGCCAGTCTTTATCTGCTTGGATAGGAAAAAAGTTTTTAAGAAAATCATTACATCTTTTTTCTTTTTTTTTTAAGATTTTATTTATTTATTTGACAGCAAGAGACACCACGAGAGAGGGAACATAAGCAGGGGGAGTGGGAGAGGGAGAAGCAGGCTTCCCACTGAGCAGGGAGCCCAATGCAGAGCTCGATCCCAGGACCCTGGGATCATGACCTGAGCCAAAGGCAGATGCTTATTGACTAAGCCACCCAGGGGCCCCTACATCTTTTTTTTTCTTTTTTTAATTTTATTTATTTGAGAGACCACAAGCATGAGTGGGGGGAGGGGCAAAGCTGAAGGCAGATGCTTAACCTACTGAGCCACCCAGGTGTCCCCATCATTACTTCTTTTGACTCCTTTGCCCAAGATGATGAAGTCACAATTTAATTCTGTTTTAATTATTGAGAGGCTTGGCAGTTACTCTGTTAATATACCTATATCCAAAATGACAGTCGAGGGCTCCTGGGTGGCTCAGTGGTTTAAAGCCTCTGCCTAGGGCTCAGGTCATGATCTCAGGGTCCTGGAATCGAGCCCCACATTGGGCTCTCTGCTCATCTGGGAGTTTGCTTACCCCCTGTCTCTGCCTGCCTCTCTGCCTACTTACGATCTCTGTCTGTCAAATAAATAAAATAAAAATCTTAAACAAACTAACAAAATGACAGTCAGCAAAAGCAAAAGGTTGAAATGTCACAGTATAAACATAAGTGGTAAGAACCAAACTAATAAAGGAATGGTGTATGGGGTTTAGTCGGTGCAGACGCGGAGGATTGATTTGACCAGGCATGGTAAAACGGATTTTTATTACAATTAAAAAAAAAAATTAGGAATCCAATCTTCAGCTCCATTCCACACTAAAAAAAAAAAAAAAAAAAAAGTGATTCAAGCCAGCTGTGATTTAATGGTACTTACACTGACAGTAAAACTCTTTATTAAAGTTAAAATAGCAGTAGAGTTGAAAGTCTGAGTTGCAGGGTCAGAGCCCCTCCTGCCTTGTACTATTTCTTCCAGTAGCTACTGAAGTGCCGCCTTGCCCAGCTTAAAATGCTTCCCATTTTGTAAAGGGACTATTAACTGTTCTTTCTTTCTTTCTTTTTTTTTTTTTAGTAGACAAAAAAAGTTACATTAGTTTCCTGTGTACATCATAGTGATTCAACTTTTTTTTTTAAGATTTTAGTTATTTATTTGACAGAGATCACAAGTAGGCAGAGAGGCAGGCAGAGAGAGAGAGAGAGAGGAGGAAACAGGCTCCCTGCCGAGCAGAGAGCCAGATGTGGGGCTGGATCCCAGGACTCTGAGACCATGACCTGAGCCGAAGGCAGCTGGTTTCCCACTGAGCCAGCCAGGTGCCCCGATTTTATTTATTTTAGAACGAGAAAGATCAAGTTGGGGAGAGAGAGGAGCAGACTCCCTGCTGAGCAGGGAGCCCCATGTGGGACTCCATCCCAGGACTCTGGGATCATGACCTGAGAGGCAGAGGCTTTAACCCACTGAGCCACCCAGGCGCCCAGTGATTCAACTTTTAACATAAATTAATTTGAGCACCTGGGTGCCTTAGTCAGTTGGGCATCTGCCTTCGGCTCAGGTCATGATCCTGGAGGCCCAGGATGGAGCCCACGTCAGGCTCCCTGGTCAGTGGGGAGTCTGTTTCTCCCTCTGACCCTCCCCCATCTCATGTGCTCTCTCTCTCTCTCTCTCAAATAAATAAAATCTTTTTTAAAAATGTCTTTGAGCTAACGTATATTATCCCTAAATGGCATAATCCCATAGATAACCACATTCTTCCAGGTTACTGCAAAGATGCTGATACCTTTACTAAATACTTTCAAAACAACACTCTCTCAAATGAAAATGGTTTTATATTCAAATTATAATTGAGAAGATGATAGAGGAAATATAAATCATAACAAGTTAGGTTAGGATAAGAACAAATAGACATAATTCTGGAATTTTGTGTAAACAAGATAGATATTAACAGCTGTAAGACATGTAAGAAATACTTACTTTGTAAAATCTATGTTTCTAAGTATAATGTATAATCTTAATCTTATTTCAATATTGTTTTACACCTCTTCTGAGTCAACCAGATGCCTCTGGTTTACACTTCTATCCCGATCCTTACCCTAAATCATCCTTCACTGAATCACCTTTTAAAGTTACAAGATAGGGCTTTTCCTCATTCTCCCACTTTGTAGGTGAGAACACCTAGGAAATGAACCAGAACTGTGGGACTGAGCTCAAATCACGCTTAACATTGTGAGGAATGTTTGCCTGCCAAGCCATGTAACACGAGCTGAAAGTGTCTCCCCAGCTTCTTAAAGAAGTGAAAACATTTGGATTGCTTTTCTTAATTCTCATGATAGACACCAAATAAAAACAAGATGTCTTGGATTCCTTTCATTATGAACTGGAATAAAGGGAAATTTACTAAAAATTCTTTTTGAGAGCCTAGACTATTTTTGGAAAAACACTTTATGATAGATGTAGGGTTTTTTAAAGATTTTATTTATTTATTTGACAGAGAGAAATCACAAGTAGGCAGAGAGGCAGGCAGAGAGAGAGGAGGAAGCAGGCTCCCTGCTGAGCAGAAAGCCCGATGTGGGGCTTGAACCCAGGACCTGGGATCATGACCTGAGCCGAAGGCAGCGGCTTAACCCACTGAGCCACCCAGGCGCCCATAGATGTAGGGTTTTTTAAAAAAAGATTTTATTTATTTGAGAGAGCATAGGAGCGGGGGTGGGGAGGGAGGAAGGGGAGAGAAGAAGGAAAAATTGGGGGGAAGGGGCAGAGGGACAAACAGACTTCCTGCTGAGCAAGGAGCCAGACTTGGGGCTTGATCCCAGGACCCTGAGATCATAACTTGAGCTCAACTGACTGAGCCACCCAGGTGCCCCATGATAGATGTAGATTAAGAATGATGTAACTGTGGGATGCCTGGGTGGCTCAGTGGGTTAAGCCGCTGCCTTCGGCTCAGGTCATGATCTCAGAGTCCTGGGATCGAGCCCCGCATCGGGCTCTCTGCTCAGCAGGGAGCCTGCTTCCTCCTCTCTCTGCCTGCCTCTCTGCCTGCTTGTGATCTCTCTGTCAAATAAATAAATAAAATCTTAAAAAAAAAAAAAAGAATGATGTAACTGTGATGAACTGATCAGAAATTTGATATGTTGCTTCTTCAGCAATAGCTTCACAGATCTGTCCCCTCATTTCCTGCTCAGGGTATCTCCTTGGTACCTAATGTGGTTCCTATCAGAAACAACTCTTCACCCCTTTCTCCACCTCTTCCTCCTTCTCCTCTCCCTCTTCTTCCTCCTCTTTCTTCTTCCTTTTTCCTTCTTCCTCTTCTTCTTTCTTCTCTTCCTCCTCCTCCTCCTCCTCCTCCTCCTCCTCCTTCCCCTCCTCCCCCCCTCCTCCTTCCTTTTCTTAAGTAAGTTCTATGCCCAGTGTGGGGCTTGAACTCAATCCCAAGATCAAGAATTGCATGCTTTATCACCTGAGTCAGGCAGGTACCCTCCTACCCCAAACTTCTTTGGGGTTTCTACACTGCTGTTTCATAACCAAAGAGTTAGGCACTTTAATACATGGAAGTCCTTTGTGGTTTCCCCTTTTCTTTTGCAAAAGAGCTTAGGGGTTGAAGAATGGAAATGTTATCAACCATAATGAAAAAATCAAATGTATATAGAATGTCTGAGGGCCACGTGGGTGACTCAGTCATTAAGCATCTACCTTGGACTCAGGTTATGATCCCAGGGTCCTGGGATGGAGCCCGCATTGGGCTTCCTGCTCAGCAGGGAATCTGCTTCTCCCTCTCCCTCTGCTACTCCCCCCCCCACCCCTGCTTGTGCGCTCTCTCTTTTTCACAAATAAATAAAATCTTAAGGAAAAACAGAGGAAAAAGTCACCTTAAGGTCATATTTTTTAAAAAGATTTTATTTATTTACTTATTTGACAGAGAGCTCAAGCGGGGGGGTTGGGGGAGAGAGAAGTAGGCTCCTGCCTGATGCAGGGCTTGATCCCAGGACCCTGGGATCATGACCTGAGCTGAAATCAAGAGCTGGATCCTTAATTGACTGAGCTACCCAGACGCCCCCTTACCAGGTAATTCTAACATCTGGATCATTTCTGTGTTGGTGTCGTCATTTGTTTTGACATCTTCCTGGTTCTTGGTATGACAACTTGTCTGCAACTGAAACCTGGAAATTTTTTTTTTTT